>NC_079294.1:17946806-18249836 GCF_023638135.1 Falco biarmicus | reverse complement strand
TAAGGCAGGTTTGAGTTATTTGGAGCAAATAAGATGCATGCTTTTTAAAAAGCAAAGGCAGAGTGTGTAAGGGGATCATTGGGTTAAGCAAATCAGCATTCTTGTCTCAGTCTTCTACTAGTGTCTCAGTGCTTCTCCTTTAAGAAACCTTTTGGAACTAACAGTTTTAGGTTTATTCCTGTACACTGGATAGCACAAAGAAACACCAGTCCCCTACAGTACAGTTGTCTACCGCTCCTTTTTTTTTTTTGTTTTGGTTTGGTTTTTTTTGTCCTGTCCCGCCCCCCCCCCCCCCCCCCCCCCCCCTCAGGAGAAGGTAAACTACAAGGTTAAACCACCGCCTCATTTTTGACGCAGTCCCTTTGGGACCCTTTTGGTGGGTCCCCTTTCCCAGCCAGGCACCGCCGCTGACAGGCAGCTGGAGCGGAGCCATGGCACTGTCTGTTCCACTGACCCATCCAAGGCGCACCATACCTACTGTGCGCATGTGTTGCTCAGATGTCTTAGCACATGCTCGGCAAATCTGACATGCTCTTGATGCCTCGGTCCTATAACGTGTGTGTGAATCAACTGCGCAGCACATGGGTGGCAGAGCACACAGAGAAACCCCAAACAGAAATCTAGCCTGCATCACTGGGGAGAGAGAAAAAAGAAGTCTTATCTCTGTGGCCCCGACCAAAAGCTGATTAAGGTGTGTGAATTCCCTCCCTGTTATCTTCTTTTGATCAGTGTAATTCTCTATAAAGTACACAGGACTTTGCAGTGAACGTATCTCCAGTTCAAAGCTGGTATGTAGGCCAAATGCAAATTATAATGAATGTCTGAGCTTCTTAGCATATAAATAGTAAGACCATGGTACTACAGAGTACTAGAAAGGTAAGCCCAGGAGTTTTTTCTTTCTGTTTTAAATATTCAAATGAAGATATATATGCACATCTTTTCAAGGAAATTTATTCCATCCAGCTGTGCCCATATCTCAGACCAGAAAAAGTCAACTGCCTTCTAAAGACAGTGATTTTAATGTTGTTAGCCTTTCAGTAGGTTTTAGAAGCACAAAAAAGCTAGAAGAGAAAGAAAACTAAACCAAAACAGCTTTAAAAGACCTCAAACAACCAGGGCTACTAGACTGTTCAGCTCCATTACTGTGCTGGACTTGATGACCTTAGAGATCTTTTCCATCCTAAACTGTTCTATGATTCTGTGAAGGAAAAACACACCAGATCTTACCAGCACCCAGCTTCTCAGGGCTGGAAGCGGGACACCTGACCCTTTTCTCCGGTTATCTGTGTGTGCCAGAGGAAAACACCACATGGTGGTCCCTCATACGACTGTATATCTGACGTGTGTCATTCAGTCCTTGGAACTAAGAGGTGTACATCTGGAAATTGCTGGGCTTCTGCCATTGCCGAGAGGTTTACGTGGATCAGAGGCTGTTCTCGGAGCGGCTCAGTGAGGTGGCGGTCCCTGGCCTAGCAGCTTTCTGCACCAAGGCCGGCAATGCCACCGCTGCTGCGGACAGCAGGGCTGTACAGGGGTCTGTAACGACTGACCCACTCCCTCACACATGGGACAAGGTGGCAGGTTGGAAAGGTAAAATTTACATCACCCCTTGCCTATCTCCCACTGGCAGGGAGGGAAGTCTGAGGGAACCCGTTCTCAACGTGGTTGCCATCCTTCCTCAACCCTGGCCATGCCCAAGTGCTGCCAGCGGGGTCAAATCCTCCTGTCCTCTTTTCTAATTATTTGTCACCTCCTCTGTCCCTATTTACAGCTTGTGACATGCTGTATTGTAAAGGTGTTCCTTACTCTTTTTTCCTAAAAGTGGGAGCGAACTGCCGACTAGACACAAAACTGAGAGAAGGTGTAAGGCAGGCACGCTGGCTCCAGCTTTAACTGTACAACAATTCAAGGCTGATTTATATTTTGAACTGTCACTATATGGTTTACAAGGGGAAAAGTGTGAGTAAAGATTGAGATTTTTCTTTCTATAAATTGTGGAAGGGTGAGGGGGAAGTGACAGATCTCATTTAAAAACCTTATTGAAGTAGCCGTGTTGAATGATGGTGCCATTGCTTGTCTCTGTGTCTCACTGTCATAATGTAAGCCCTTTTATAATTAGAAGAAACCACAGAAGTCAGAGTAAAGTACAACAGATCCAGAAAGAGCTGGAAACTTAAGGAAGAAATTAAAAAAAAATCCAACAATAGACATGGGCTGGAGAAAATATTTTATTTATTTGTTACTAGTAGTTAAAATGACGTACAAAATGCTGGGAAGAAGAAACTCCAATTCTATTCAGCTACAAAATAATTAAAACTTCATTTTAAACCAAGTTTTGCTTTGTGAGACCGAGCATGAAAATACTGCAGCCTTAGGTTATATAGTCTATTGTTTTTAGAATAAAGCAGACATTTAAATACATATTGTGGTTGATATTAAATATCTCGTATAATTGTAAGTTAGCAGAACTTTCTTACTCTCAGGCAATAACTAGCAATTCATAAAAGTTCTTTGTATAAAATTTACATATTGGGGGGGAATCTGCCTCAAGGGGAGTTCCATCATGATCTGTGCACAGGCTGGTTTGGAACATAAAGATTTGTAAAACTTTTATCAATTTTCCTTCAGAATGCTAGCCTAATCTCAAATAAAGCAGTCAGTAATGTCTGAAGCTTTGCTTAATGGCTAAGGGTTCAGGGACATAGCAGTCGCTGTAAAAAACAAAGGGAGTTTTGCTGTCAACTTCACATGAAGAAAAAAAAAAATCATTCTTAAGGTGTTCCCATTTCTTGAGCAGAAACCCTAGCTAGTACAAAACTTTCAGCAATGGCTGAGATTGGCCCTTTCCCCTGCAAACCAACTCAAAAAAGTAATTTAAAGGAAAACAACCCCTGCCTATGACCAGTGAAAGTGTATTTGTATTAATAATAACATTAAATATCCTTATCTTTCTGTTTAACTATTCATGTTCCACACAGTGGAAATCTACCTCCTGTAATTCCAGATTTTAAAACTGGATTTTAAAATCCATGAAGAAATGTGTCAAACCTGCTGAGTCAGACTACACCAGATGAAACGCATTTTAATAATATCAACCAACGAGTTGCGATCTCTTAATCTTACAAATGCAGACCTCACAGCAGTGGATTTTACAGCAAAAATATATTAATTGCAGAGATGCAGGATATCACCAATAACTATGTGGTGCATTGTGCAACAGCTGGGGCATCTCCTATAATGAGGACACGCAGGATGCATCTGTGACATGCCACTCACTGTATATTTTTCTCTTTGGATGTGTTAGTAAGAGCACAATTGTCTTCCTCGGCGTTCAGTGGGCAGAAGTGCTGTCAAGATAATCACTTTGTGGTGAGAGAGGCATCTGGTGTGAGAGAGAACAGTTACACCGAGAGCGGGTACTAGAGGGTATTGCTGCTGAATGGGGAAACTGAGTCCTGGACTATCCAAGCCTCATCATACAATTAATGCAGACCTAACTCCCATTTCACTCACACCAGTGATGTCAGGGTTGCTTTCAGGCCCGGTACTGACTCTGGCACAGGAACACGCCTTTCCTTTGGCACACACCCCCCCCGAACAGGGCGGGCTGGGGTCCCGCAGGCACAGGCGGGAAGGTCCGGCAGCACCTGGTGAGCTCTTCAGCACCGGCACGAGCAGGCTGCACACCATGTGGTACAAGGTGCTGCCAGCCAGACAACATCCAGAACCCAGGAAAGCACGGGCAACACGCATGGAAGGGCTGCCTCCCACAGCCCAGGGTCCCCCTCCACAGACCAAATCCTTGGCAGGACCTCTCGTGCTCCTGCCAAACCCTACAGCCCTGACCAAGTTTAAGCTCCTAATCCTGAAGGCAGGATAACCTCACAGGTGAGATTCATCGACCTGTTGGAAGTAGCATGTCCCCTTTTATGTTTTTTCCCCCCAGATGAGAGGGGCAGTTAGCCCTTAATTTTCAGGAAATTCTCTTTACTTAGTCCAAATCCATTTTAAATGCAAGTCTGTGGTAAAAGATATAAAAAGAGGATTATTGCTGGCAAAGTTCTGCATCTCTTTTTCAACAAACTGCATGCCTGTGGCAAAGCTAAAATAACAATAACAATGCAATGTTTACTAGTCATGAATGTCGTGTCTTTTGTCTCTTGTGTGGTTATTGCATTTGCAGTCACATGATGCTTGTTTTAATTTTTGCTTTGCTCTTTATGTACTAAATTACTGCCATTCTGTACTTGATCTTGGTTAGCAAGATTTTTGTGCTGTGGTTATGTATGGTTTTTATGTATGTGTGTGAAAAAGAGGAAAGAGTTCAGATACACACAATGAAGTATGCATACTCATTGTATGTACATATAGATACCAATGACTATAAGGTACTGCATATACATATATATGTGGATATGAAGAATAACTGATAGCAGAAATACAAGACATAAAATGTTCTAGTGGCACAAGTATGGGTTTTGACTGACTGAGAGAGCCATTAGAATTCAGAAGTATATTTATAGCCTTGTATATAGTTTCTCTTTAATTTATGTAATATATGACTAGGTATATAAATTAAAGCAAAACGTAAACAGAAGACAGTATCTCTTCCTCTGTGTCTTCCTATTTATGTATCTTTCCTTTTTCTACTTCCTTTTGTACTCTCCATCTACGTACTTTAGCCTTTTGCTTTCTAACTCGCTGTAGCTCTGCTTTCCATCCACCTATAGTGGCTTTTCAGCACTCCCATGTCCCCGCATTGTTCTCCAGACATGGCTTTTGGATTGCAGTTATGGTTGGGTTTTTTTGACGAAGCATGTTACAAACTCTTGATACAGCTGCTATTTCAGTGATGGTTTTGCTATGCTTTAAACTGCTTTTTGCCTACTTCATATTTAAGAATACATTCATGCTTCCAAATATATTGTCCTCTCACTTTGATGTTCCTCTTAATACAGTGAAAGCTAATAGCATAGCAGGTGAACATTAGCAAAAGCCACAGCTCCAGTTTCCCAGCAAGCAGCAAAAATGTGAATACGCACTAGGAAACCTAATTCATGACTGCAGGTAAATAGAGTTTTTTCTTATTTCATACCTGTTAAATTTTTTTGTCGTAGTGAACATTCATATATTTGCTTGTACACTTCTGTTTTCTCCCTTGCACACAAACACACACATGCGTGGCCTTCCCTTACATCCATTTTTTTCTTGGGTGGCCGGGGGGGGGGGTGGGTGGGTGTTGGGGGGGGTGGGGGGGGGTGGTGCTTGTTTTAGGTAATTCACTAGGTTCCTTTCAGTTTTGTCCAGCCCCCAAGGTATGCTAGTTCATGCCACTCACTCTCATGCTGGCAATGGCTGCATACAGTCAGAGTGCAATCACTATGTTTGTCTCCGTTTAGTCCAAGTCAATAGATATACACCGGCATTCCTTAACCCGGGTGATCCTTTTCTTCTTTCTTGGGGGCTGAAGCTCAGGGCAATTGAGTGTAACAGTCATGGTGGTGAACTTCTTGGGCTTGCAGAAGGAACAAGACTGGAAGGAGCCTTCTTCTTTACGGACATGCCTGGGGATGTAGAAGGAATTGCACTGGCCATAGCAGAACCTGTTGATAATGGTACGACTGTTGCAGCCTTCTTCGTGGATAGTTTGTTTGAGCGGTTGAGTTTTACACCAATCCCGCTTTAGGTATTTGCGCTCAGTGATGTGCAATGCCTCCTGACTAGACTCCAGCACCTCCTCAGCAGGCATTGAAGTGCCTTTTCCCCGTTCTCGATGCCTAGAGCCTGACTGCTGCTGTGTTTGCATTTGCTCTGAATCATTGGGCTGATCTTTGTCAGGAGGAGGGATAGCACCTTGAGATCCACGATTCCTCTTTCTCCCTTCTGCTGTTGGTAGCAGAAATCCCATCAGCAGACACACAGCACCAATGGCATACAGTGTGCGGACCATCCTATATGGAGAAAGTTGAGGGAATAAAGCACAGTTGTGGATTTCAAATCTCAACAGAAGCCAGGTATGCAGTAAACATTCAGTTCCATGAAACAAATGTGTGTGTGTGTGCACACACACACTTAAAAAAGATATGCATTTAGCCTTTACCAGCTGGAAAGCCATTTCCAAATTAGCAGGTGATAAAAGCTTTCACATACAGTGACTGAAAATCAGAGGCTAAAGTAAGTCCAAACAAAATTTTATTTTGTGTAGCACACATCTTTTCCCAGCTCCTTTCCCCATGTATATTACCCTAGTTAAGAGTTCTTATTCCTTTCTTATAGCTTACTGACATTAGGAAGGTTGCTACTGACTTACACTTATGGAAGAACAGATTTTATGCTGCACAAGGATTTATACGATATAGCTACCTACAATACCAGAGCACTAAACATTTTGACTCAGGAGACGCAGTCTAGCTATGTGTTCCTTATTCAGATTCAGAAGCTCTGTACAGCTTCTTGCATAATATACATCCAGAATATAATGTGCATGCTATATCCACCTGTTGTCTGAATTACAGCATCCCAAGCTCTGTCACACTGCACCTCTAAAGTGGTCCAACCCATCTCAATGTAATGATGTTAAGGTAAGAGACGCAAAAGACAGGCAACTAACATAAAAGAATATTTAGGTATACATTAAAAGAGATGCGTCTGTAATTTCAAATTACACTTTCTTACACATTACTCTGAATCCTTGACAGAGGTTATACAAATGCAGTCACAGTGGTCAGAACTTTCCAGATCCCTGAATTTTATTCATTATATACAGCATGATATTGAAAGGACATATGAGGACAGCAGAGTTTCATATACGACATTAAGTATCATGTAGTTTGTGCACACACAAAAAAAATAACCACTTCAAGAAGTGCAGTAAGT
The DNA here is from genome assembly GCF_023638135.1 of Falco biarmicus. Taxonomy (NCBI): domain Eukaryota; kingdom Metazoa; phylum Chordata; class Aves; order Falconiformes; family Falconidae; genus Falco; species Falco biarmicus. The sequence continues at coordinate 18,242,960 of NC_079294.1, read as the reverse complement.
GCAGACCATCAGGTTCTTCAGAACTGCATCCCTGCTCCAAACCTAATTCATAGTGTAGGAACAGCCTTTGCTGCCTCCCTTTTTCCACCATCTCTGCTGCTTCCCAAATCTCTGAGTTCTTTTGGCTGCTCAGTCAGATCAATACACCAACCAGCCAGGAAGAAACTCAGCTGTTACACTTTTCCCCCCTCCCTGAAGTACTGTGGTCTCCATGCTGTTCTGGAAAGCCAGTGATGTAGCAGTGGCAGCAAGACAGACAGATCAGCAACAAGGCTCTCAGGGGACCCTCCCTGTGGCAGCTTGGAAGAAGCCACCAGAAATGAGCAACTGCTTGCAAAAAAACTGTGAAACAAGAGAACTGTGAAGAGGCACGCGCATTAAACACCTGAGGAAGCCAGCATCTTCTGCTTGTTTGAAGGGTTGCGGTTGTATCCCTTATTTGACTCATTTCATCAGTAAGGGACAAATTTGTGTTTCAACTGAAGAGTCCTGCTTGTGTTACTACCCAAGAAACATGTGAAACCAAGGGCACAATCCTGGACGGCTCAATCCTTCTGCCTGGGACCACACAGCTAGGAGGAAAGCAGCCAAACACCAACACTTTAAGGGCCACCTAGAGACTCAGCAGAGGCTCAGGGTAAGTACCACTTGCTATAAAAGATAACTGTTAATTTCTCAGTTACTAGGTCTTTTCAGTCACACAAAGGAAATAAAAGTTACGTTATGCTGTTCAAAAAGTGTTTCTCACCGAACAGACTGGGAAACAAATTACTGGAGTGGGAAAGTTCAGGGATTTGCTTTGCCGATCCAATGTTTTAAGGGTTTGTCTACAGATAGTTAGAACACCTAGAGTTTATAATATGCATGATAAATATATGCATTCGCTTTATTCATTTATGTTTATGTACCAGTATGTCTTATGTTTGGCAGAAGCTTCAGGCTTCAAGCAAGGGGTGTTAAGAATGACGCTATTGCCAACTCCAGTGCACAGCTTGGAAGGGCTGCTTTTAATATCTCAATGAAACATAGTACAGAACATGCAATTTTAATCACTTAAGGCTCTGACACAGAACAAACAAAAAAAGTTGGGAATTCTAATTGGAGACTACAGCAGCATAATTTCAGGTGTCAGCTTGGACATTTGCTGTTTTTTCCCCATTTCTATTCCAACCTGAATGTTATTTAAACATGTTTCTTTTAAAATTTTTTTTAAAATATCTTTTTTACAAGAGTTACAAACCACTGATTATTTCCTCAAGAGACCAGAATGACTTCTTCCAAAACTATTTCTATTTCTCCCGCAACTGTATACCCATGCTGTATTTAGACAGTACTTTAATATGCACTTTATTTACTCAACATGGTGCCAGAGCCTTAAAAGAAATTAAAAAAAAAAAAGGGGGGGGAAAAAAAAAGTCATTGCATGCAATTGAAAATAAATTGATAGTTTATAAGCAGTGCCAGGAAACTTCAGGTGTTTGTTTAGTGTCCCATAACCGAGTTGAAGTTCCACCACCATATTCCTGGACTACTTTTATTTCTAAAATTGATGACCTCCACATTACTTCACCTTTTCTTTTTTTTTTCCCCTCCCAGAAATGTGCGATTGATGACACAGTAAGGTATAGTCATGTAAAAACGAGGTGTACTTTGGGATGGGAATTTGGGGAAAATTTGATGGTAATGTTTACTATTGTAAGGTCTGTGTCCCAGATTCATGCATCTTTGTTAAGTATGTGTTTAACCCTAAGGAAATGTAAGCACGTGTCTCAATATAATCCTAAACTGGGGGAGGAAAGGTAATTTTTCACTGAGTTTGTTTCCAGCCTTGAAAGTGGAAGCTATATTACATGCTCATAAAAGAAATTGTGATTCAAATGAAAATCAGCAACTCGGCAAAAACATTTTTACAGTCACTTCCAAAACACACGTCTAAAAGTAAAAGCAATCCAATCATTTAGGCATAAATACAATTTAAACACAGACCCACAGAAGAGGCTGTGTGAACTTCATGACCCCCGCAACAGCTCTAGCAGGACCTTCTTTTAATAGCAACTCATTAAACATTTATAAAAAAAATAAATTATCTTTAAAAAATGCAAAACACAAAGGAAAATTAAGCGGTATGGCTCAGTACAGAAGTTCTGCAGCCAAAACGCAGTCCGGGCGCTCTGCACCACCTCTGGTCTCAATGCAACACATCTGCTTATGAGAGCAGAGGACACCTCTGTTTGCTTACTTTAGGAACTAGGGTGGTTCATCCGTCTATGAATTACTCTTCATGAATGTTTCCTTAACAGGTGGGGGGAGGGGGGGGGGGGGTATTACTGAAAAAAAACCAGAACACAAAAGAGTACAAGTAGCTAAATCAGTGTTACCATACCCAAGTTTTACCAAACAGAAATCTCTCCTGAAGTAAATGTGGTTTTCTTTGTCACAGGCATAACTCTGCAGAAGTAGTAACTCCAAATCTTGGGTAGGAGCTGTGAGGAATCAGAGTCTAAAAGTTTAAATTCCAAATTTCTAAAAAATTTTCAGTAGTTGATATTGGCTCTTACACTGGCATAACCGGAAATCCTTTTGAGATCCCTTCAAGAATCCTTTGAACAGATTACTATAACAAAAATGGTCATCTCCCACTTACTTCGTTCAGATCTAGAGAGATCTGATGGAATTAATAATTTCTTTTTTAAAGTGATAAAATACTTCAAAAATCTGTTCTTTCCATATTTCATTGCTGAGTTCTTCTTTTCATCATCTGTAAGCTCTTAGTCCTAAAGCCAAGAGTTTTATTGCTGACTTCAAACAGGAGCAGAATTGGGCCCTAACATTCATATCACCTCATATGTGGTTTATCTAGAGCCCGGGATCTCATCATCTAAAACAGATTAGAAATCTTGTGGATTAACACTAGCAACCATTCACAGAGAACTGTAAATGCTTTCAGGTTTATTATTTCATACAATTAAGCTGTAATTTTTTCGTGTATATATTTTCTGCTATAAACTAAGGATCTCCACATGTCAGTTCATAAACAGAATTTCCCTATGTGTTCCCAGGCAGTCAGAAAGTTATTACTGAAATTTTCAGCACAAAGCAACTTGTTTAAAAGAACTGGATGGGATCCTGATTCTGTTGAAACATACAGCAGAATCCTCACAGACCTCAGCAGGCCCATAATTTCATCTGTGAACCATATTTACTAGGAAAATATTATGATGAGCCATGAACTCATGTGCTTCACAGAAAACATGAAAAATAATCTGATGAAGACCTACACAAAAAAATACATGCATTTGGTGGGCTTCAAATACCAGCCAAAGGAAGAGGCAAAACACAGCCTTTGACTACTGAGAAAACTGAAGTGGTTTATGTCCCAAAGGATCAGAATAATTTTATGCCTGGCTTATTATATATGAATTACAGAAACAGTCTTATGTAATGTTTTCATAGTCCATAGGTCTGTATTTTTAAATATACAAAAAGACATAGCAATGGCAGCTCCCAGAGAACCACAATTTTTTATTTTTTAATTTTTTTTCTGAGACGAAGACAGCAAAACTAACATCTCTGTGTGGTAGAATTTGGATACGGTTTACATTTCAGGTAATTTCTTTTTGCACGTCACGGAGATGGCTTTGAGACACATAATGACGGGGGGAAAAAAAAAAAAAAAAACCAGGAAAAAAAAACAACCCCGAACTTTTGACACTTGGAGAATTCCCCCTGTAAGAAAGCATTGGGCATCCTGCGGGACGACAGGGAAGCTGAACATCATGGTGGGCACGGCTGGTCCAAGCCCGAACTGGCCTTGCCCGGAGCCGCCCCTGCAGCCGGACAGCTCCGCAGCCCCGCACCCGGTTTGCCCCCGCAGCCCCCAGCCCACCCGCACGGCTCGGCTCTCGCGCGCAGCCGCGCACAGCGGGGAGCAGCGTCCGCGGGAGCAGCCGCGCACTGCTGCGCGACATCGCCGAGAGGGAAAAATAAATGGTGCAGCTCCGATTGGGGCTGAAACCTACAGAGGAGCGGAAAGCTGCGGGCACTGCCCCCGCTGTCACGCACAGCCCCGCCGCACGCCGGCGCGTTACCCCCAGGCTCTTCCGGCGCAGGGAGGCGCAGGGGGCTGGGGCGCTGGGGCGCAGGGCTGTCCCCGCCCGGAGCCACCGGGCCTGGCTCAGAGGCGGCGGTGGCTCGGACGTGACTGTCGCTGCGCCCAGGGCTCCGTGCGCATCTCACACAACGCGTGACCAAACCCCGCGTCGTTCCAGCGGGCAGCGCGAGGCAAAGGCGGGCTGGTGTGTCACAGCCCCCGCCTGCGCAAAAAGAGGTTTCCCCAGCGCTGGGTCTCGGCCCCGAAGAGAGAAACGGGCTTCACCCGCGATCCTGCCGCCGAGCGGAGCCACGGGCGGGACACCAGGAGCGCTCGGGGAAGGAAGCTGCGGCTCAGAGCAGCGGGCCGCGCAGCGCAGGCCGGCGGTATGCGGGGGTCCCGCACCGGCCAGGCCGGCCCCGCCCGGGCCAGGAGCTGCCGCCGCACCGCCCAGCCCGCCGAGGTAAGACGGGGCTGCGGCCGAGCGCGGCCTGGGCGCGCCGCGGGGATGGCCGGCGGCCGTCGGGGCGGAGAGGCCGCCGGCTAGGCTCGGCCGGGAGCGGCGCGGCCCGGCCCGGCTCCCCGTGGGCGCGGACGCTCCTCGCGGCGACTGGCGACACCGCCCGGGCCTCCCCTGCGGGGGGCGGCCGCCGTCTAGGCTTACCCCGCGGAAGACGAGCTCCCTAGAAGTGACTCCCGAGCGCCCGGGAGACAGCATTAAAACGGACGGGGCGAGCAAACAAGCGCCCTCCCGGAGGGAAGAGCCCGGCGCCAGGTCGCGCCCGGGGCCGAGAGGAGCGCGGACAGGCCGCGCCCGCGGGGTCGCCCCGCGCCGCCGCGCAGCGGGGGGGGTTGGGGGAGTCCGGCCGGGCCGCGGGGCGCCTGGGGGCTGGCGGCGCGGGGAGGGGCCGCGCTTGCCGACGGATGCACGGAGCCGTCGGGCCGGCAAAACGCCCCTGGCTCCGAATCAGGTGGGAGGGCAGAGCGGGGAGGCGGCGCAGGGGAAGGCGGAGGGGCGCCGGGCGCAGTGGTGGAGCCGCGGCCCGTCACCCCGAGGGAGCCCGAGGACGCGCGGCGCTGCCCCCGGGCGCGCTGCCGGTGCAGACCCTCGGCCCCGGCGGCACACACCGGGTGTCCCGGGCAGGACGGTGCCCGCCCCGGGGGGGGGGGGGGCCGGAGGAGGCGCATGTTCGACGGGGGAGCAGAGGTTCGCAAAGGCGGGCCGGGGCAGAGCCGGGGGCTGAGTGGTCTCGTAAAGGGCAGCTCAGCGGGACGGGAGGGGACGGAGCCGGCACCTGGGGATCTGCCCCCGCCCCGCTCCGCGCAGAGGCCGGGCCGGGATTTTGCCGGGTGTCGGATGGGCGCCGAATCCAATTTGTCGGGAGTGATGCTGTAGGCGGAGATGAGAGGCAGAGCTAACGGTGGTTTTGCAGTCTCCGCGCTTGTCAGGGGAGAGAGATGTAACGGTGCCCTGATCCGCAGCGCTGCAGCGGAAATGTCGGTGTCCCCCTCGCTCCCGCCGACGGGAGGGACGCGTGTCACCCTCCGCAAAACCGAGGCGCCCCGGAGTTTTGCTAGACACCGATGAACGACTCCTCCCCTTCCCCCTCCCCGAAGGTAGGATAGAGCGATTAAAATTTTGCCTCCCACAGGGACCTGCCGGACCCGTTTGCGCCCCTGTCGTGAGTGCGCGCAGCGCGGCCCGGCTCACCTGCGCGGCGGCGGCGGCGGCGGCTCCTGGCGGGACCCGGCTCGGCGGCGGCGGCTCCTCGGCGGGGCGCGGGGCTCGGCGGGGTGCTGCCCGGCGGGTCACTCGGCGGAGCGGGTGGCGTGGGAGCCCGGAGCTGCCCGGGAGGCCATAGAGAGTGAGTCTCGGATCCTGCCTACAAATTGCAGCAGCGCCGAGCTGTCTCCCATTTAAATGTCTGCCAGCTGAGATCTGCTCTCCAAGCCCCTCCAGATCATTGGACAAGCGCCTCCAAAGCCCGTGTTATCCGCCCCCTTTAACACTTCCATAAACTTCCACCAGGGAAAGCTTTCAGTCATCCAGATAAACACTCGACTACTTTCCTCTCTTAAGAGAATCGGTGCTAAAGGTCACCACCCCAAGGAATTGTTCCTGGAATGCACGGAAAATTCACATTTTCCATCCCCATTAAAGTACGACATTTAAGAAGAGTTAACCCCCCCGCCCCCCCTGCCCTTCCGTGCACGCTGCCCGGGGCCGCGGGCTGGGCTGCCGGGGCGCTCCGCTGCCCGAGGGCCGGCGGGCCAGCGCAGCCGCCGCGGGGAGCCCCTTCCCGGCCGGCCCCGGCCAGGAGGGCGGCAGTCACCTTCCCCGCCCTCCCCGTTACAAATTACCTTCGCTGAGATTTGCCTTCTGCAAATACGCCGGGAATTGGGCAGCTTTGGCAAAAAACAACCCCACCCTGTGTGTAAGTCGTGCGGGGGCGGGCAGGGGGGCATTAAACCGTGGCTTACGGTCCGCAGCTGCGCTCATAGCTCTTTAGGAATGAGATTTTTTTTAAATTAGTATTTATTTATTTATTTGTCTCTCAAGAGGCGGGACCCCTCGGGTGGCTTCTCCCCTCCTGTCACAGCGGCTCTCAGGGGGCTGCGGGCTCCTCAGGCATCCCGCGAAGGGCTGGGGCGGCGAAGGAGCGGCGCGCCCCGCTGGGCTGAGTGCGGGGGCGGCCGGGGCCGCCCGACCGTCGGGGCGGCTGCCGGGGCAGCGCCGCTCCGCACCCGCGGCCGCCCCGCAGGCTGCCGCGCCGGAGCCCCTCGGCGAGGGGGCCGCGATGCTCGGGGCGGCCCCCGCGGGGTCCCAGGAGTCGCTCGGAATTAGGCAAAAACCAGCGGGGGCTGAGCGTCTCTGTGGAGCGAGCCGTTCGCAGCCGTAAGCGGGGCGCCGCTCCGCGCGGGGGCTGCCCGAAGCTTACCCCGAGTCTGCAGCCAGCGTGGGGCCGGGGGCATCGAGGGGCCGCAGCCCGCCCCTCCCTCGGTGCCACCCGGCCGCCCCGACCTCCCGGCGCTCGCCTCCCACGGGCTCTTCACCGCGGAGGGCTGCAGCGCTACCGGCAGTCGCAGGGAGCGGGAGCAGGCTCTGCAGTAAGCGTTGACCTTTGGGCTTGCTAATTACACCGAGGTGTTTGTCAGCTGCAGTGGGCATCACCCAGCACGAAGCACAGTGAAGCGCCCCGCACGGGACCCGGGCCGTGCAGGTGGTGCTGCCAGCCCTGCCTTGTTTTCTCCTCACTGTCCGGTGTGAATTAGTGCCTGGGGACCAAACCAGCCCTGCACCTCGGTGGCCCAGCCCTGGCAGTCAGCACCCACTCTGGGCCTCAGGGAGGCCCACGTCTCGTCTGAAAACCAGAGATTTTTATCGTCCCTGGTTTTGCAGATGGGCAAGAAGAATTAAAACGAAATCCCTGCTGCATTAGGGATGCCAGGGGCCGTGCAGGATGCCAGGCTGCTGACTTTTCACAATCACTTGGCAGCAGCTTGCTCTTTGCTAAGGTCAAAGCACAGCTCCACTTGGCGCCGGTGACATAGGTGAGTGCTCAGCAAGGTAGTAAATTAGGCTGGTTGCTGTAATTCAAGCACACATTTAGCAATAACTTGTTAAAAAATAATCACTTCAATCACAGGGCAAGCAACTGTACTGTAGTGGTAGGTGGCAGCATGAGAGAGAAAATGTGTTGGTGCTCAGGGGCCACTGAAATTCGAATACAATGAAAAGGGGAAGGATTACTGGCAAAGAATCACAGCAAATGACATCTAGATGGATGGAAGGAGCGGCCTAGGGAATTTTTAGGATTTTTTGTTATTTTATTTTTAAAAGTGCTATTAAAATCAATAGTTTTTCATTAATTGGGGTCCTTCCTTTGTGAATCCAAAGAAAAAGTCACAATTCCCACCCATCAGTATGTTGACAGACTTTTATGTTCCTTTTTCTTAAATAGTTGTACTGATGTGTGAGGAGGGGGTCTGTTCACTTCTCTTCTGCTCTCTGTCTCTCTCTCCGATTACCTGCCCTAGAGCTGGGCTGGGGGGCTGGGCGCTGCCTCACGCGGCCCCTTCCCCAGGGCCATGGCCAGCCATCTCACTGGTGCTGGGGGAAGCGTTTTCTGTGGTGGCTCTGAGCGCCTTCCTGGTGGTGCCTGGTGCTGGCATTGGCACCGCATGCTCTTCCAGGCATTGCTGCAGGCAAGCTGCTGCTCTGCTGTATTTTTTTAGAATGTAGCTTACATGCCACTCTGGCACTGACTCTCCTAGATGATGATACTTTTGGGCATCTATTGCAGAGCAGGTATCTCCACTTAATGCCTTGCTGCGCTCTAGCCAGAGTGGCTAATCTGGAGTAGATCTCACTCTGACTTAAAGCAAACTAAGAAACCCTTTAGGAAGCATTTCCTGGTGTGGAAGGTATGTTCCCCTTTCAAGATCTGTCTTCATTTCTTGCAGTTGAATGTTTTGCACCATATTTTCCCATCTGTTTTCTTTCACTCACTTCAATTCACAGAGTGTTTCAAGTAGGCACTAGAATCTTGGGTGCAGCAAGACAATTTTTCAGATTTCTCTGATGGTTGGAAAGTAGAATTATTCCTGCAAGCATTTGCCTGTTCATTCAGAAAAATAAACTAGTCAGATACCAACAGGGTAAATAATTGTAGCTGTATCTGCTTCCTTGGACTGAATGAAGGTAGAAATAAATAAAAAAAAAGGTATATAAAAAAGGCTTGGCAAAAAGGAAGAAACATGTCTATTTTTATTTATTTGTGGGTGAGGGAGGTGGGGAAAAGATGTCTTTTCCCTCTTTGTTCTTTTAATATCAGGTATCCAGATGATTTCTAGCTTGGAAGTTTGTATTTCTTTTACTGCTGGATTCTTTAACAGGACGTTCCCCAAGTTTACTCCAAAGATTCAGCTGTGCTGGTCAGATTCCAACCAAAGACAAGGTTGTGCTATCTTCTGACTTAAAAAAAAACCTTCCTACTACTTGAAAAATACTCCCCTTCCTCCCACCTTACCCAGACTTGAAATTCTGTTGATGCTCACTAATGCTGCAAATTGTATATGGAATACTGATGGGGAAATTTTGTGTAATTTAGTATAAAAGAGGCCTATGGCAATCTGCACGTTTTTGTGGCATATAGGTTTGAGATGAAGAACTTCAGTGTCATGGGGCGGTAGTGGCATGTACTATGAACCTGGCTGGATTCAACTACCCACTCGCTATTGTGTTGTTCGGCTTTCTTATTTTGGGTTTGTTTTTTTTTTTAAATTTCCTCTCCCATTTCTTGCGGGTATTCACTGTGTGAGTTGTTCTTTGTTTTAGTGGAACAGTAAGAATTGTTTTAAGCTTAAAAGAAGTGCTGTACTTAATTCTTGCAGAGAAAAATATTATTGGGCTGAGCTCCTGTCTGCTACTGCTAACTTTGAGCGCTACTCAATATATCCTCACTGCCAGGACAGTTGGCGCCTCGTTAAAAGCCTTTGCAGAGAAGCCAAAGACTCACAGGGGCCAGATCCTCTTCTTGAGTAAATTGAAATAGCTTATAATAACTTCAGGGAGATGTAACTGATTTATGCCAGCTGAGAATCTGGCCCTAATATACCTAGAAACCCCACATCTCTCACTCCCGGACATGTTCCTCCAGATCAGAAGTAAGGCAAGCTGGCCAGGAGAGACAGGGCACATCTGAACTGCTTTACTTGGTATTTTGAACTGTTCTGCTAAGGAGAGAAAGGAGCTTGGTTTACAGGGCTATGAATCTGGCACTAATTTACAGAGGAAAAACTGAAAGGGTACATAAAATTCAGCCATTGATGACAAAATCTCTAATGTTTTCAGTGCTTTTTGTATGGCAGCAGCTTGAGATGTTGCCTTTCTGTTGGTAACATTCAAGAAGCGTAATGCCAAAGCACTTCATTCATGTATTTTAAAGCAGAAAATACGAATGTACACACCTACGTACCTACCTACCAGCGTGCCTCAACGTCTTGTTAATACAGAGGTACTGATGCTTTGTTGTGCTTTTTGCCTTTTAAAATTCTAGCGGTACTCATGAAAAACTTGGGAAAATAAGGGAGTGAAGTGTTAAGAATTTGTCTCACCAACGCAACCGTAATTTTTCTTACTGAGTTTGTAACAAGGCTGGAAGCAAGTGCTGGCTTCACTGCAGTCTGCTGCTTGCCACCTGCCATCCTAGGGGGGATTTGAAGCTGTCCAGTGGAGCCGTGAGGTGATGAAGTTTGGCACGGTTGTTATCTGATGTGACAGAAGATGTGTGTGTTGCAGAGATGTCTGCTCTCAGAAGTGACTTTTGTAGGACATGCTCTTAGAAATGAGGGCTGTCTTCATGCTACGGGGATTGTTGAGCTTCAGGTGGTGCACACTGGTGATCGTCCTGACTTGATGGGCAAGATGGGCAGTGTCACAGAAGTAATCCACGACTTGGAGCATAAGCAAGATCATATGTAGTGTGTGTTGGATGGGCTGTGCGTGGAAATGGTCCATTGCTACATTCTTGCCCAGATGTGGGAGCTTCTTTGCTTTACAGGGAAAAAACCCCCATGTTTTCTCACAGAAAAGAAGTGATACTCAAAGAATCCAGTTCCCTGTGGGTTTTAGATATATCCAAAACTAATGGACAAAAAGCCTTATGATAAATGAACAAGGAAAAGGATTTTTCACTTTTTATTTCAAACCTAGGTAAGTACACAGTAATAAATGTGATAAGATGAGGGAAAGAGATACTATGGGCTTTAGTTTCGAGATACTCTATTAATACACCAGTCCTAAGGTTCTTGTTCAGGTACTCCACAGCTTATTCTATTACAGATGATTGTATGGAAAAAAACCCCACCCTCATTTAAATAGCACTGTACTTCATATCAAGCTGTATAAAGTAATACCAGAAAAGGCTGAGGTTAGTCTGAATTGAGTTAAATTTCTCATAAAATCTACTAGAAAATCAAGCTTAAGACTGTGCTTCACTTTACCAAAATTTGGTTTAATTAAAGAATATAAATATTTCTTTTATTTGAATTGTAGAATTAACGTCCACGTGGTGGAGGGTCCACCCCACAGACTGAAAAGGAAGATTTGGATAATGTGGTACATATTGAAAAGCAGTATTTTAGATTTAAGTTGACAGAATGTCAACATTTTAATATATAGATTTCCATTAGCTGAATGAGAGGAAATTATGTAAGGAAAAATGTTTATTTGGGGGTTCGGGGTGTTTTGGAAAATTGAATATATTTATTTTTTTAATTAAAAAATATTGCTTCATCTAGGAATAATTTGCGAACATTCAGAAACAGGACATTGGAAATCAAAAGAATAAATGTGTTTGAGATAAAAGCTTTAAGCATCTAATACTTTAAAAGACTGGGATCCCTCTCTGAAAAGTATGGGGTCCTGCTATGTCTGAAAAGCTTTCTTGTTTAGCATGTATTACATGCAGAGTCAGGTTGTGGACTTGTAATGATCTCCACACCTAGGAGCCGTGGTCACCCACCAGCATTCCACTCTGCTATGTGCTGCAGATATAGAACAAAAAATATGTTTTCTGGCCTCAAAACACCTACACATATAATACAATCCATATGTGACTATTTTTCAAAAGTGATTTAGAGAAGCTTATTTTATAGGATGAAGTTTGCTGGACAAATACAAACTTTCATGCCAAATGAGGAAATATCATTTGTCAAGCTAACCTTTTTAAAACTCTTTTCACAATTTTTTTTGATGCATTCTATGCATTTGATGACTATAGAAGAATTTGCCAAGAAAATGAAAGCCACAGAATACCCATGAAAAATTCCGCTGCCCTCATGCATTTGCTTTTCTTTTTCTTCTGTCTCGTGAAGCTGTCGGAGGTGTTCGCTGACATGCTTTGCTTTCAGGGCAGCTCTGAAGCAATGTGATACAAGAAGTGACTCAGCTAAGCAAACTGAGTTTGTGTGAGTATAAGAAGCCCTTACAGTCTGAAGTCTTAACCGGGAATTATGAAAGGAGGCATCTTAGGGGCTCAGTGTGTTATTTGCTTACATATTTCACTCCAGGGATATGACAGCTGTGAAATACTGTTTCCAGTTATGCTGCAAAACTAAAATACTCCCTTCCCACACCTTACTGCTTCCCAACATCTTAGGCAGATTACATACACTTTTAAGGCATGTATAGATATGCTCCCTGGAAGAGGAGTGCTTTCTCCTCCTTGCACTGTGGGGGCTTCTGCACAGCACCTCTAGGGCGTACCATGGCAGCCTAGCAGGTCGGGTAGGTAGCTGGAAGCTAAGAAGTCTAGGCTTGTTTCCTGACTGCTTGTAGCAAAAGGAGTAAGAGAGGCAGGGTGACTATTTTATTATGAAAGGAGATGTGCAAGGCTTTTGTTTTGGTTTGTTTGGGGGTTTTTTATTCCATTGCCCTTTTTTCAAAATTGAAATCTTATCTGTTCTGTTTGTTTTTCCTGGCAATATCCAGGTGAAAATGGAATACCAGATTAAAAAAGTAGCTTTGCAGGAATGAAAGAGCTGAAGCCCTTTTTTTTTGCCTAGACAACAACTTACTTAGATTGTGCAGAACTTCTGCGTTTTGTATCTGAAATCCAGTGTCCCAAAAGCAGCTGCTGTGTTACAGGAAGGAAGTTGCTCTGTGAAGTTGTACTGCTCCAGCACTGGTTAGTGCTCCTCAGAGTTCATACTAATGCAGGTGGGAAGAAACAGAACTCCTCCTCACTGCCATTTTTTATTTAGGTGGTCTCCATGTCAAGAAGAAGAGGTGTAAGAGCCATGAGTGCACCCCGTACACCCTCCTTCATCCTTTACCCTTTTCATTCCCACTGATTTTCTCTTGAGGCCATTTCCCCACCTATAAAACTGCCATAGGGAACAGGCTGTTCAAAGGAGACAGAATAATTTTGGCCTAAATCCTTAAAGCTGGCTTGGTATCAGACTTCCCACAAAGTAAGTTATTTATAAGAGGAGGTGAGAGTTTGACTTAATCTGGGAAAATAAGTAATATTTTTTTTAATTTTCACCTGTTTTATGTCTGTGTGCTTGAATGCATCAGTTTTGAAATGTCTAAATGGTTTTAATGGGGAAGAAGGCCTTTCAATTTCTGTAATTCTCCCCAATAAAAAAAGAAAAAAAGGTGTTTCCAGTGAATACGCCAAGTTTTCACTGTTGTGGACAAAAAAAATCTAAAGGCAGACGAAGACGTGTTTGACCAGTTGTGGTTATCTAAAAGAACTGCTAAAATAAGGCTCCAATTTAGCAGTCTGTTCATTTGCATAGCATTTTAACTATATACAGAAGTGCAAACAGACAGTTAAGTACTTTGGTAAGAGAGGTGGGCTCATACTTCAGTTTTTTGCTAAACTTTGATTCGGTCCGGAATCCTGCAGGGACTTGCCAGATGCTTGACTTTGTTTTCAGTGGGGCTGTTGGAGTGTATAAAATGAGGCACGCACAACAATCCAAGAGGCTTGAGTCAGGCGACCCTTTCTAAAAGACCCAAAAATAATTTATATATACATCTTTCCCCTGTTGAAGGGCATTCTAGTTGACGTGCATATTAGAATGTTAAACTCTACGAACTTAAGAATTAAAAGTACAATACAATAATAATAAAATACAAGAATAGTCTATTTTTTTATCTGTATGGTTACCAAAAATTTACTCTTTCAAAAATTGCCAAAGAAAATCACTTCTGGGAAACTACACAGGCAAGCCTAGGGCCAAATCTCTTGTCTTGATATTTCCAACTGCTCTGTTTTGCTTCTCCTGTTTCCTTGTCAAAAGTATCCTGTTTAGCCTGTTTGGCTAAGGGTAGTTGGTTATTTATTCATTGATCTTTCCCTTTCTTACAGTATCTTGAATTCTAATTAGTGTTTCTCAAGTCCTTTTACTTTATTCTCCAAACATAGCTACAACAGACATCACCCTTTCCCTCAGCAGAGCTGTTCAGAGTCATGGAAGAGCTGTCATCGTATGTTCTGGGACTAACCACACTGCCCAGCAATTCTCCATTAGCCGCTTTCATTGACAGTTTGATAAAATAATCTTTTATATATATTTCCCACCCACCCACACAAATAACATGTAATTCAAAGTGCCTGGAAAAGTGTAAAATCACTTGATATTAGGAGAGGTTCTGTAAATAGGTTCCGGAGCAATCCTCTAGGTGTTTGTAATTAATCAGGCACCAAACACTTGGAGCATTTGGATGCACTTTTAAAAACTCTAAAAATGTAAACAGTTTTCTTTTCCCTCCCCAGGAAGTCTTAATGCACTAAAGACATAAGCGAAGAAGTTAAATTGCAAGTGATCAAGTCAATTACACTTCAGATCAGGCTGTGGCAGGGCTTTTTGGTTCTCAACCAGATGGAACTAGACTCCTTGTAAAGGAGGTATTATTATTTCTTGTCAGGGTTTCAAAGTGAATTCACAGTAAAAAAATACCTATTTTTCCTCTTGATAAATATCATAGAGCACTTAGAGCAAAGAATCCTTGGGAGCTGGCATCACCAAAAGCTATCAGACAGATTAAAAAAAAAAAAAATCATTGTAGCTATTTCTGACCAAGAAGAAATTAACAGGATATTTTCCTGCAATGTGAGGCAAAGAAGAAATTCTCCTTATTAACGTAGTAAATTCTTGGATTCAGAGTTTATGACTTCTTTTGGCTATGCCTCTCCTTCAGGCTGAATTTTTTACATTGAGACAGTTATTGTGATGTAAAAATGTACTAGCGACAAGTTACAGTGGTTTTACCTTGATATAATTAGTTGAGAGAAATCCAAACAAGGGCATGAGTTATCTGGAGGCAGAAGGCACTTTTTTATCCACCAGAGGCAGGACAATTTGTTTAGAAACCTCTGCACATTAAGGGGGAGGTGACTGCTATAACCAGGTGTTATACTATATTTGTTTGTGTGTGTGTATATATATATATATATAAAACAATATATATATATATTTGTGTGTGTGTGTGTATATATATAAAAAAAACAATATATATATATTTGTTTGTGTGTATATATATATATATATAAAAAACCCAAAACCTTCCTAGATATAGGAAAACCGCCATAACCAAATGTGACTTCTTTGTCTCTAATGTAAAGAAGTACTTTGTAAGACCAAGTACTTTGAGGTTTTAGTATCTCAAATCAAATTGTTTGTTTTATCTGGGGTCCAGATCCCTCTTGCTTTCCATATACTACCACCAGGTTCTCGAAAAGCCTTGAAAACCCCTTCAGTATTTGCCGCTGCATTTTTTACTAGGGAGAACTCCACCTGAAATCACCTTGAGAATTATTCCTGCTGGTGTGGAGACAAAGACTCTGTCTTGGCTTCAGTGCTGAAAATGCTTATAACGAGACATGTCTTGCTATAAGGAGATGCTGTGTTAGCAACACTGACAGCATCCCTCAGGATCGCTGGAGCTCTTGGTCAGCAAACTTACACATGACAATGACTGCAAGATCAAATTTGTCACTGTAGTGCTAATAGCGAAGTGCTAAGAAAGCGGGGGCTTTAAATGCTTCTTTTTCAACTGATGCAAAAAGATCTAAAGGTATTCTTTACATTATTAGAAGAAAGAATGTACAGTCACATAAATGAATTGCTCATTTACGAGTCTTGCTAAATGCAACATACTTCCGATTATTTCGGTAGCAGCCAGATACATGTAATTTTCTTGAAAGAATAATACATTAACAATGAGTGAAAGGCAGCTTGCATTGTTTCAGGAATCATAAAAGAAAAGGTTGTGGTGCCTGTCTGTTCACTGGGGATGTTCAAACCTGTGTCTCCTGCACCTCCAGAGGTGCAGCCACTCCGCCACGAGGCAGGAGCCTGACGGTGTGAGAGGACTCTGCACCTCCCCGCCGAGGCTGTGACAGCTCGGAACCGATTGCATCCACACACAGCCAAATCAAGCCATCTGCTAGGGAGGATGGGGGAGGGTGCTTGGATTGTTTTCGCCATGCTCTAAGTCTACTTTGTGTTTTGATCCAGTGCTGGCTAGCTACCCAGGCACTCCTTGAGGGCTAGCTAGAGCCCAGGTGTAACCCTGACATTCCTCATGTTCACCCTGCCCTACTAACCACTAGATGACAAATCTGTGTTTGTTCTCGATCCCCTTCGCTGGTGCCATTAGAGCCTTGATTCTTTTGCCATACCTCATCCAGACTCTTTTTTTTTTTTTTTCTTTTTCTTTTTTTTTTTTTTTATTTAAACCGTCTACTCCTGTGGTGCTATTTTGAGCAATGCCTGGTCCTGTAGGCATCTGTGAGGTCGGTCCTTTACCAGGCTCGTTCCCCCAGGGAATATAGGGGAGGAATTGGCAAGTTTGTGGATTCAGGTTGTGTTCAGGACTGAGATAGATACAGAGCCGTGCATTCACCAAGTTTCAAACAGTCCTAGGTGTGCACAGGAGTAGAAGTTTCGGTGCCTGAGGTATGTCATTGATAAGAAAACGTAGCTGTGCATAGAGTTGAGCTACCTAAGGATCAGGCAAGGGAGGCACGGTTTGAGGATCACGTGCTTGGACTTTGGTGTTTGTATTGCACACAAATCCAGCTGTGGGCACTGAAGCCATAGCGGAGCTGGTCCTCGACCTGTTTGCAACTGTTCGCCCATCTATTAATTGGAAATAAGTCCCAGCTTTGTAAACCGCCAGATTAAAAACCTGGTCCAGACATACAACAAAACAGACACGAAGCATTTTTAACAAGCAACCGGTATTTTAGGGGCAGACTATGAAGGCCTGATCTTCAAATATGTGGATAATGCTTGTCCTTTTAACAGCTCATAGGTTGCTTCCGGGAACATGAAAGCACAGCAGGAAATAGCTGATATAGTTAGAAATTACTAAACTACTAAAGCAGAAGATAACTGATAAAAAAACTTGCTTTTTTTAACTGTGTGCACACAATGTAACCTGTGCATGCGCAGACCCCTGAGGCACCCGAGTCCTAGGGTTGTTTGGGAATTCAACCAGTAGCCAGGTCTGCGCATAAACTATGACAGCAGAACTTATCTGTTACAACAACATCTTTTTAAAAACTTACTTAAATCAGTTATGACTATTTTTTAAAGTGATAAATGGTTTATGCAGCATTAAAAATAAGTTTTACTTGGATTGCAGTAACACAGCTTTAAAGCCCATAAATCTTACAGCCATTGCACTGCCGATCGGAGTCACTTAAAGTTTTGCAATTGAGTTAGTCAGTGTTTGCAGCATTGTTAAAAAAAAATTAACCCATGGTGAATTATGACTGTTTCTCTGGATGACCTGACTTGTTCTTTCATGAATCTGTTTTCTCCATTTTGAAATATAAAATGCCACAGCGTGGTATTTTATTTCCCAATGTAGAAAGGTGTTCTATGTTAGGATGAGGAGTCAGGCCCACATTTCCCCATAGGGGCTATCCCACTTGAATTTCAGCCACTTTTAAAGGACTTTGGGGCATTCATATGTAGATAATGCACTGAAGAACTGCTAGGGTTATATTGTTTTGTTTCTCAGGATAAAGAATTAATTAAAAGAGGCTAAAACTCAATTCAGCATCAAAGCTGTATGCATATTCTGTGGTCTACGAAAGTCATATGCCCAGACCTAAAACCCCCTATCATCTATAACGGAGATCTTTGGTGGCTCCCAGGAAAGTTAAACTGTCATATTGTGGTTAGGTTCAAAACAAATATCTGCAATAAAAGTAGTCAGTGTTTATACATTTAAAATCAGGGTTTAATGGTCTGTAAATGAGTGACACCGGTTAGGGAACGAGGGAGAGTTTGAGGCTAGTGGCAAATAGCACATTATTTTTCTTTGTGCTTTCTCCTTTGCCTCACTCAGTTTACAATGAAATTTAGCCACCAACTCCCACCACTGTTTTTCTTGGAGAGCAGAGCAGGATGAAGAAACACAGTGATTAAATGTAAAAGACACCCATGCATTGCAATAGGAGCTGGATTCCACGTGTTTTGGTAACAAGAACCATAGGAAAAAATAAAAAGAGGTGACTCAGGTCTACCTAATCTTTGAAGTCTGAAGACATTCTCAATTCCTACCGTTTCTGATCCCTTCTCCACCTCTGCCCCACACAGAAAAAGAGACCTTGTTAGTCAAACAGGAAATTTTTTTAAGCTCTTTTAGTTCCAATTGGAAATGCTGCTGTCATGACACTCACATCATTTAAAGTTTGTTATGCGCCCATGTGTTGCACACATGGCTAGCAGCTCTTCCAGCCGTCAGGATCCCTGTAATCACAGCAAAGCAGTTAGCATCATAAATAAAGCAAATACGAACTGGTACTACATACTTCCTTCTCATGGTGAATTAAGATGATGAACTGGAGTTCAATGCCATTCTTCACCTAACAGCAAAAGGCTTGAGCGTGGTAGACTTGGACATGCAGGTACTTGGAAAACGATTCCTTTGACCCTATTGTTGTCTCATATTTGAAAATCTTGTCTTGGGACCCTATCCTGTGCCAGTCAGCCGTATTTGTGATTCATGGGGCTCTTCATGATGGCAATTCCTCTTTCTTCTTCTACATTTCCTTTTAGCTTTTATTTAGTTTGCATGTAAGTATCTTATTGTCAGTGGCTGCCCACTTTAAGGGAGCTTGTAGTCTTTGCTCCTGGTTGGAGTCTGCCTTTGGCTCTAGGTACCACAAATAAGTAAACCTTTTAAGGGACACAGTCATTCTTTATTTAAAAAGAAGACTTCTTATTTGAGTTAATTCTTGAACATTATACTTATTTAAGAGCATTGAAGGTAATTGCATGACTTCAGACAAACCTAAATTTTTAAGTGTACATGTGGCAATGGATTTGATATGTTCTGGTTTTTTTGCATCTGTCTTTTCTTTAAGGCATACCAGATTGCCAATCTATTTGTATCAAGCACGGAAGAAATGTAAACCAATCTTAATTGTCAGCTCCAGTAGCCTGAAACCTTGGATTCAGGTGTTTCAAAATTGGAAGATAATGTCTTCTGATTCCCTGATAGCCTTGATAGCTTCTGACTTGCACGGACAGGTACGTCAAATCATAGTGTACTTGGCTAATAAAACAGTGAACACACTCTTCTCCCACATGGGTCATGTGAAACTGTACTTTCCTTGTATATTGTAAGTTTTTCTGCGGTCATGGTACCATCTTCTGAATCTGCCTGCCTTCCCCTTCTCTTTCCATAAATCTAAGTCTTACGACCTTGACTGAAAAGGTATCTTTGAACTCTCTATCCTAATGATCCAGCATTCCAGACTTGCATGTAAAAAAAGAAGCACTTGCGTAAAAATTATTTCACAGAAGAAGCATTACAGCATTATAGCTGAGGTTAGAATTGGTTTAGTGAGCTTACCAGCAAAAAGGCCAGAAGATTCCAAGTTTGTTTTGGGTTGGTGTTCTTGTAGGCTTCTCCCAACAAATTTAAGTGTTCAAAAAATAGTTATTGTACAGCATGAAAATGAAAATAAAGACTTTTCAACACTTGCACACAGCTACTGCTTAGAAGCCTGATTTGAGGGCATGGACTCAAGTCTCGTCTTCATCATCAAAAAAATACTTGTCTTCATCCCCAACTCCTTACATTTGGAAACAAAGGGCCTTGAGTGTTACTTTGCCCTTAACGAAGCCAAAAACTTGACTTGGTAGTCATCTTTCTGCCTGTGTCCTTCATCAGTTTAACAGATGAAGATATGCTTCATCGTATTTTGATAAAATAAGCTTCAGATCAGCTTTACTTACAGTCCTGTAGGTGACTCTCAGGACTCTTGACATCAGGTTCCCAGAACTAGTTCCAGGTTTCTTTGGTTTGCTCGTGACTTGCTGAATAGATTAGCAGCATGGTTTTGTTAGGTGAATGCAAATGTGCCAATAAAAAGAAGCGTATCACTATTTCCCCTTCTAAATAATTCACTAAGCACTTTTATATTACTTTTTTCTGTGGGTTGACATCTTTATATTCTTTACTACCGAGCTTATTATATGACTGAATCATCTTTTTAAAAGTGTATGTTAGTGTATGCATGCGCGTGCACACACAGATGGAATCCCAGAGGAAGTTTTGTATCGCAAATGAAATACTATAATCTGTTCGGTTACACAGGGCTTTTTTGAACTAGGGTCATAAATATTTCTTTACCAGACAAAACCAATGTTGCATGGCAATATACTTTATTCTGTATAGCTTCTTTTAAGCACATTGTGTCTCAGATACGTTAGAGGCAATTAACACACTTGCAGATTTTAAAATAATCTAAAAAGGTTTTAATATAATGAAAATTCTAAACAATAGTAATATACATGCTCCTTAATTCACATGCGCTGTAAATGTAAAAGGGTGACTACACCTGTAAGAGCTGAGCAGCTATTGACATTCTTCTAAATACTGTTTTGGTGGAATGAGCTCTTAGTGAGGGGGGCAGCTGGTATCTTTGTTCATCGATTCTGAAAGACCAGCACTGTGATGACTCTTCCTAGATATCCATGTTAGGACTGTTGTCGGAGCAGTAGGAGGGACAACTTTTTCTTGCTTGGCCTTTGGGTTTTTTTTTATATGGGCTACCAGTCCCAGTACAGAAAGGCAGCCCTACTATGGAATTGAAATTAGAATAATTAATGTCATTATTACAGCATAATAACTATATTTTATTAATATTTCACAACAGTGCTTTCGAGTCTTCCTGGTGAAACACTCAAGCTGCCTGATGGACTCAGCAGATGGCTGCTCACCACCACGCGTTTGATTCCTTCCAGCAGACAGTTCCTGTAAGACACATCATGGTATTGTGCAGTGTAAAGGGGATTTTTTGCTTGCATTTAAAGACAAAACATCTCTAAATTGTGTAATTTTTCCTTTGCCTGCTCTGTCCAGATCCCTCTTCTGGTCAGTTTGCAGTGCCAGATTATTGTATCTCCACTCAGGGGGGGTAGTAACCTAACATGCCTCAAGAAATCAGATGTGGCATTTCTGATACCATTAAGCAAGCAATACTTCTTTGCCCATCCCTTTTTAAGCCCCCCATTTACTGTACACACCACTTTTTATTATGTGCTGGTTCTTACTAAGAGCTTAAAAAATGAAATAAATTGCCTTCGTGGTTGCTTCATTTTTGTGATTAAAATGGATTTTACTGGAGCTAGCAAGGACAGAATGTATCTCAGATGACTTTAAAAGCATCAATAAGACAGTTGAGAATCTGAAGAAACACCAGTTTCTGAGGAATGGAAATTAGCCTCTGACCAACTGGAAGCCTTGTGGCAGCGCCAGCGGCTGGCGGTGGGGTTAGGTGGAACGAACAACCATTTCACATCCTCTGGGCTGCTGAGCATCAGTGGGTTCCGATCTCAGATTCATGCTGTGATACGCAGTTTTTCCTGCTTTTAGAGACAACCTCTCCAACTCTCAGTACCCGTGTGAAGGCTAAGCAGGAGTGCAGATAAAAAGAGTAAGCTTAATAAGCAGAGAATAAGAGTTGTCTCACATGAACAGCTGGATCACTCCCATCCCATTCCAGGCGCCAGAAGTGAAAGAAGCTCTGCAATTCACACAAACTCAATTTCATGTCATGTGTGAGTATAAACCCCACTGCATTACACACTATTTAGTTTTCTCTTCCAGAATTTTTTTAAAGAGGAAACAGGATGAAAGACATGATAGTTCAGCCTAGAATGTTACTGAGTTTTGCAGCCTACGGATGAATGACGTGAGAGGACTGACTCTCTGCATACGTAATTTATTACAAATCACTAAGTGCTGGGATAGAACTAGCAAATGCCATACGCAGCAGTATTTGTGCCATGCTGTTAACTTTAATCTTACGTAGCTAGTAGCTAGAACCTTTAGTTTCTGCTTTTTCTAAGGGGTCATCGTTATTTTACTGTGTCTTTCTATAGGGCGGGGAAGGAAGCAACATTTTTCTCCCACAGATTTGAAGTTCAAAGCTGTAAGCTAATGCTGTTTTCTGGAATTCCAACAGCCCATGCACATAGCTTGAAATATTTCAGATGCACCCTGACAATTACAAAATTTTATGTAATTTCATATTCTCATCTTTCAGAAAGGGAGAACTCTGTTTTCTGGAATAAAAAGTTCTTCAGTCTCCTAGGGGACAAAAAGGCAATTTAAGCTTCCCAAAGCAACTTCAAGAGCAGTGACAGCTACCAGTGTTACTACAGAATCACAGTTTTTCAGATCATCAACTGTAATGACCTTCACATCCTGGATTTAGATTCAGAGGATGTTGACACAACCTTATTAACACAGACAAATGTCTCCATCTTCACTTACAACATCCCAGGGACACATAATTTAAGAACGTTATAATAATGCACAAATGCTGCTGTTACTAAAGCAAAGAGCAGCAGGGGAGATTTAATTTCCACACAACAGTACCACTGATAAAGAAGAAAGATGTGCAAGTGTTCAGGAAAGCTGTGGACATGGAATGATTAAAACTAACAAAAAATATTCCAGTGGATAGAGTCAAAAAGCAGGTCTTTAATTTTAAAATTTGCACAGCAATAACAGAGACAAATAAGTCTCTGAAATATTTTGGAAAATATAATTTTGCAAACCTTTTAGATTGCTTAAATGTTTATTAAAATGGACTAAAAGCCAAAATTCTCTGGGTAAAATAAATACTTTGTCTTTGCTAAGTAACGGTATTTGTGAACAAAACATAAAACTGTAATTTTCATGTGTCAAACATAGTAACATTTAAGATTAAATGTTGGATTCAAACTGGCCATTTTTTTAACATCTTCCTATTTACAAGCTGCTCATTAAGACCATTTACTTTATATTAGCTATTAAAATGACTAACATTTTTAAAGTTTTCTCCATTACTAAAATAAAAACAACAGAAATGTCCTTTTACCATAACTTAACAAAAAGCAGAACCATATTTTTGTTATCTAGGAGAACATACTGTTTATAAATACAGATGTTTTTCATCTACAATTATATAAATAATAAACATGCTGTCATTCACAAGGATTTTAATAGATGATCATACATAAGCAATATTACGATCTAGCAGAGGATGGCATGAGTTTTCATCATTAATTTTTACTGTACTTATTCAGGACCCTTGTCTTCATCTGAGAACTGTGGAACAGACTTCTTTGCTACAACGTTGTCCAGTCGCTGTCCTTGCAGATACGGGTTCACACTCTGAAAAAGTTTTAAATTATTTATACCTACTAGAAACAGGGAAACATATAAAAGGTAACTAGAATAAGTATATATATTTATGATTTCTTATTTATCAAATATTTGCAGACTGAAGAAAAAAGAAAATGCTCCTAGGGAGTAAATCTACAAGTCAATCAGCGTTTTGTTTTCTAATATTTTTTTATGTGCAAGAGTTTAATCCAATCCACTAAAAAGAATACAAGTGAAGGAGGGCTATCAAGAATATAGGATAGTCTGAATTAAACACTTGTCTTTTTGCTCCACTCCTCCTTTCCTCAGTTCAACAAAGAGGCAGCAGCAGACCTAACTCCCTAATTTCTGAGGCAGGACAGAACTTGTCAGAGAAGTACAGACAGGTAAGCTTTAGCTTAAATCAGTAGGCTTTGATGGACCTTATGCTGTGAGACAAGTTAGGTATCACAATACCATTTTTGACCAAAGTCTCTTCTTCAGCCCAGCTCCTCTCCAGGAAACCCCTCCTTGCTTCCTCTCCTGATGCTGAGATAAAAAACTGCTGGCACAGAAGCAGAGCCAAGCAAGGTTTTGGCATAGGGAATGGTTCTCATACCACTGCCAGAACAAGGGAATGCTGGAGAGGAGATCTCTGGAGAGGGTTTAACTTCACTTTGCGCCATGCAAGCAGCACAAAGTGAGACTGAAGATGAACAGATCCTGTCTCAGAACTAGAGATCACAGTAATGCAAAAAGCCTATGCTTGAATTTTTCCTATACCAATGGAATAAACCCTATTTACTGTATTTGCAAGTATCAAGCAGTTAAGTGGAGCTTTGGAATTAACTTGAATATTTTTTACACCCACTTTCTGACCTGTTACAGTGTCAGTGTAAACAAAATTCAAATATATACTTTCTCCTTCACAGATATAGACAAAAGTTTTAGTGTGGCAGTTTCTTATGCCAATAAAAATTGTTTGCCTAAAGAACAAACTTTGGAGGAATGCAAATTTGCTGCTATCTCCTGATTCTTGTCAGGCTGGCTGTATCACAGAAATTAGTTTTCTGGAGATATTTATGTCCTTCTTTCACCAAAATGTAGGAATTCAAAGCTACGCAAAAAAACCCCCAGCTTTTAAAACAGACTTGAAATACTTATTTTCACATAACTCAAGTATTTTTCAAATCTCTGGAAAAGATTTGGGGTTTGTCTGTCTTCAAGTTTAAGCCCTTGGGTTTCCCCAGATTTGTAGAGGCTATCATTAATATTTAATCATAGTACAGAGCAGCCCTTTTGCTTACTTCTGTTTTTTGAGTGCTTTGCTTGCTGCAAGTGAAACCATAAAAATATTAAGAACCAGAAATGAATGTGGAAAAATATTTGAAAATAAAACTAAACTATTTTAATGCTTTAAATTGTTAAAAATAAGACAAATGTAAATGATTTGTTTGTGTTTGTTTAAAGAAGTTCTGTTTAATGTTAATTTAGTGAAATTCAGCTGTTGCATAAACTTCTAGGAACTATTTGAAGATTCTTAGGAAGATTAATTGGTCTTTTTTTTGGAATGGTACTTGCTTGCTACTTTTTGAAATAAAGTAGAAGAGAATGAGAATACATAAAAATTTGAGTCCTTCTCAACTGACAAAAGAAAACACAAAATATAATGCAACATTTTTGGCTGATTTGACTGAAACATGTTTAATCCTATACAGCTGTGCTGAATTCAAAGTAATGCGGTTCCCGAGTACCTTTGTGCACAGCTCTGAGCCCACAGCAACATGACTCAGTGATTACAGATGCACTCCTGTCACGTTCAGCTTATTAGATTCTGGACAGGGCTTTGCTCGTGCATAGAAATTTTAAAAAGGGGAGAACTGCTAGTTAAATTAGGCTTCCTTGTCCTGCACTGCAAATGCTGCAAAAGAGTAATACAGTAGTAAATAGCAAATACACACCTTCGCTATGTAAACTGATTATATGCATATATGTTTATATGTGTGTTTATATACATATATATATAAAAATATATTAATATACACACATACTTAAAATGTAGTTTGGTAGACTCCAGTAAGTGCCTCTGTGACTGTAACATCATATAGACACCACACAGTTGCTATGCACACAGTTACGCAGGACTTGCTTTAAACTCAAATCGGGACATTCTGACCCAAAGGATGAATCTGTTGCCAGAAGCTGTCCTCCCTAAACACGCTGTCTGTGCAGAAGGGCATGGAGGAGTGGCAGGGACCGCAGAAGGCAGGAGGGGAATCCAGCGGGCTTTTCGGTTTCTGGAAAAATGCACTCGGCTGTTGACAGCTCTAGGTTACCCTTCTGCTCATAAAGTGAAAATCCTGAATTGTTCGTTAAAGGAATAGTAATCATTAGTCTTACTCTCAAAACAATAAAATAATTTAAATGATAATGAATTTATCATTAAGTGACATGTCTGTGCTAAGAAAAATAGATCCGCTGCAAACCAAAAAACTGAAGCTTCATCTCCAAAATTCTGAGCTACTGCTGGCCACGTGGCTGTCACATCTCTCCAGCCATCACTCCTTTTGTATCCAATTAAGTCAATCAGCACGTGGACAGAAAATTAATTTTTTCTTTTTTTTTCCCTCCTGTATATATTACACTAATCCTATTTTAACATGCTGTTCTAGCTCTTAATAAATATTCCACATAACTATTTCCAGAGTAAGTTCTACTTATTTTACAGTTAAAATCAAGTGTCTAACCTCTTTCCTCTTTTGCTAACAAACTCGAAAATCAAACATAAGTGGGGAGGCAGATACTAAGCTCAAGACGGATTATTAACTTATGGTTGAACAGTGTTTATTACCAGTGATGTGTGAATCCGTAAGAAATTAACTCACCTCCTCTGCTTCCAGCAAAGACTTCTGGTTTGAGAGTCAAGTAAATAAATAATCATCTTCACTTACGCGTCAGTTACTTTAAACGAAATGTACTTCACATTTTCAATATAAACTCTCCTGTCATATTTTGAAAATCTACTTTCTGACAGACAGCTAGACTTTTTCTTCTTCTAAAAAAATACACCAGCACCAAAGCTAAAGACTTTGAACTGCCAGAAAGTGATTTTCTGGTAAAAGAAAGGCTGACATGACTGAAAAAGAGAGAGGCAATAGTGAGATGGGCTATGCAGAGGTTCTCTGTGATATGTGGACTGCCTGCCTTGTTTCAGGGGCAGAAAAATGTTCATCTTTGCCTTTCAAGCAGGCGGGACACAGAGATAGGAGTGCAATCTGATGTAAATCTAAGTAAGTGAATCAAATTACATCAGCTAAAGAAACAGTTCTGTCATTTACACTCAAAAACATATTCACATGCATGGATAGTGGTAATTAATGTAACCAGTATTTTAGTAGGAAACTTTAAAATTGTGTTTTAAAGACATTTCAATAATTTTAAATGGGTTTATGCAAATAGGATCAATTTTAAAAGGCAGATAATATAAAGGGGTTTTTAATTAATGCTCTACATTGAAGTGCATCTTCTGAAAGAAACAGGCTATTTAGGGAAATAGGTCTTGTACTCGGCGGAGAGTCCTGAAGCCTGCTGTAGTAGTTTATCACAGAGGTTCCCTGACTTGACACATTATCTAAGGTACAATGCAGATGTGTTAGACTAACTGTTCATTTCAACACTATGATTTTAATTCTTCTTAGCCCTCTAGATGATACACGGGCTATAAAGTATTTTGATAGTTACCCTCTTCCTTCTTTTTGGACCACCATTAATCTTCTCAAAGAGTAAATTCTTGCTCTGGAAGGGGAAAAAAAATGCAGCCATCAAATTAATTATACTCTTCTTTTAAAATGTTATTTTTGCTGTTAAATATTAGCAAGTTTAAAGGGGTGTGTAGATTTACGGGAAGGATAAACCACAAACATGTATTTGGATATTCCTGCTAACATTTTGCAGTTCTTCATGAGCAGCCACAGTCTTACCAGCAATTAAAAAGCCAGTAATTTTCCACTATGTTGCACCATGTTATCATCCCTGTTCAGGCAATAAGCACTTCAGGTACATTGGTGTAATGATGTAGACTGGATGTTCCCCATCGTGTGATACATAGTATAAATAAATATATATTAAAAAAAAAGAGAAGGAAAAAAAGAAAAATGAGTGGAAGGGAGAGGAACAGAAACCCTGCCCCTGGTACATCTTTCTATATGTCTGAGGTGACACAAGAACAGGAGCAAAATATACTTGCTTTATGAGGGATTTTCTAATTCCTTTTAAAAACTGCAATCAGCGTCATTCCTGCTGTTTTGTTGTCTTTGCTTATTCCCTTCCAGATATCAACACTTCCCAGTGCAAAGTTCTGTTGAAAGGAGTTCAGCGCCAACTCTTCCTTTGTTTAAGTAGTGCCCTCAATAAAGTTTCTAAAAACCATTTGGTCTATAACATTTTTTTAATGGCGAACCTTTTAAAAACTGCCAAAAACATCTTGGCAGAAGAGAAAGTTATGATGATGAGAAAAGAAAAAAAAACCAACACAAAAAAAACCCTCTGACCATAGTTTACATAAGTGCATCCACATATTGTTGTATTTCATACAAGTAGTGAATTCTAATAAAGTCTGGAATAACACACACATGCTCAACACATTTTGTTTCAATTGTGTATTATGAAGAAAAACAAAACCAAACCCTAACCTGAAAATGGAAGGAGAGAAGAATTACATGTATAAAAAGCAGAACACTGTATAAACAAGGCCATTAATTCTGCTATAAACAACTGACCTAACATTGATTATATAAATAGAAAGTGTGATCCTAGTGCAAGACAAATTCACCAAACACTTCTACCCTCTCTGCAGCCTTGATATGAGAAAAAACAAACATTTTCAAGTGTTACACTGAAATCTGCCAAAATTGTCTGTTTTTCACTTCTCATGTTCATTAAACCCCAAATTCACAAGGCCTATCTCTTGCCCAACCTCAGTTATTTTGTGTGAGCTGTGCCAAAAAGGAACAGAGATGAAGTTGGCCAGGGGAGACATTCTTGGCTAGTCATTTATGCAAACTCACTTTGGGAAAACTTAAATTTAACATTTTAAAGAAACCCACAGATGCATAAATTACTCTCTTTAGGAAACAAAGCATCACCAAAGCCTCTATTGGTGAACTATTTGACCTTATACTTTTCATGACAGGAAAAATGGTATTTCTGAAATAAAAAGAATTTCACGACTACTGAAGCTAACATTTCTGTCACTCGGGAAAATTCCTCACAATTGAACTGTTCCTGCTCAGGAAGATCATATTTTATTTAGTTTGTTTGGGAATGTTTTAAGACTGTAACTACTACTTCAGCATTATGTGGAGTACAAAGCAAGTGACGTTATGGAGCATGAGCCAAGAGTGTTCTTGCATGGTAACAGCAATCCTGAAAATATGTTCTACTGTGTAAGGGCCTGAGCTCATCAGCCACCAAAATTTGCCCGTTAAGTGCTTACCATTCTCATCCCTCACCTAGGAGTTGTTAGGAATGAAGGCACAGAGTTTCTCCAATTAAAGATACACCCATATAGAGGTGTGCTGCACATAAATTGCGATTTCCCTCCCACTCCGGGAGCTTCCTTTGCACCCTCTCGGCTACCTGGATTAGGGTACTACAGGTTGGGATTTGGGTGGGAAAAACACAGAAGTTAGAATGCTTACAACCAACTAACTAATGCCAGAGAGATTTACCCTTAGACCTTTCAAGTCTTCACTAAAACTTCTTTAAGTCAGTAATAATCAGCAGCTCTGTAATCTGGACCTGCACAATTACTAAGCAAAACTGAAAAGGATATACATTAGCAAGGCTGCACCCTTTCACGGGAGGGCTTTTTTCCCCCAGTCAATTTACAGCCTTATCAGGACTACAAAGCATGACAATTTCTATTACACCAAGCATACTATACTAAATTAAACAATCTGCACTGTCTGAAAATGAAGAGGGGGACCAGACCTACCATAACCCATCCTAATAATCACCAGTGCCATTCCAGTAGTTAACAACATCAGCTGGTAAAGAAAGATTCGCTTCATGTGGCTCACTATAACTAGAGTTGGAATAAAATCAAATCAGAGTGACTAGTTTCAGATTTCCATTAAAATTAGGAAGGCAGAGATGGCAACTTCTTTAACAAACTTCAATTTCATCAAATACTTTTTTTACCCCTGCTTCCTATCCTTTCTTTGTACTGTCTTGGATCCACACACTACCTGATAAGCAAAACTGGCATTACTTCTACCCTTAGAGTGAAATGTTATCCATTGCCTCAGTAAAAGTAAGCGTTGCTGAAAAACATAGTTGCTTTTAATTTTCTATTTTTATTGATACTGGTGTCAGAAAACACAGCTGAACTTCCCTCCTCCTTTTAACCCCTACACATGGTAGTGGTTAACACTTTGGGTTTCAATAAATAACTTCTATGTAAGTGGTTTTCAGATTTGTATTGAAAATTGTATATTGTAAACCATCTTCTTGCAAGTCTTTCTGGATGCCAACAACACTTTTTCAGACCATCTAGAGTCAAGTTGCAAGATGTGGAAAAGGCAGACTGAAATGGAAAGTACCAGTCTCCTGCAAGGAAAAGTCCAAACTGACAGGGGAAAAAAGCCCCCAGACATTTTAGAAACTACAGTTGCACACCAGGGTAGAAACTTCCGAAAGTCCCTCGTCTTACACTTCCACTGTTCCCTCTATGTTTTACACATATGAGGAGAAAGAGAGTCTTTGGGGCTGGGGAGTGGAGTATAAGCTGCCGGCATCTCACCCTATAAACAGGGTCTGTTCCCGAGATCTCCCACAGCTCAGTGTACTGATATAAGGAAGAGCTGTCCCAAAGACAGGAAAATTTTTCCTCTTTCTTCCCTCTCCTGTAACCCAGTATACATTTATCATAATTTATCTATTTGTATATTCATATGTATTAGCAGTATTTACACATAATATTGAGCATCTACATGGAATCACACACTTTGCTGTGTGAGACAGCTTCTAGACTTGTTCTACCCGTATAGAATGTGTCTGATACTCACAGGGTACTGCAGAGGCTCCACAGCTTTGCAAGCACGAGGATCTGCCACCAAACCAACCAACCAACCTGTTTCTTTCCCACTGTTCATGAACAAGCAGGTCTCTTTTTTTTTTTTTTTCCTGACCTGCTAATGCAATTTGGGTTTTACTGTGGTTACGCTGAGGAATGCATGCTGGCTCCCTGGAAGGACAAGTCAGTGGGAACTGTAACACCGCCTCAACTGCTCCATGGCAGGAAAAGGCAGGGGAGAAGCTCCCCCGAGAGCTGCAAGCACACGCCAGCTTGCGCGGGTCCAGGAGACACACTGGCTCCGAGGGCTTCAGACGGTGGTGACAGCCTAGCGTCTTCACAGCACGCAGGAGCCTGTGGAAACGCCGTCTGTAAATAGACAGCCGTTACAGCTCCTGGGGCATTTGGTCCTAGGCTCTTCCACGGGAGAAGCAGGAATGGGCTGCTGGCGGGCAGCGGGGATTTTGGCAGCTGGGGGCAGTGGCAGGATAAGGATGCACAGTCACCCACTGGGCAGTCCACAGTTGGCTGCGTTGGTCATTTACAACCTAATCCAGATGACAGCAAGTGACCTAAAAGAGCTGCTCTACTTTTATCTCTGCTTTACAAGATCTCAAATAGCTAATTTTTAGAGCGCTTTCCTGCCTTTATTTTTCCAGAGAGATAAAAATAACAAAACCAGCCATAAAATCAGATACTATTGTACTTATCTTTTTAATGTGTAGTAATAGACAATGAGGAGGCAATCGGGGCATTTCTCCTGGATCTCGGCAGAACATTTGCTCATGCACATTACCAGCTGTTTCATCTCTCATTAAAAAGATCAGGAGTTGGCTATGCTGCAGCTAGATATGATTACTGTTTAGTACCTAACAGTCTGTTTTAATCCATGTGTGAGCAGTTTTTTCCCCTGAATTAGTGGTGATGGATGGAGAAATGAAAAAAGGCCAGTATTCACTAATGATTACCTACCATTTGTTAAGTACGTATGTTGCTGATGACAATGCAGTATGTACGCTTGATTCTGAAATATTGCTATAGGCCAAAGATTTACAGAAGTGCTTTTATAGACTTCAGAATGGTATTATGGGACTAAATTACTTATGAATAATAAGAAAACTAACAGCATTATCTGGCATAAATAAGAAAGTTCACCATCTGGTGGTTTTAAAATTAAAACCTTTGATGGTAATTACTTAGAATGCAACAAGAGTTCCCAAAATTTGGATTTTTGGCATGACGCTCTCTAGAAATTTAGCACTCACATAAGTAATTAAGACTATAAATCTTACACTGGTTTGATTATGAACGATGAATCATTGTCTCACAATTACAGCAGGAGAAGAGGCTGCCAGACATGTCCATTTATCGATATATACTTACAGATCACTGGCTTAGGGCAATCTTAAGTAGTGTTAAAACAATGTAAAAGGAGATTTCATGATTTGCTCTAGAAGCATAAATTACGATCATTGTTATTGTTTTCCTGGCGCCTGAAGATGGATTTGGGATTGGACATTTAACTGATGTAATCTAAGATTAAGCAGCAGAGCTCTTTTTGGAGCCTCTAACTTGCAGAAATAGTCTAGCTGGAGTTACTAAAGTCCTTGTACACTCAGAGCAAGATTTTTGCCCGTAATGTAGCTCACTGTGTTTATTATATGCAACGTCTGAAACAGGTTTTCAACGTAATATAGTGCACAACCTGAACAGAGGAAGAAGTAGCATCAAGTCCTCCAAAATCCTTAAACCAGAGAAAATTCCTTCGAACAAGCTATCTGTACCCAGATTTTTAAGGTATTTAGGCACTGCTGCACTCCATTATTTTTTTTTTTTTTTCAACATCTATATAGATGAGTAGTCACTGAACCTGGATAAACTTTCAGATTAGGGCCTTGTTACATTTTGAACTGTCGTGCTAAGATCTGCACTAATATGTGGTTACATGTTCATTGTGGTTTGAAATGTGGTGTGTGCATTTATCAAGTGCGCACACAGTCGTCATGCTTTGGGACAGATAATAAGACAAGGATTTCTAATTTCTGTTTTTATGTGCTTTTTATCAATCACAGGCATTATTTCCATGTTTTCAAGAGCAATTTCACCTTTTTGAGAAGCTTCCTTAGGGTGATAATTATTCTGGCAACAAGCACAACATTCTCCTTGTGGTTTCACAGTACCCCACACAGCAAATAGCCAGTTTCACGTGCAACAAAAATAAGCAAGAAGCATGTACTCACCCACTTGCCTGTGTTGGGATAGTCATGCTCTGGATCAAAAAGGTGTTGGTGCAGCTGGTATTCCCTGCTGAATTCTGCTGTGTCTGGGGTGTTTTCTAGACACCCATCATCAACTGCAAAAGTATGTCAGAAAGTCCTGAGTGCTTAGTAGCTTTTAAACACACAGTCAGTGCCACATTAATCAGCAAACTTCTTAAATGCAATTATGCCATTTAAAAAAAACCAAAAGACATTTAAAGAACTGGCTGACTGGAAAATATCAGGTATTTTTTTGTTTGAAAGGAGTGTGTCAGGATATATTTAAATTTAAAAAAAAAAACAAAACACAACTTAATGAAACTTCAAAACAGAATTATTTTCCAAGCTCTCCCCCTCTTTTTCGTTTTCCTTTTAGATTAGTGATTGAGCTTGGGTTTACATAGAACTGCATGTTATTCTGTTTCAGAAGGATCCTCTTTCATTTTTAAATGCCCCCAGGAAAGTGCAGAAGTTGTTTAGGCAATACTTTTGAAGCTCATGGTAAAATGATGCTGTGAGCAAGGACAGGATTTCCTTCACTGAGTAGCTATTCATGGAACTCCATTTCTGGTTTGCTACTTTGTTCAAAATGGCTAAAAATCATTTACACATCAGATCTCATAAAAATGCAATGTGGCGGAAGTTTTATGCTGAAGACATTTCTGCAGATTGGTAACTAATCTGATGGGTCCTGATAGGTCCCGAAACATCATCTAATCACAATGGATGGTTTTGCAGACAGCGTCGTTATCAAGGATAATACCCTTTTAAAAAATCAGGTTATGGATTTTTTACCAAAATAAGACATCTTTACATTAAACAAAGATTCAGCAGCTTGAGGCCAGAGTAGCTCTTTCGATAGTCTGCTCCTGGAGCTCCCTCTGCTCTGTCAGCATGGGGAGCTTGCAAGTTCTTCTCAGACATACCCAAGGAGACCCTACCACCCTGGACGTGATGCTGGGCATCCAAACAGCCACAACACAGGCAACTCCAGAGGACACACCTGTAGACCCTCCCTCCTGTCCTTGTTTGATCATCATGTAAAAAGATTTGCAGATGGATTATATTTTTCCCTAACATGCAGGAAACAGTAAAGACTTGACTTTAAATGAGTAGATTCAGTGACCTGAAGAGGTTATTCTAAGTTGAAAAGATGCTGCTTTCTCGCTTTTCTCCTTCAAACGAGGGAAAAAATAAAGTTACCAATAAGGAACAGGGGAAAACTAACCATACTGGCTAACTCAGAAACCACTGAAGTTAACTACAAGCACTTAAAAATTATTTTAGTCTCAGCAGGGACCGGGTCATCTCAAGAGAGAAGCAGGTGACAACAGAAATGGGGTAGACCATCTCCAAATGTCTCTGCTTTTGGCAGAAAACACAAAAGGCAGCTGGGACACAGGAGTACCCTCTGCAACCGCTAATCCAGAAGTCTTCAAGCTCAAGTGCTCCAGGCTTATGTATTCCTGCTGTGGAATGTGCATATGTAGACAGTGACTGGAAAAATTGTTTTCCATTAAGCAAATCCAGAGACCTGATTGAGGAAGGCCTCTGGTAATTTGTATGCATAATACAGTCACCACTTGAATTTCCATTTAAGGCTCTGAAAAACATTTTACTTTAATCCTAGTAGATACTATCTTCACTCACAGCGTACCTACGACAAGAGCCATTTATCTGAGCGGGCAGCGCTTCCCAAAGAATTCCCCCTGTGTTCAGATCTGACTGTATTAGCTTAGCTAACAACTTCTATTTCACCTGAGAAAGAAAAATTGAAGAGATTTTCAAAGGCATTTCTCTGGATGCCAGGTTTTGAATGTATTAATCTAATCACTAACAGAAGTCTAATGGGGAAGCACAGAAGATAGGAAGTCTGTGTGTGTGAGAAAACCTAAATCCATGATTTGCAACCTGTCAGGCAACAGCTATATTGAACAAAATGGAAAATTAGAAATTATTTCAGAAGAGATGCAGGCATCAACACCAAATGAGCTATAATAGAAAACAGTAAGGGAGGACTATTTGAAATTTTGTCATATTCTTGAATGAAATGTAAAAACACTGTTTGCAAAACTTCTCATGACAAATATTTATTTTTTGATCAATTCTAAGCTAGTTAGAACATTTTTTAATAAGAATACAGACAACTGTTTTGCATTATCCAAATAACATAAAAGAAGACTAAACAGAAAAGATTTTTGAAAAGATCTCTTAGCTCACAAATGAAAAATGAGAGAAAAATAGAGTGCTCATTCCTAGTTCCAGCTCCCAAGGCAGCCAATGGGGGTTTTACTACTACTTTCAGTACTGGAAGCCATTCCTTGGCTCAAGTAACAGGAAAAAGATCAATTCTCTTGGGATACGTATACATCATCCGCACGCAGCGCTGCTTTAGAGATCCCTCAGCACCAGTCATGTCCCCGTCCGTCCCCCCCCAGCTTGGTACACGGGCAGCCACGAGCCGAGGGGGCACCCGCTGTCTGGGGGCTGCACCACTCCGGCTGCTCCGTGCCTCAGCCGGCGTGAGCCTGCATGCAGCGCGCTGGGGTACGTCCACATTGCTCTCCATTTCTTGGCACAGATGCACCCTCAGTGAGCTATAAAGCCACATGGATTGGAGCCAAGGTATCTTAAATATTGACTCATGGTCTGGGTTGGAGATCAGGGCAGACAGTTTCATTCCTCTTGGCACAATGAAAGTCTCTAAAATAAGGGTAAATCTCATCTGCACAGAATGATAACTTTTTTCAGGGGCCAGCCTAAAAATGAACTCCCTCAGGAACAAGAGGCTATCATAAATCTCACTGTCTTCTACTCCGAGGTCAGGATGATTTCTTCCACCTGACCTTCTCTAGCAGTCATACAGCAATACAGAAGGTACACATATTAAAAATAAAAAAGCTCATCTAAACCACCTGATCGCTCAACAGTTCTGCTCTTGGAGTACAGAATGGAAGAACACACCCGTTGCAGCACTGAAAGATGTACAGTGAAGACAGAGGTGCAAAGGCTACAGCAGAATTACCTGTTTTTCCAATCGGGCAGGGATTTGGAGGGTCAGGATATCCTTGATCTTCACTGAAATCCTTTGGCACGTTATCTCCTGTCAGCTCAGCCACGATGTTTGGGATATTGCCATAAGGACCCAAGTGCTGGAGACCCTCATGCGCACCACCTAGCAAAGACGATTTACACACACTGTCTATTTACAAGACTAAAAGTGTAAGTCCTTTTGTTGCTTCAAGTAATCCAGACTCAGATTTAAAAAAATATATAATTGCTATAGAGACAGATCCAAGTTTAGATTCCAAACATTTCCTTTAGGAACATAACCCTGTGACCTAAATCAGGTAACATGGGTAATGAAAAAGGAAACAAAATCAGCCACTTATTATTAATCTCAGGGTTGTTTTTTTCCTTAACTATGTACATTATAGGTAAGAAAATGCAAAGAAAAAGAAACATGATACAGTAATGGAACTTAACACATTTACTGCACAATCGCCTTCAGTCACTGATACTATTACTGTTCATTGTAGCAACTAATAATTGAAGAAGATATGCCAAGACAGCATCATGGCAATAAGACAAAGTTAATGACACTATAGAAAGAAATAATACTATCTGCACAGCCCAGAAATACATTAATAAATCAAATCATGTGAGGGGACCCAAGATATAGAAAATTTTGTTGTATACAGCTAGGAAAATTATTTTAAAATCAAACCATTTATTAAATGCAAATTTGAGTTTCCTGCGGTAATGGTGAAAAGTGATGACGAGTCCATATTGTTGATGGGAATTCCTGTGCGTGTACACCTACACAGCAGTCATCAGAGTATGAAACATCACATTCAGTGACTTTTTACTTAATAGATCAGTTCTAGATGCAGGCTTTCATATTGCCCTGTGGGCTGGAGCACCACCACCACAGGGTTACAACAGCAGTGTGCAGCAGGTTTTATAACTCAGTGGCGGAGGACACCATGATGGGCTTCCTCTTCTTGGGCAAACGCACAGAGAAGTGGTGTGCCACAGCATCTCAGCTTGTGTGCCTTGCCTTTGACAAGTCAGGTCTTCTGCTAAAGGTTTGGGAATGAAGCTCAGGCCATTCTCTGTATGCCTCTCTACAAATATTTATCTGCTCCTGATCTTTTCTGCATCTGTTACTGGCCAAATGCATCTACAGGATAAAATCCTGCTGCTTGTGGAGTTTTGTAAATACTATTGTACAGCACACTTCTGAATTTCAGACAACTAAAATCCTAATTTCAAGCATGCTCTTTTTCACTGCCATAAGACAGCCACCACACACACTGCAGCAGCAGCTTATGTAGTTATTGAGTACCAAGATGGTTGTGCAACAGCAGAGCAATATTTTTTAAAAAAACTATATAATAAGGGATAACAACATATAGTCAGTGTATGAATTCCACTTACAATGAATGAGAGGAAAAGGAATTTGAATGATTGGAAAATGCCGGTTAAAAAGCGAATGCAGATATGACTGTTCAGGTAAATAGCACCATATTATCACCAAATGGTCTTATTTTCCATTTCTATCATTTTCATAGATCCGAAAGATTGGAATAAAGCTTCTGAACATGAATGTTGCTCCAGAAGAATCATTCAAGTACTCCTGTCCCACCTTACAATAAATACTACCAGCCTAAATAATCTTTTATACAGCTAGGCATTGTAAGCTAACACAATCACTTTCAAAAATTACTAACATAAGACAGTCTTGACAAATTTTGTATACATTTCTACATTTAGAAGTGGTAGTTGAGTCAAATGTCTATATTTTGCAAATAATCAGTTGGAAGCTGGCATTATAGTACCAGAAACAAGTAGTCTATAAGCACAAATATTTCAATTTTATTTGCACAATGGACTAAAATCTAATCAACATGACAATTTCCTCTCTTAAGTACAAGTTTCTTATCCTGTAATACAATGTTGAAGGAAAATTTTACAGATATGTAACAAACATAAAAGTAGCCCTATAACAAAATTTGCATCTGGGCTATATGAGGTTTTCCCTTGCAGCTGAGCACGAAACCTGGTACTAAAACCAGAATAGTGTTATATACACTATTATACATTTACAGTCCATAGCCAATGCAAGGACAATGCTTGTAAGAACTGTACAGATTCACAACAATGCTATGGTGATGAGGTTAAAAAACATGTAACATACATTTAATCTAATGTCACTTAATCTAACATCTAATGTATAGCATAAAATACTTCTTTTGTACTGATCTCCATCACATGAAGATTGATTGCATATATGTATTTAAAAGCATCAGGTTATGATGCTGCTGTAAACTACAGAACCATATAATCAATACGTGTTTGAACATCCTGTATACAGTGTGGTTCACTATGGAACAATCCATCAGATAGAAGCATATCTACGCCTGTACGTGGTGCAGACCACTTGGCACCAAAGCTCCATCCATAAAGAAAACAGAGGTACTTAGCAGGCTCCAGTGTGCTATATATACATGTAAGTTTAAACTGACTGCCAAGAATTTGCTTGACTGAGTACCATCTTTTTATA
Source organism: Falco biarmicus (assembly GCF_023638135.1). Lineage (NCBI taxonomy): Eukaryota > Metazoa > Chordata > Aves > Falconiformes > Falconidae > Falco > Falco biarmicus. Next base: position 18,204,797 of record NC_079294.1, on the reverse strand, counting down.
TTAATATAAAGGGTTGTTTCCTTTAAGTATAAATGTCCAGGATCATTTAAGGGTTTTTCCTGTCTTTCCAAAATAGCTGGAGACAATAGCACCTGCTCTGGTGCCATAATTTAGCACACTTGAGTGATTTAATAATGTCAGCAAAGCTCATTCCTTATAAACTCTGATAAATAGTGCACTCAGTAAAGACTGCAATAATAAAAATGAAATGCTATGAATATACCAGATAGAGGTATTATGTACAGTAACTCACAAGCTGTGTTAGTTTTGTTATTGTAACGTTACTGATTTGAAGAAACTTATTAGGATTAAATAAACTGCAGCTACCAAGTCAGGATATTGATACAAACATATACAGTCAGCTACAAAAATAGCACAATATGGGTCTCCTGAACCTTGAGGTAGAGACGGAAAGAAAAAAAAAAGATGAGACTACTAAATATCAAGAAATTTTTTGTAATTTCCTAGCCAAGGGAAGCATGAGAAACACTGTTAAAAGTATTTGCAACTGGACTAGCAAAAATCCAGAAGAATAGTACAGAGAACACCTTTTTACTGAGAAAGGATGGACTACACAAATCTGTGTTTTTCCCATCTCTCCTTATTTGTTGTATAAACTGGTGTTTGTGGGCCACATACTAGCAAAAAAACCCACCTCTAGAACAATCACCTCCTTTTCACATGCATAATTTCTGTGTAAGCATATAGTTATTTTACATCCCTACAGGATAAACAGAAATTTAGGTCTTTTGGACTGAGGTCAGTATTGTCATAAGTAAGCTTTGGATTTCATTTTAAAAGTACGCATATATGTAACCATCTTCTGGCACTGGTCTTGAACTGTTGCATGATGGAAAACAAAAATGGAACAATGCCTTTCACCCTTCCTATAATTCTGGAAAAGTCACTGAATCATTTAGGTTGGAAAAGACCTTTAAGAACACCAGATCTAACCATGAACCCAGCACTGCCAAGTCCATCACTAAACCATGTCCCTAAGCACTACATCTACGCCTTTTTTAAACACCTCCAGGGATGGTGATTCCACCACCTCCCTGGGCAGCCTGTTCCATTGCCTGACCACCTTTTCAGCGAAGAATTTTTTCCTATTATCCAAACTAAACTTGAGGCCATTTCCTCTTGTCCTGTTGCTTGTTATCTGGGAGAAGAGACTGACACCCAGCTGCCTATGGCCTCCTGTCAGGCAGTTGTAGAGAGCAGTAAGGTCCCCCCTGACCCTCCTCTCCAGGCTAAACAACCCTTAGTTGCTCCTCATCAGACTTGTACTCCAGGCTCTTCACCAGCTCCGTTGCTTACCTCCAGACAAGCTCCAGCCCCTCAATGTCCCTCCTGAAGTGAGGGGCCCAAAGCTGAACCCAGGATTCGAGGCGCGGCCTCACCAGTGCCCAGTACAGGGGGACGATCACTGCCCTGGTCCTGCTGGCCACACTGTTTTGGACACAAGCCAGGATGTTCTGGGCCTTCTGGGCCACCTGGGCACACTGCTGGCCCATGTTCATCCAGCTGTCAGCCAGCACCCCCAGGCCCTTTTCCCCCAGGCACTTTCCAGCCGCTCTGCCCCCAGCCCGTAGCGCTGTGTGGGGCTGGTGTGACCCACGTGCAGGACCCAGCACTGAGCCTTGTTGAACCTGGTACAACCAGCCCTCAGCCCATGGGTCCAGCCTGTCCTTTAATCATCTCAATTAGAGACACCTGGAATGACTAAAAATTTTAAGTACACACATTTTAGCTCATTTCTTTGTACGAGTAATAATATCTCTGCGGGAGGGGGAACAACACGATGACTCCATTCTTGGAGAAGGGAAAACAAAAAAAAAAAAGGAAAGGACAACACAAAGAGCAACTAGTTTCTTGCCAGTATTGAATATTCCCCTGGTCAAACACATCCAATGGAAATGCTATTAGCCCACTGAAGTTCTAGTCACTGCTACCCAGCTATTGGCAGTGTAACGCACAACTGAAACAAATCTGCTCTCAGAAGCAATCTTCCACATCAACTACAAAGAGGCAACGCTACCCCATGGAAGATTCATTTCAAGAAAAGTCAGCGAGAATGGATTTTCAAAGGTATAAAATGATTGCAGATCATTTAAAGACAAAAAAAGGGACAAATTTGCTTTTCAGTCTCATTGGAACAGTTTCCCACATCACAGTGCAGGTAGGGTTACCCCACTTCCAGAAAAAGAGGTGGTTTGGCCAATCTTAGCAAGGAGATACAAAATAGAACTGAACATGAGTATCTGCTGTGAGTAAATAAATCCCAGATCCCAAATTAAAGTCCTTTATTTGAGAGTCATGCCAGATGCCCTAGCTTTCATATTTTTACTCTTAAACAACATGAAGCAGATTCTTAACATCAGGAAGCAGATTCTTAAAGTGTCCCAGCCCTTCCCAGACACACAGAGGAATACTCCACCTAGGTAAGAATTGCACTACTTACCATCTTGGATCTGTACAAACTCCAAGCAAATATCAGTTGCAAGAGAAGCCTGGTACACCTTATCCCATTTGTGGAAAGATTCCCAAGGGAGTAATTAGATATTATGCAGAGAAGCAACACCATCTTTGCTTTTTTGTAAAATCTTTCGTTAATCTAGACTATTAGTTTTTATCACTGGGAAAAATCCTCAAAATCATTTCCAGTGTGCCCTCTCTGATACAGACATAGCTCTTTTTCCTTTCACCATGACAGCTCTCCACACTATGCTGCACTTCCATCCCCAGTCATCTCGCCGTACCTACCTTTGCTGTGTCATTGTCATAATCAAAAGTGATGTCTCATCACTCATCAAAGGCAAGTTTGGCAGAACGCTTTCTGGTGTTCTTGTATCTTAAAATGGGACACCATCCACTAACTTCCTTTTTACTTTCCTTTATTATCTGCAAGACTCCTCACCATGTAATCCAATTAATTCAAACTGTCCGAAAAATCCAGAATGCAAACAATGCATTTTCATTTTGCTTGCCCCTTCTCCCAGATCACTAAAAGCTTCATAGTCCCAATGCCATTTCCCCCCATGCATCTACAGCTAGCTTCATCCTAGAAAGTCTTATCCTGGTTGCTGAGACTGGCTAGTACCAGGAGAAGAGCTTCTATTCCACAGAAGCTGCTAAATAAGAGAACAGAGAAGGAGAAGGAGCATAGGAGAACCACAAACAGAAAACCTGAAACCTAGCCAGCTTCCTTAACCATTCAAGAGCATACCTCAGGAACCCCAAGAAAACTACATCAATACATACTCAAGCATCCTATATTCCAGAGTCAACTTGTCTTCTCCTTTGACAGTGACCTACTTCATCCCACAAGGGATGGGACATTATATAAATCCTATAAATGTAAACGTGCCAATGAAAGACTGGAGCACTTTATTTACTGGCAGCGACACCAGCTGCATGAGGAGCCAAGGTGCTCCACCAGTGTCAACACACTCATAGTAAAATACTCCTGTAATGCAAACCATGGAGGCACCAGAATTGTGCAGAATGGGACCATGTTTTCTGCCTACTGCTTCACTGAACTTCACAAAGTTTTGATGTTCCTTTCCCCGTTTGTATTCATTCAACTCCATTTTCCCCCTCAGATGGCTCAAAGTCCCATCTGGTCCTTCAACAGATGCATGCCCGTCTGACAGCTGCCACCAGGGCAGATTTTCTAACTCCGCAAATGACCTGGTGAACAATCCCAGCGTGGGGCCACAAGGCTCCCAAGTCTCTGCTTTGGTGAGCTGGTAAAACCTCACAAGTCCAACAGCAGAGGTCTTCCTATTCAAAACTTTTGCCAGCCATGGCCCAATTCAAGACAAGGTTTCTTCTACACTTGAATGAAAGTGCTGGCACATAATGAAGATGCAAGACAGCAGTGAGATGAACAGCCTACCAGGTAAGACCAGGCCTGGTGCTGCTCTCTGGCACTGCAAGAGGGACTCGGGCCAGCTAACCTGATGTACTAAAGCATCTCCAGGGGAGAAACCAGCCGCTTCTTCCCTCATGTTCAGCAGCTGAGAACATTGCTCTTCTCATTCGTCCCTGCAGCAGTTGTGAGGGCACTGTTGAGAGCATGCACAAAGGAAAGCACGAAGAGCATAGCTCTGGAAACCTCTGGAGCATGCCAGAGATCCCATCTCCTGCACGCAACACCACAATCAAGAGAAGCAAGAATCTCTTTGTCTAGACTTCAAAAATATCTTTTCATAGAACCAAATAAATTAAAAAAGCTTTTCTTACTGCAGTTAATTTAAAATTCAGATGGGAGCAGGAGAAATGCACGTGATTTTGAGAACAATTACAAAAAGGTATAAAACCTAACTAATGTGGCCAAGGATTTATTTTATGCATGTGAAAGATAAGCAGGGGAAAAAAAATCTTTGAAAACAAGAGCTCATCATAATTTGGCTGATCTTCACTGACAGATTTTTAAATACTTATGGACCATATTCCATTGCTAGATAAAATTCTACAGTTTCATATTAAATTACTATATACCATCTGCCAACACTATAAAACAGAAGTACTACAAAGCACCAGAAATACAGAAGCTATCATATTCCCTCTCCTCCTCAGGTTTCTTACTTCTCTTATTGAATTACTCCCTTCTAATAACATGTAAAAAAAAAATAGTTGTAGTTATCAGTCCTATTCTAATTAATTACCTACCTTTAGGTACATAAGAATCAACTTAATTCTTGATCTCCACAGGCCTGCCACCCTTCTTCCCTGGAAGAGTCCCATCTCTAACTGCTTTCTCCTTTGGTGGCATCTTTTAAAGATGACTTTGTGAACAGCGGTAGTAGTCTATACCATGTAACAGTGGTGACTGGGAGGTCTTAAGAACCAGTCACTTTATCTTCTTGGTTCCTCAGAAGACAGAAGTGCCACCTGCACTCCCTCCCACAGCCACAAGACAACTGCTATATGCCCGCTGTTTCAAGAAAAGGTTCAAAGCCGCAAATCTAAATAGGTCCCATAGTCAGACCAACATGCAAATAACACAGATCTTAGAGAGAAACAGTGATTAATACACTTTTCTTCTTGTGTTCCCCAATGACTGACTTCTCTTGAGGAGCACACTCTTGAGAACTTTCCCCCCCTCTCCCCAGACACGCTGAGGAGACAGGGATGGTGCCTGCACACCTCCCGCTGCACTGGGGCATCCAGGAAGGGCAGCTCCCGAAATTCCAAAGTCGCAGAGCCTACAGTGACAACACCCACAGCCTCGCTGGATCCTGCTGTTCCTTCTCAAGAGGGAAAGTTGTCAAACACATTGAGGTAATACGGTAGTACCTCCACATCGCAATGCAAACAACAACTTTGCTTTCTTATTATTCACTGCTTGTCATGGCTTATGAATTCATGTGGAAGCAAGGATAGTATGGGCCAAATTTTCAAACACTTGTCTTCATTAAAGAACAAATAAAGTCATACCACCTCATTATAGTCATTTTACATGACATTTCTTCACAGAACTATGCCGTATCACTTAGATACAGAAAATCTGCTGTAAACCACTGCTGTCATTTGGCAGTGTCATTACCTTTTAAGTTCAGAAATTAACATCCTAAATTGCCTCTCTTATGACATGCACCACTGCCTGATACTCAAGTTCTAGTTACGTTTGGCATTAAAATTTGGGGAATAAAATACAAAGAAAATGACAGGTATTTTTAGTCCGATCCCTACAAATCCAGATACCTACCATATTAATACATAAAAACCCCGTAGCTTTACCATTTTCATTTTATGTTACAAATTTGAGATGTCTATATTAAATTTTGAAATCTTAATTCCTGGGCTATTTCAGTAATTTGCAAAAAAAACCCACCCTGAAAGCAGAAACTAGTACAGTGATGCTGGGGTTTGATTTGGTTTGTTAAATGTCAGGCCCATAACACAGTGTTTGATTAAAGTCACGTGTGCTTCAGCAAAAGCAGTCCTAATGTGAATACAACTTCATGCCTTAACTGCAGCGGGACTTTCTCAATGGAACAGGTACAATAATCCCAGGTGACTGTGGGGTCTCTTTGCAGTAAATTGACACCACAGAGCGCCAGAATTGGCCGCGGGAGGTCTGCCCCCACCCAGCAGCACACTGCCAGCCCAGGGACTCCTGCACTGCTGCCCCCCGGGATGCAGCCACAGAGGATGGAAACTAGAGCAGAGACACAGCCATCACATCGCCACATTTGCTGACCCCCAGATACCATACCCCAACGTGTCAATGGTTATTACTTCTAATCACCCAAGGAAGTCCAAATATATTCAGCTATAAGCATAGCACACACCAGCCCAAAAGCAAACGAGTGGAAAGGTCATTCCTGGTTTCACTGAGTGCGTTCAGAAGCAAAAGTTTTGGCAACTTTCTAATAAGAAGATCTCACTGTCCTTGTAGGAAACAAGTAGTAGTCTTGCAGGTATGTTACAAGCCAGACAGCAAGGTAATCCAGCACTGCCTGTCTTGGTTTTCTTATCAGGAAAATTTGAACAAAATAGACATCATTAATATGCATGAGTAACCTGCATAATTTTACAGACAGCAGGTTTCATGCAAAATGCTATTTGTACAGTCTGGTCTGACAAGTTATTAACTACCAGTTGTTGATAGAAATATTAGCATAATGTTCAAGACTTCTGACTTTCATCATCTCAATCAGGAAAACAGTAAATACCTTTTTCCAAAACAATAACCAGGTATTTATTTCCTTTCAAAATAATAAAAAAAAACCCAGCCTTTTCTCAGTAGCTATAAGCAGTCTCTTGCAGGAGAGTCAAAAGCCTCCCAAAGAGGCATTGTATTTTCTTATTCCTACAAACGATCAGGATTTAAGAGACATCATTTAATGCTGTCACTGAGGCTGACAGCATTACAGCTTTTTTGCAATTTGAAAACTTCAGACTCTGGGCTGTCATGCCAGCACCTTTATCAACCATCATCTTTTCTGAAGTGTTTTTAAGAAATTAAAAAATCCCAACCAAATCAAACACAAACAAACCAACCACTCAAGAGGCTTTCTTTCATATTGAATTGCACAGGAGGCAATGAAAATGTAAGGAGATTGTATTTGCAAAACGAAAAAAGGACTTCACACTTCCCATTACGAATTGCTATAAACGGCCCGAGCTGAGCTACTGGTGCCCCCGTGTGTTTAAGTAAGATTTTACTGTTCTCTGATGCATGGTACAATAGTCCTGAAATCTGCATTATACACATATTGCCTTCCCCTCCCCCCAAAAAAAACTTAAATACTGGAACAAACCTATAAACATGCAAGGAAAGAAAAAAAAAAACAACCCAAATCCCACATGTGGTCTCTTACTTTGTAAATTCCCTGCCAGGCAGGAAAAATAACTTCTATGTTTTTGAAATGTTAAAGGTATTTATTTATTTTATTCTTTTGTTTTATATTAACATAGCTACAGCCTCCTTCTTGTCTGAAGAAAACCTGAACAAAATCCAGTTGTGTTTGTACAGTATTTTAGTGATAAACCTAAATAGTAACTACTGAGACACAGCCACTCATTAAAAATTCCTTTTGCTTTTATATGTTTTTTCCCCTCTTTTTGTAGCTACTGCTAAGTGACTCCAATATAGTTTTCCGAAATGATAAATTAACAAGGAGTGTGAATATTATTAGAGGAATTAAAGTAGTTAATATGGGTTTATTACTTTTAGGAATCGGGGTGGGGGGTGCAGAAAGAAAATCTATTAAGTGGTCAGCAAAAACCAGCTGCTCCTAAGATACTACCTTGGGTGTTAAAAACATCTTTGCTTGACACTCATCACGTAGGATCTGTTTGGCTTCTGCCTTGGTGACACGCCATGCACCATCTGCCAGCTGCGGTACACAAGTACAGGGAATCAGCCAGCAAATTCCCATTTTTGTGACGTATTTATCCTGTGAACTGCTTCCACCCCGCTAACAGAACCCTAGCATACTCACGCTGCCTCTGCACCTCCCTGCGGGCTTGGGGCAGGGAAGCCATCCCTCCAGGCAGCTCTGCCACTGAGAGAGAAAAGCCACAGCTCCCACAGTCCTCTGGATCCCTGAGCTGTCCTTGGATTACACACAGCATGAACATCATTGTAATTTCTTGGTAGACTAAATTCTTTATCAGGCATTTTCCAGACTCCTCCTATTTTAGCAGCTTGATCTGAGGTAACAGGTAAATTGACAAATGCAAAGGGAAAGAAAAGCAAAAAAATCAACCCATGCATTTATAGATTTCAACATAAGAAAAGGCATTAACTTCTTCGAATTAACAAACTATACTTTTTTTTCTGTCCACCAACAAGAAAACCATTGGGTCACTTAGGAGAGAGAAAACATGTTGCTAAATGTATTTTCTGAAGTGTCCACCTTTTAGTTGTCTTTGGTACAGAGCAAGTTTATGAGTTCATGTACTACAGCCAAGGCAGCTTCATGCTGCTTTTTTTGGCCGGGGGGGGGGGGGTGGGGAGCAGGTGGGGAGAGACCACGTATAGTTCCTTGCGACACATCCACCTTCTGGTTTTTAGCATTTTTAAGTCAAAATATGACAATTAACACCAGAAAAAATGTAGATAGCAGAGATGGAAAATGGGCATAATTAGGAAATCTACTTATGAACTAGCCTCAATAGTCTTTCAGTTACACCTAACATTATTGAGATCTTAATTCAGCTGGAAAAGTTTATTATAATAATCACTCAAATTCGCAAACACTTCATTACAATCACACTGCTAGTATAAACTTGTCTATATTATGGCAGCCTAATTTTTTTTCCAAATTCCAAAACCACAGAAATTAATTTTTCCTGACAACACCTCATTTGCAAGTGTACACATATAATGGGTGAACACTTGGCCTTTTGAAAATCATGGGTACTTCTGCAATCCTGGCTCAGCTGAAGCTGATGGCATCCACAGCTATCAACACTGCTGCAGGTCTGCACCGCTAGGGCAGTTCTGACAAAAACATTTCGTTAAGACAGACAATTTTCTGCAGGAAAATATTAACGTTACTAAGCTCCAATTGATAAAGCTTTTTCTGCTGAGATGCAGTATCTGGTCAGAATGAGAAACAGACGCACTCCAGAACCGTCAGGGGGTTGATGATGAAGATGGTGGCATGGGATGAACCAGGCTTTCAACTGTCTGCACTGGTCACTGCAACCTACAGTCTGAAAAATGGCTGGAAGTCAACACTCTGGCTGCTCAGAACTTCTCATAAATAATAAAAGTTCCATACCCAATTCTACCCTGTGCTATTGTCAGGTGAAATTTCCCAGCAAAAACAGTTCCTCAGGAGAGTACTTAGTGAATTACCACTTTGCTGTGATGGTATTTAGGATGAAAACCCTATTTTGCTGTGACATATTCTAATTATCATTAAACCTCTTTCTTCCTTTCCCCCTTAGTTTTCCCTTCTGTTATCTTGTAGATTCTTTTTAAGCACTGGCACACAAAATTGTTGGCCAGTGATAACAGTGTAGCTGTGTGGTGGAAAACCTATTGCTGAATCCTTCAGAATCTGAAACCTTGTACTGATGTACTCTAAAAACACATGCAGTTGGTTTTTCTATAGCTCAACCATAAATTACTTACAATCCACATGGATACCACTGGGAACACCAGTCACAAGTCCTCTCTCAATCCCTCTCAACAGTCCTGTCAGCCATCTGTACTACAGGCACTGGGTTTTTTGCTTAAACATCACAACCCACAACACCATTTCTTGTGCTGCTCGGTTCACCTCCTTGAGCATTGGCCAAGAAGTATCCGAGACACCAGCAAGCTGTAAGAGCTCACCACCACCAGAAACATTCTTCCAGAAAGTCCTGCAGGTCTGTTTAGCAGAGCAGAGACTGGAGCTTTCTCCTCTGAGGAAATTCTCTTTCTACATCACGTGACAGAATTTCACAAAATATGTGTGTAAGAGCCAGCCTGCCCCCTCCCCCAAACCACAAAAAAAAAACCAAAAAACACCAGTATGGAAAGGTCACAGTGTTTTTACTACACTGAGCATGACACTTCATCTGCCTGTAATGGGTCAAAGCCTCACGGGCCTCGTGCAAATGCCTCCTGTCCTCATTCCTCACCAGAGGACATGGTCCTTGCCTGAATCCAGTTTCTACTATGTTTTGTTCAGAAAACAGTTTGACTAGAGCCACTGGGAGGTCAGGAGTGTCAGTGTGTCAGTCCCCTGGCAATAAGCGAGTAGTGGGCAGACTGTGGGGAAAATGGTAAAACCTGCAGTTTTTCAGGCGGATGCCATCTGTGGAAGCATTATGTATGGAAACCTCTTACAGAATTAGATGTTTTTTAATAAATATCTTACTATGCCATTTTAGCAGTTCGGTTTCCAAAGTAGACATCTAATAGAAAATCAAACCCATTATGCAGGTTTTTTTCCCCAAATCACACACAAATAAATATCCAAAGAGGATAAAACAGAGCATTGTTAACTGATTAGTAATTCATATTTTAAATTCTGAAGTCTTTCAGAATGTAATAACTAAAATCATTGGTACAGCGTGAAATGCAAAATTTTTTGGATTAGCTATCCTGTAATTCATGGTCTATACTTAAAGATAAACTCATGGTGAAAATTTACTGAATTATCTGTACTTTTTTAAAAAGCAGTATGAGGAAAATATTGTGTAGAATGATGTCACACCATATTCATCTTGTAACTGGAACCAACACTTTCCAAACACTTTCTTAAATGTTTGACGTAAAGCTGTGATTTGCATGTCTATTTCTACACTGATTGACAGCATTCACCTCACAAGGCTTTTTTGCTTTTGAAGAAATTTCTCAGTAGGCTGTTAAAAATCTAGATAGACTTCAAAATACAGAAAAGTCCTCATCTGATCAAGAAGAGAATGTTAAATATGATAAATAAACTAGATTTATCACCTTTCAGTTTTACTCTCTTACATACACAGAAGGTATTTTTATTTCTAAAAAGGGAGAAAAAAAAAGAAGGGGAAGGGGGGCAGAATAAAATAATTAAAAAGAGGTTCGTCCAACCTGCTTTTTGTGGAAGACTGCATGGATGACTAGAAAACGAGTATTCTTCAAGTCTCACAAGCACCAGAAAGTTTTGACACTTAAAAGAACAGATCCTTAATCTGGTTTTGCTAACGCTGTAATTGGAAAGTAATGGCAAACAGCTGAAAAACTATTTGTCAGAGATCCAGATTTGCTTATCTTTTCTATAGTTTAAAAAAAAAAAAGTCTGGGGGGAAAAAGGGAGGGAGGTGGAGAGTAAAATTACTCGCTTCTGCCAGTCTGTCCCAACTTCGTTACACACAGACACTCATGAAGGAGAAGAAAAGGGCACAGACCAAGTTTTACTCCTTAAAACTAATCTCTGCCATCTAAGTTTGCAGAAAAGCGTATGTCCATCCAAGTTTCTTTAGAAAATACATAAACTTAGGCCTGCACTTATTTCATAGAAATGCCTATTCAGCTTTAATCCTCTCCTTAGCCTCCATTAAGGCAATTGTGTCTCTTTAGCTAGGACAGTCTTGATCTGAATGGAGACAAAATAAAGGGCACAGACTTATCAGCTGTGGAGATGTTCTATGCTGTGTCAAATCAGTTTAATTCTGAGAGAAGGGTTGAGAGTTTCTGCTCTGTTTTGATGCGCACACAAACTATAGTATTTGAAGTTGCACACCTTCAACCTTTTGCTGTAATCCCAAAACAAAAGCCAGTTTATTACAATTCTTGCAGCATTATCCTAATCCCCTAACATTTGAGCCAGATATTTCAGATTGTTTGCATAGTTCCGAGATTGATTCCAACGACCAGAAGCACTGGCCAAAAAAACACGAACCTGAGCCCAGAGTATTCATCACAGCGACACAGTATGGAGGTGCTACTTGTGGACACAGGGAGAGGAGCACCTGTGTCCTTGCACCTCTTGCAGCTGCAGCCCTGCGCGCTCCAGCACGGGTCCTGTCCCGCAGAGGGCTGCACAACATTCTGCAGCATGTAGGAAGAACCCCCTGTATAAGGTTTCTCCCTTTACCTCACATGACACCACAAACATTTGATCTCTTTCTGGTCTGCAAATGTTTCTAAAAATCCATGAGATTTGGGCTCTACAGCTCACATTTGTTTCACATGAAACATGTATGCGATGTATTTATATGCACTATTGAGGAAGAATTTAGTAAACCCATTGTTCTGAGGTACTACAGACCAGGGACTTCTAAAACAACATGACTTTTTCCACAAAGCCTGTACATTAAAAAAACCCACTACTTCTTCTGCCAAAATCATTACATTAATGAAGCTAAAAAGATGAATGATGATATTAAAACAAAGATCAGGAAACAACATGGTGAAGTCATCCATGATTTTAAACTCAGAATATTCTGCATCTACACGCAAAACAATGATTATTACCAAAGGATACTAATAAATAAATTAATCATAATTCAAAGTAGAAACTAGCTACCTTCAATGCTCTGTGGACCAACTAGATTCATAGCCTGGTGTGCTGGATATTCTACCCGCGGTCTGGCAATGCCCAGTTGCTCCATAACCCCATGGAGGAGTCTCTGTATATCTGCTTCAGACACCCTGTCCGGGGTCCTGGGGCTATGGCTAAAAGGTGAAGCCAACCCAAACAGCAGCAGAAACATCATGTTACAAAGCAAAGCAGTTGTCATGGTGGAAGCCACTTTTATCCTGTGAAAAAGAAAGGAATTTGATTATAAATGACAGTGAGGAAAAAAGTCCAGTTAACACATGCTGGAAGTAACTCCTATCTTACTCCTGCACACCACAGGTTACTACTACGGCTTCTAGGGGCAGCTAGGAATCTAGCCAGCTGGAAACTAGGGGGCGGGAGGAAGGAGTGGGGCAAAGAGTGTGGACAGGTTCTTCTCCTATAACATAACATTAAGTAGCAAACTGCAGAAGTCAATTCTCTGATTTGCATTTGCCCATAACATTCATTAACGGTCACTGCAAACAAAATGGGTCTGCTATTTCACTTAACGGCAATATCCCGCCCCCCCACCGCCATTTATTATGCTGTTTTATAGACCTCTGGGCTCAAGGCAAAGAAGTCTTAAGCCAGGAAACATGTTTTCCAAGCCCTGTTCTTATATTGCCTGAAAAATGAATCACCAGAAATTGCTGAACGTCCTGGACTATATTTTATTTGTACATTAAGACAAGAGGCTCCCCACTTCACATGCACCATCTTCCCCACCTGAAGCAAGTAAGTTTAATGTGTTTCCTTAAATCTTTTTCACTAAATGGCTGCACAGTATGGTTTAGGGGCACACACATACACACACACACACACAAAACAACCACCCCAAACCAACAAATAAAAAAGCCACCCAACCGGTATCAAACCAACCAAGCACCACTTACTGCCCTCTTTGAGAGGATGAATGTTAATCAGAATGCTTGTGCCTTAAAGCTCCTTCTCCCCTCACATCCGAGAATAATTACAATGCTTCCAATCCCTTGGGAAAACAAAAACAAACAAAAAAAAACACAAAACAAAACAAAACAAAAAACCAAACACAAAGCCCTCGAGTCCCTGTTGTCGCCCTTGCACACGCAGCCGCCCGGTTTCTCCATGCCAGACGTTCAAGGCCGCCCCCCCCCCAGCTCCGGCCGCCCCCCGCAAGGCACGTGCGTGCCCCTCCGCGTTCTTCAGCCATTTTTGCCTCCGCGCCGCAATCACCCCGGTCCCGCCGCCGGCCGGCTGCAGGGGGGCTGCAGGGGGGGCAGCCGCCTCCCGCTGCCTGCGGGGCACGCAAGCCCGCTTCCCACAGAATAGTCCCCCTTAACGTGCAGGCGCGCAGGGCTGCCCCCGCACCGCGCCCGTGGGAAGCCGGACCGTAACCCCTCGCCTCCCCCCGGGGCAGCCCAGCGGCGGCACGGAGCCCCCCAGCGCCGGGCCGGGCCGGGCCTCCCCCGCGCCGCGCCGCACTGCACTCACCTCCCGCTCCCAGCGCGGCTCTGCGGGTGCGGCCCTCCGCGCCCGCGCATCCTCCGTGCGCATCCGCCGTGCGCAGCCACGGCCCCGCGCCCCGCCCGCTGCCCGGGCACCTGCCACGGCTCCCTGCGCTGGGTGCCGGGGGGGAGGTGGGGGGCGCGGGGGGTGTGTGTGGCGTGGTGCGGGGAGGGGGGGGATAGTCAGGATCTCCCTTTTCAGCTGAACACAACAGCTGAAAAACAAACGGAACGTCGTTGATGGATTAACGGTTACAGAAATATTAGGTATCCCTAGGATTGTGTCCGGCTTCCCACTGCAGTTTCTCTCCCCAGAATAACATCATCAGTGATTTACTTACGGTATGATTGTGTTACCTAACTGCAGGTTTACAGGGTAACAACATGGCAACCATCTCCAAGTGCTCGGAGGTAAAGGTCTGCAGGTTAAGCAGATCTATCTACATCACCCGTAGCAGAGGTTAACAAAAAGACAACCATAAAAGGATCTTGCCAAATGAAGCCTGTCATTTAATAGTGCTTGGCAAAACGCTAATTTCTAAAGGCTGTTTTATGTAACACATCTTCACTGCTACTGAGGTGAACGTGACATGTTCCATTTTAGGAGAACTACCACCAGAAAAGCTCTTGAGATTATACCCCATAAACTACAACAGATCCCTGAGCTACGCTCTCACGTCTAGAGTAGTCCCTCATGTTTCTGGCCTCTAGTACATTTTACACATCTGTACCTTGCAGGATTAAGCAGTTGGGATCTCCATCGAGAATCTGGTGCTTCTAATCTTTCTCCAAAATACGATCGACTTTATGTAAACAGATGTGTGCCTAAATGTTCTGTAAAACCTCCACCAACAGCCTACAGCTTTCTTTGACCACCTTTCCTAGTGTTTAAGGGTTGGTTTGTCTGGCCTCTACCAAAATCTCCCTTTCTGATGATGAAGCCCACTGGTTCAAGAGCAGTTTACAATGACGATCAAAAATATCCGTGACACATCGCCAAAGCTACATTAGAGTTCAAAACCTAGGTACACATTAACAGAAAAAATCTCAAGTCTTGCTCTTTCAAGGAGGAACTGATGTGACAGCTCACTATTACAGACGGAGTCAGATCCCTTTTTCTTCCTCATGACGTTGCCTTTATTGTCTTCTGCCCTATTTCCATCTCCCACCTCCTTGTACCAGCTGCAGCAGCTGGCACTTTGCTGAGCCTTGTTTACCTCAGTGAAATGATGCAAATCGTGGTGCTGTGGTGCCCACATCCAGCCATCTGCCAGCACCAGCTGAAGGCAGAGGGTAGGAGCATGTTGCTGAGCAGGGAGAAGCAGCTTCCTCTTCAGATGGAAGTGAACCATCACATTGGCTCCCTTATTTCATGGAACCAAGGCTTCCCATATTTAACCACAACACCAAACAATCCTGTTAAGACCCTCTCCTGGCTGTGTCCCTAGTGCTAGATCTTAATAACGTAGCAACAGTGAAGCAGCTCAGCTGGGCTGACCCAGGTGGGAGGTTTCCGCCAAATCACTGAGTGGAACTAGTTCAGTGGTCCTGGACTAGGAACCTGGACAACCTTAGGAGGCAGGCCTGCGCAAACCTCATGAAGTTCAACAACGCCAAGTGCAAGGCCCTGCACATGAGTTTGGGCAATCCCAAGCACAAATAAAGGCTGGACAGAGAATGGGTTGAGAGCAACCCTGACAAGAAAGACTTGAGGGTGTTGGTTGATGAGAAGCTCAACAGGACCCGGCGATGTGCATTTGTAGCCCAGAAGGCCAACCAAATCCTGGGCTGCATCAAAAGAAGCATGGCCAGCAGGCCAAGGGAGGCAACTCTCCCATCTACGCTGCTTTTGCAAGACACCACCTGCAGCACTGTGTTCATTTCCAGAGCCCCCAACCCAAGAAGGACATGGACATGTTAGACCAACTCCAGAGGAGGACCATGAAAGGGAAGGATGATCAGAGGGCTGGAGGATCTCTCCTATGAAGACAGGCTGAGAGTTGGGATTGTTCAGCCTGAAGAAGAGAAGGCTCTGGGAAGACCTTAGAGCAGCCTTCCTGTACCTATAGGGGCCTACAAGAAAGCTGGAGAGGGACTTTTTACAAGGGCATGTAGTAACAGGACAAGGGCGAATGGCTTTAAACTGAAAGAGGGTAGATTTGGTATTAGGGAGAAATTCTTCACTATGAGAGTGGTGAGGCACTGGACCAGGTTGCCCAGAGAAGCTGTGGGTGCCCCATCCCTGCAAGTGTTTCAAGGCCAGGCTGGATGGGGCTGTGAGCAACCTGGTCTAGTGGAAGGTGTTCCTGCCCATGGCGGGGGGGGTGGAAGTAGATGATCTTTAAAGGTCTTTTCCAAGCCAAACTGTTCTATAGGTGGAGAAGGAGGCAGGGAACAGAAAGCAAGCAGAACTACTTCTTTTGTTAACATATCATTCAAGAAAATCAGAAGCCTACTTCTGCTAAATTAGGTTGCACCTTGCCTTTTGCTAGTTATGAGCATCACCAACACTTACCTAAGATGAACAAAAAAGAGAGCCAGAATAGAATCTCTTCTGACTTAAGTATTTTCACACTTACTCATTTTGATGTGCATAGTCTGCACATAACATAATCTAAATTTCTAAGAACAGGCTCAGAAAAAGAAGAAAACCAATGGTTTTATTAAAACCAAAAGTATCCAGTGCTTTCAGCTTTTACATTTTGCCAACAAGCAATTTGCACATACAGAAAGCTAATGAACAGTTTCAAGTGTTTACTCTTAAATAAATTTACAACTGATGACAGACAGTTTTAATTCCGAGAGATGTAAACATTTGCTTGTGCAAATCAACTTTTAAACATACTATGGCTTCTTACATTTGTCTCTTGCAACACTATCAACATCTAAAACCTGCTTCTGCACCACCTAGTTAACACTATGCTATTGCTTTAAAATAAGTTAAAACCTTCCTTACATATTAAGATAAAACAATTTACTGCTTACAACAAATTACTTGGTACCTATTGCAGAACACATTGCTGGATGAATTTTTAAGACTTTTCACTTCTTGAATGAACTGCGTATTTTATTTTCCATGTGTTCCAATAATTCTCCAGTGTACATATGTCAAAATTTACCTATTCAACAAGAAAAATATGCTCCCAACTTACTTCAACAGAAATTTAAAAAAATTGTCTCAGAAGTAGAGCTGGTGTAAGGTCCAATTTAAATATCAAAGTAGTGCTACAATACACTTAAAACTAACAAGTAAATAAATTTAACTACCAGTACTCCACATCAACACATTTTCTTTCACAAATGTGAAAAAAAACCCAAACAAATTTCTTTCACAATTGTTTTAAGCGTCTGAGAATTTTTTTTAAAAAACTTGGTACTTAGTCCAAATACTGCAAAAATTTTGGGCGATTCAGCATGTTTTTAGAAGCTGAGATAACTAAATATGAGCTCTAACACAAACATTTGTAAAGACAGGGTTTTTTTTTGTTTTAGAAGTCAAATTAATTTGGGTGAACTGACTATCGTTTATAAGAGTTTCAGAGTAAATGAAGAAAACCGACATAAAACAAATTGTTATTCGTACAAGTCCATGACTCAGTTACAAAAATAAATCAAAAATACCAAATTAGAGCTAAAAAAATAATCATACAAATTTAGATTTTCCAAATATTAACCAAGTTACAATAAGCCCATTTAGCAATCATATTTAATCTTACAAGTCTACTGGTTTTGCAGCTGGTAGCAGTTTCACTTTAGATATTGGATTCTTTGGAGAGCCTCTATAACGAATTCTTTCTTTTCCCAGAGCATTTCTTGTGATTGTAGATTTTTCTAGGCCAGCCCCTAAAATATTTATGTTTGCATTAACTTTTAAACTGGATTTCACCATTTCATGATTGGTTAGATCTTCTAGAACAGATTTTGATGGATGAACAGTCACTTTCTGCTCATGAATTCCAGCGGTTCCGACAGAAGCATCAGGCTTGTCTGATGGACTTAACGGCCTGCAGCATGATTTGGATGTTATGTCTAGCTGCTTATGAGATACAGAAACTTGGTCATACATACTTTCACTCCTTAGCAGTAAAGCCACAGAATTATTCGAGGGCTTTTCTGTGCAGGAGAATAGTGCAGAATCATAGCTCAAAGATTTAACAAGTGATGAACCATCACTTGCTTTAAGCAGCTGAGATTTTACACACCGTCTGTTAGCCTCCAGTAAGGAATTCATTCTTTTTACAGACTGTCTAACAGGAGTACGTTGAAACTTAAGAGGTGGTTTAGTTTTGCTTGCAGAACAACTTGGATCATTTAATGAAAGCTTGTTGAACCACTGTATGTGGTCAGAAACCTTTCCATGGTCTGAAACAGTTGATGTTTTAGTTAAAGTTTCATGAGAATTTTCACTTTGCAAGTATTGGTTGCCACCTTCGTTTTGTGATTTAGGCAACTGCAAAATAGAAAGCTGTCCTGCCACAGAAAGTTTAGCCGCATCTTCTTCCAAATTACAGCATTTTACCATACAGTTTTCAGCTGTTTGTGAGTGTGTTAATTCTACTTCCTCTTTTCTTCCAAAGGAATCTGATTTGTTGAAGTCATCTGTTGATGAACCATTCTGAACAGTCAGCTTGTCTTCCCTGGCCAGTACTTCAGGCACATGAAGTTCAGTTACATTTTTTATATCTGGTTTTGAGACCTGAAGTTCAATCTCAATAGAAGTTTTGAAGTTTTTCTCTAAAACTTTAATTTCATCTTTTTTTGATTGCTGTTTATCAATAGCGTAAGATTGATTACATTGGTACAGCAGCTCTCTGGATTTTGTATTTGCTAGATCTTCAGAAACTTCTTCAGCTAACAATTCTTTCTCTGGACTAAGCCCTGTGAGACACAGAGTTTCATTTAATGTTCTACCTGCTATGCCTGAGAAGGAAGATACCGTATCACCTATCAAATTGTGAAGATTACTTCCAGATGCAGAGAAGGCTTGCTTAACTTTCAGTAATGTTTCTGCAGTTGAATTATTTTCCTCTTCACAAAGCAAAAGTTCTAAGCTGTTGTCTTGTTTGCTTACAGTTGTGGATTTGAATTCATCTGTAACATTCGGTGGCTTTCCAAATACCAGAACAGACTCTGAAGAAGCTATTCCTGTTTCAGGATGTCCTGGCAGAATTCCCTCGTTCCCGCTGATCACCTGAGAATCTCTAACAGTAGGACTATTCCATGACATTCGGTGAACTACTTTATTGTGATACTTTGGTGTTAGCAAGTTTTCTTCTGACTTGCTCACTTTTTTTGAACCTTAAAATAAATACCACACAGCGTTTAGAAATAATGTCTTGCAATTTTCATGATCATTTAGGCAAAATTCTTGCTAAAAAAACCCTAATTATCAAAGCAGCACTGAATTTAAAGATGCCATTACTCCCTTAAGTTTCAGAGATGTGAGGAAAGGTTGTAATATTAAGAACTGAATTCACGTATCTCATCATGTGTAACTAACAGAATGACTAAAATACACTAGAAACACAAGCCTGTCCTAAATTTTTTTCCCCAGAAGTCACAAACAGTCAAGTAACTTTTGTCCTACTAGCTAGGAGCACTTTTAATCCGATTGCTTTTATACCTTTATCCGTAAAGTTACTTTTGCTTTACAAAAGCAAGTTTTCCCCATCTAATATATTCTGTTAGATACCTACCTTTCTTGCTGAGTTTTTCATTGACACATGGGCTGAAGAATACATCTCTATTTGCACATTCAGTTCTGCTTTCCAAACCTTGTTGACTTGCAAGACGCCTTCCAATATTTTCAGATCTATTACCAACCGTACATCCTGATACAACATTCTTGAACAAACAAAAGAGGTTACTTTCATTTAGACCTGTGATATGGAATCTCATTTACAAAGGAACCTCCAGGAAAAGGCTATGCAAATCAGCCATAGCAGCCTTTTCTTGACCATACATTATTTTCCCTTGATTCTCTGTAGATCTAGGTAGGGAACAACCCACCTGCAATAAGGTAGTTTAACCACACTGAACATAAGGCTTCTGTGCATAGACTTGGTAATATCAAAATTTCAGGAGCTGAGAGACCTACAGATCACAAGTGTCATGGGTTGACCCCAGCTGGCAGGTAAGCTCCCCTCCAGCTGCTTGCTCACTCCCCCCAAGTCCCCAGCAGGATGAAGGAGAAAATGGGAAAGGCAAAAGGAACAGGGAGGGGATGAGGACTGATGACATAAGAATCACCTGCAAGCCAAAGCAATCACTCATGACAAGTGGGCAGAGGCCCAGCCAGCCCCTGAACAGTGTCTACTTTATAAAAAGTCCTCCCAACACAGTTTTACTGGTGAGCATGCCATATAATGGCATGGAATAATTCCTTGGTCAATTCAGGTCAGCTGTCCCCTCCTCCAGCCTCTTGGCCCAATCTCAGCTGAACCCAGTACAAGCTGATCAGTTACTGTTATGAAAATAAACCTAGGGCTTCTTGTACTTGATAGCAGGTCCAGTTATGCTGTGATCCCTCTATAACCAAGGAAGTCCCTCCTGCGACTGAAAAGTGGTGCCCAAAACTTTGCACAGTAACAAGGAGACTGGAAGCAGAATACTCACCATTTCTCTGTTGCTTTTCCCCAAACCAAACTTCAAGCGTAATGATCTACGAACCATTTCTTTTCGGCTAATCTTTGGAGAAAAACAACCTGTCTTTCCTGATTCAGCCCTGGGAGAAAAGAGGGGAAGAAGTGCCACACAAAAAACTATTTAGGAGGGAAATGAGAACATACTGATATTCATGGTTACTTCTTCTATTGCCTTCTTGCCAAGCTTTTTTAATAGGCACAGGAGGCTACTATACCAGATCTTATTTTATTTTGAGCTCCATTTTTTCCACATTGGAAGATTACTATAAAAATACGGTATGTTTTGAACACCAAAAAAGGTGATTTTAAAAGACAGACTGAGATTTTACACATCGTTAGTCAAGGGGTCGAGACCTAAAGATAAATTGGAAAGGTAGTTTCTGAGAGTTAAGGCAAATTACCTGTGTAATTTTTTCCTTGTATGTCTTTTACTTCTTCTGTTCCCTGTACTAGACAGAAGATTTTCACCACCAGTTGAAGGAGACAGTGAAGTCTGTGATGACTCGAGAGACGCACAAGGACTTGCTTCAAACTGAACTACAGGAACAACGTAACATTTACATGACCTTAAAACAGTCACATTTTTTCAGATGAAGAGTTCACAGTTAATTCAATAAAAAATAGTTTTTTAAACAGCACAGGTTTGTTTGCTCTTTTTGTGGAGTGCTGGCTTGAAATCACTTTGACTTCCACTTTTATTTAATAGTATATGAAGCTATTGCTTGTAGCACACATTGAAGTGGCTGGATTGCAATTAATTGCATGCTACCAGTATCACTACCTCAATTAAGTTTCCACACTGCTATCATCAGATCAGTTCTTCAGATTTCAGAACTTAAGAAAAATTAGATTCAATCTTAGTATTTTTAGCAGTGTGCTTTTTTACATACCTAGCCAGAACAGTTAAAAACAATAAATGAAGAGCTGCTACTCTACTAAATTTTTTTATAAAATAGATGCATTACTACCGTCTTCAGAAAATGCCATTGCTTTGGTTTGCTTATCTGTAGAACAAGAATTTCATGGTGTGCATGAAATGATTTAAGAAAAAAAATCCATGAAGTTTTACACCACTCAGTTTTGAGGGGGAAAAAAAAATTGATCTTCAGGCAAAACAAACATAGCCAATCTAGAAATTTCTTTTTACTCTAACTTCAGTTGACAGCACATTAAGGAACCAAACAAAACTCAAGCAGGATTTCCAGAAGAGCCTGACAGTTGGAAGCACTAACAGAATGAAGTGGTATTAAAGTATTGTCAAACTACAGTAGAACTTTTTCTATAGAATTTTGAGATTATTTAGCATCTAGAATCCAATCACCTCTTGTTTTCTCAAGAAAGAGCCTTTATAATAGCAACAATTACATTTCACAGAGTTAAGACCAGTCATTCAAGTATTTAGGAGACTGAAGGAGGCTACAACTTTCAAAACATTGGAAGCACAGGTAGTTTTCATGGATTTGTGTGCTAAGACAGAAATGTGAGTATAACCTAGGTGATATAGAGGGTCTGAAAAAGATAAAAGGACATCAGGACTGCAGATTTGAGAGATTAATATAACAGAAAACAAGAAAATTTTGCCAATTTTGCCTTTGCTCAATCCATGTAACATTATAGTCACTGATGACCATAGACTATTTACTAAGATGGGCAAGTAGTGCAAGACACACTGTTAAAGTGAAGATTATCAATGACTGTCTAACAAGAACAGAAGACTGCACATATAAATGAAAAGCCATAAACAACGACTTCAAGCAGCAAGGAAAAAAATGAAGGCACTGTACCTGAAGCTGGCGTTGAGCTGCTGTTAAAAATGGCACTTGGTAACAACTCAAAAGCAAAACTATGCTTAAAAGATCGTCTTTTCTTGCTGGACAAGCCCTGAGAGCAATCAGTTGGAAGTTTACGCTTGGTACTTGGAGTAAGAACAATTGGAGTCATCGATGAAAGGACTGAAATTTAAAACAAAAAAAACCAACCAAACACAAATTTGAAATAAACAGCCTAAAAGATCAAGAGTTTATTGGAATATAAACAGTAGTTTGGTTTTTTAAACTCCAAAAGAAAATTGTTGTAAAAGTTTAGCTAAAGTGCATGCATTTTGAACAGGCAAAGCAATTTGTACAGCTTAAGGTTTGTTTTCTTTATTTTGAGTACCAGAAAGGAAAATCCAAAACCACACATTAATAAAATATAGGTATTAGAAGAGAAAACAAAAGAGCTATAGTCATATTCTGGAGGTTTAAGAGACAGAATGAGATTAAAAGAATTTCAGTCCTGGAAATTCATTCCCAAGATGATAAAATGCTGCACCTACTGCACTGAAGCCTTAGTGTGCATTAGATAAAAAAGCACAAGTTCAGTTGTGTAATCCTAGAACCACACAGCCCACTGCTGCAGTGATCATAGCTGCTCAAAGAACTAATGTAAATGCAGTATCTTCAGTAAATATGTAGCTATATTCAAAGTTTTAAACAATTTAAACATAGTCACGTTATCTTCAACTAAGTTTAGTTCTTCAGTTAAAAAAGTTTGTGGAATATAGTTGACAAATCCAGAAGATACTGCATGGGCTTCATGTAGTACAAATACGCCAATACCTACCGCTTCTGTCTTGCTGAGGTGTAGTGGAGGGTGTTCTGTTAGATTTAAATTTATTCAATGCTCCACTAACAATATCTGAAATGCAAGACACACCGAGCAATCAAATTTAAATATGAAGTTTGTCTTGCTCTATTTTCAACTCAAGTTTAACTTGGATTCTTTCACACAGAAATAAAACAATTGTTTAAACTGATTTGCTTTATGTAAAGAAAACTACCGTCCAACATAGTTTTTGTTGCTTCCACAACAGGTGAAAAGTTCTACTTTCCTTGAGGGAAAATAAAAAATAAAAAAAATCATGCACAGACAACAGAAGTTTCTTGTAGAAAATTCTACTGGTCATTGTAAAATCATATGCCTTCTAATTTCTTGTAGCAAACCTAGAAGGCATCCATTGAAGTCTTTCTCACAGATTTTCTCACTTTACTGGAAGTCATCGCAAAGCTGAAAAGCTCTTAGAGCTTTGAAGTCAGGCCCGAACAGAAACATGAAATTTTTGGTCTTGCAAAGAAATAATGTATAACTTTTCTGTGAGCTATGTTTTTTTTGTTTGTTTGATTTGGGGTACTGTGTACTGTTTTTTCTTAAATACAAAATTAAACCCAGAAGAATATATGCATGAAATTTTACTGGTTTTCCTGCTTTTAAATGTGTAAAATGGAAGTGTGTTTAAATGCTGTTGCAACCTACAGTTGTATTTCCATGTGCTCACAGCAAAGTTTAGCAAACTACACACCTGTGGTAATACTTTTATGGTGTTTGGTAGATCAGGCAGTTTTTTTAAAAAATATAAATCTTTGAAAATAGATGAAGTTTAGTAATACTATGTTTTACTACATCTGGAGAAAGAGTAGGAGCTGCCTACTACCAGAACCTATTCCTCAGAATTAACAAATTCTAGCTAACTACTTCTCAAAATTTTAACATTCCAAAACATTTATCACTTTACAAGCACAGGATGATCTCTATCCTTCAGAGTGGAAAAGCATATTACTCAAAAAAAAAAACCCAACAAAAAAACAAACCCAAAAACCCCATGCCTTGGCTGAAGATACACAACAATAAAACCTTAATTTAATTGCTGTCTGGTTTAATATTCCAGGTACATATGCTAAAGACATACGATAGTTTTATAGCAATCAGTGTTATAGTGGATTTGACTCAAGTCAAGCATATGTATTCCACGGTATTTCCTCAAAGAGAATGCAGAACAGAGAAGATACCATTTGATTATCTATACTTGGCAAAACAAAACAACCACAAACAAGAAAAACCAAACCCTACTGAATAGCTAAAATGCAGAAAGAAAAAAAAAAAAGAGAAAACAAACCACGATATCAGAGCACACAGTCCAATTCAGAGTTACACTTCAAAACAAGTATTAGTGAATAATTCAAAACACACATGCTATTTATATCCTTGCTTTCTGATGACCTGATTTAAATTATGTACTACCTTTGAGTGTTGAAGTATAACTTCAAAACTAGCAAACAAAAACCAACCAAACAAAAAAAAATCTTTATCAGCATTCTGCAACAGGATCTGAACTCAACAAAAAGTGGAACATTAATCTGGCTTCACAAATCCAAACACATATATGGTATAGTCAACAGACACTAGAATAAACTCAGAGTAAATATACAATAAAGTGATGTGATTACTGAAGTCTTATACAGATTTTGCAAGTCAAATCCAACAAATTTCACCGGCATCTATTCTGCTTGTGGAAGAAGGAAGTGCTTAGGGTCAACATACTTGAAGTCTCAAAGTAATTCTATTTTAGTTGCTAAAACTTTCACACAATATACCTACCCCCAACACTTCGGTGCCTCCTCTTCTTAGATTCACCGAGAGATTCATTCTCACTGTCTTCGTGGCCCCACAGTGAGGGAGTAGACTGAAAGGCATCAACACCTAACATTGCAGGAATTTTTTCCAAGATAAAATCTGGTACTTGTCCTGAAATAGTTGACAAATATATATATTTTAGTTATTTAAAAAATTAAGAGAAAAACTGTATACCAGTATGTACATTTCAATAAACATTTATCATCTTACCAATTTCTGCTGCATGGTCAATAAATGTTTGCACAACAGCTGCTTGCAAGCGAATTTTTTTTTCTGTACTGGCAGACATCTTCTCATTTTCATTTGAGTGCAAGAGATTGGGAGCAAAAATCACTGCCAGATTACTGCTATCCATTCTGTTTTCATTGGATCTTAAAAAGAAAAGGTTTTTTGGTTGTTTGTTTTTGCACACATTATCAGGACATAAACAGTAGAGAGAGAAAAGACCAAATAACACAAACATAGATGAAAAAAAATACACAGTCATTCACCTGAGTCCTTACATACTAAGATTAATGCATAGACTTATGCACCTCAGGCTGTGTGACTATGCTACTGAAATCAAGAGGTGTTAGACCCCAGCTAGTTTTGAGGAATGCAAGGTATCAGTTAGATTATGTTAACTTTATCAGTCTCTCCTTTTGCTTTCCAAAGAATAAGGAATACAACTATGAAAGAATGGAATAAAGTCAAGTCTCCAGCAAAATAAAGTTTCATAAAGAAAACACTTTGGATTTATGAGAGAAGAGACCATGACTGAATTCTAGTGAATGACTGCAGGTAAGAAAGTTTAAAGTCACAAACCACTCGCAGAAAGTTACAGCCGTTGCTGGAAAGGGAATTCCTTAAAGGAACTGGGAGCTGTTTAAAAGCACTGACTTTACACTGACCTTAGGGACACAGTTCTCAGAAAGTTGAAAAAGTATCTCAAAGCTTCAATTGTTCCATCAGCCATCAAACATGACAGCAACACAGTCGCAGTTTTCTTCTCATTTCCTAGCTGCTGAGCTTTGAAAAGCCCTTCCTGCAGGTGAGGTGGAAGGATGGGTTCTGGCAACTCTCTAAAGAACTGTTTAAGAAGCCCTGCAACATCACATGGCAGTGCAGCTGAGAGGCAGTTTTCACCTTGATCCAGTTTACTCTGAAATTGTTCATCAGAAACACAATTTGAAGTCTTCAACATACTGTCAGATTTCTAAGTTTAGGCATTAATGCTCTAGCCCATATCAGAAAAGTTACATCTTCCCCATTTTTAGTTTCAGCTTTGTCACATTTTACCCAACTACATTATCTACAAAGGCACTGATGATATTGTCAGACCACGTGCGTTAATTCATAGCTTTACACCATGTATGCATCCTTCTGGGAAAACACTGCTAAAGAAATATCCTCACAGCATCCAGTGTGCATAACTACTAACAAGTTTGTTCAGTCATGACTGTATTCTTGCCATCTGGAAAGCCAGAAAATTCCAGGGGGTGCAGGGGGTGGGTGGGAAATGAGGTTTGTCAGTTTCTGGACTAGATTGCCTCTCATTCCTAAAGTGAGTAGTGTTACTAGTCTACTTCAAATGTTAAAACTTGAATACTACTGAAAGAGTCCAAAACCTGAAACATGCAGATGATCAAGTGAAATGCAGCTTATTTAAAAAAAAAAAAACCCAAACACTTCAAACAAAAAAACTCAAACCAACCAAGGCTTTAGAGAATACCTTTAAAGCTTTTAAACGAACAAGAGAGCCAGACTTTCTGAAGAGTCCCTCAGTGTGAACGTGTTCTTCCAAATATTCACAAGTATCAACAAGAAAGCTGAGGAAAAAGTAACATACTTCTGTCACTCAGAATAAAGCTTGTTTTTTTCCCAGAAAAAAACATTTAAAGATAAATAGATAAAACTTAATACATAAGCTAGTTTTTCTCAATGAAAAGCAGCATAAAGAAATAAAACTTGATGATAGCTGTGGCTCAGAATTACCCATCTAACTCCTGCATCCTTCCCCTTCCCAAACTGAAACTATTCTCATATTCCCCATAAGCTTTAGCAGGTCTGGAATAAACATTTTGTTCCCTCTGACAAAAGTTCAATACTATAAAGAGAGCAAAGTAAGCATAAATCTAAATATAGTATTAATTTACCTTGGAATATAACCATATTCTGGCACAAGTGATTGTGGTAACGCATGAAAAGATACTCCAAAGATTTTACCCTAAAATACAAAATTAAATTAACGTTATTCAAAAGTTGATGGGATTAACTACGTATTCCACAGGGTACAAACAGAAGGGCAGTTAAAACAAAACCCCGAGGTTTTCAGATAAGAGGGATTGTCAGGAAAAACACTATCATCTCCTGATATCTGAGCCTATGCTGACTCTAGTTACAGGTAACGCCCTAGATTACTGTGAAAGAATAGAAAGGTTTTCCACACTATGTTTTGCACTTTTTATTTTACAAGGAGTCAGTTTTTCTATAAGGCCTCCAAATCAGTAAGGATATTAAACAGACTGTTCTGGAGTCTCACCTTGACAATCTCAAATTGACTAAATCCTATTTTATTTCAAATGTGTTTTGTTGATTTTTAAGAAACTTTCAAGTAATTTTTTCTGCATTTGAGGTACTCAAGATTGCTGTCCTAGGAAGGATTAAACTCAACAGAATAGTCTAGAAAACTGTTCTGAACTCCTGTGTTTAGTATTTGTATTTAAAAACCTCTTACAACTCTACTGCCTTATAGCAAGGCATCAGAGTACCTGTTGCATTTCAGAAAACAAGCAATTTCCTCAGCCATTACTACTGATGCTCACCTACAGCATTTTTTTAAATTGTTTATCCAAGGTCACTACACAGTTGTTCCAGGTATAGAAAACCTGCATTTCAATGTAACAATTGTACTTTTATTGCTTTGCTCCACCTGTGCTATTTATATTTACAGAGCATGCAAGCCAGCCCCTCCCTCAATCAGAAGAGCGGGATCATGCCCAACCTACTATCAGGGATGAATGCAAACTCTTGGTCGTTTACACCTGAAATTCAAAGTGCTGACTATGTTGAGAAAATAGTTAATCAATAACTAACCCATTAGGCCACCCTGGGCCTATCTGTACTACAGAAAACAAGCATAACATGATAAGGAAAGAAGCATTTGTCATTGTATTCCAGGTTCCAAAAGGTACATAAAGAAAACCAACTCCAATAGACGATGTTTTTCTGTGTTTACAAGATCATGTAGTAGAGAATTCCAGTGGCTTGTAATTCAACATTTAAAATTAATAACTGATATCCTCCACTTTATTAGATCTTGTTTGAAATATCACAAGTTGTGATTAAAGTTCTTAAAGTTATGTCGGTTCCCATATAATAGAAATAGAATGCCTCTGGCAAAACAAACGTTCTTCTATTTTTCCTTTTCCTACATTGCCCAGTTGTTATTTAAATACACATTTTCTTCCTCATATAAAATTTAAGCACTACAGACAGCTACATAGACAGCTTTTATTACAACATACATGTTATTCACGGTTTCCATTACTCTCCCTTCAAACAGGGGAAAAAAGTACAACCATAACATTGATATCAACAAGGGGGAAGGAAACTAATTGAAATTTTACTGTTGCCCTCTCCCTTTCCAAACAACCCAACTCAAGCATTTTCACAACTTCTTTGGCCTTATGTTGAGCAAGGGTTAATGATGCTGCATTTTGTAATACCCTCTCAGCCTTACAGAAAGCTCATTCTGAGAACTATCAGGTCTGCCCTGTATCAGTTGTGTGGCAGTCTTATTTAGGACATGAGAGTGGTCCATGCTTTATAAATTACAATCTACCAGAAGATCGGTATTCTTAAATGGACTTCAGTGCTGTCTAAACTGGCATCTGTTCTGATATTTAAAACTAAAGTAGGAGTCCCGAGACAGAAAACACTTTTTTTCCTTCAGCAGATTCAAAGTAGGTATTTTACGGCAAGAGGGCGGATTTCATTCCGCAGAACACAGGCAAATCAAGGCCAGATCTGTCTGTACCAAAACACCTATAGTCACGTGTTATACTAAGAAACCAAGCAAATAAAGCCGTTCAAACAAAAAGTCTAAGTATTCAAACAAAATAAGAAGATATAAAGCTTCCAGAAGCTACACAGTAGCTACGTATTCCAAGAAATAATACAGTGACTAAGACTTACGATCCATAGTGAGCGACATTAAGCACAGTAAAGCGTAAAAAGATGTAGCACAGACGAGAGGCGCGCGTGTGTGCTTGAGACCATCAGCGGCGTTACCGAGAGGGCCACGGCTCGCTCACCGCCCGGTCTGCCCCGCAGTCCGCGTCCTAACCGGGCAGGGAGAGCTCGGCATCGCCAGACCATTACCCTACCACACCTGACGATGGCCGGGGGCACTTGCTGAGGAAAGGGGAGAGGGAAGGAAAACGAGGAAGACTTTCCCCCTGCAGGGATGAAGCCGTTTCCCCACGGGAGGAGGTTATGCCCGGCCAGGGGCCAGCAGGAGCAACAGCATCGCTGCTGCCAGGCCCGGCGGCCGCAGCGGGGACAGAGCAGCCCCCAGGCCTGCGCGAGTTGCGGTCCGGCAGCAACAGCAGCCGCCGCGCTCGCCCACCCGCCGCGGCGGAGCGCCGGGCACCCTCCCTGAGCGCCGCAGCGTCACCGCCCCGCTTACCTCCGCCACGGCCGCCGCTCCCGGCTGCTTGGCCGCTGCCAGACAGCTCCCACTCTTCACCTTAATCCCGTAAGAAGCCCGGAGCTCCTCCAGCACGGCCAGCCGCACCAGCCTTCGCCTCTGCTCCGCCATCCCAGCGCCCGCCGCCTCCCCCGCCGCCCCTCAGACCCTGCTCTGCACCATTGCTGCTGCCACCTGGCCAGACCCCTGCTCCCACGCCGCCAGTTACCGCCTGGCTCAAACCCAGCGCCCTACCCCGCCCGCGCCGCTGATTGGCCCGCTCGCCGTTCGAAATGAGGCCCCCGCCGCCCAACGGCCGGCCGGGGCTGCCCGGCGCCGCCTGCTCGCCGCGCCGCCTGCGGGCAGCACGCTGGGTGCCTCGGGGGCCTCGCCGGCCTCGCCGCGGGGCGGGCAGCGGCCCCGGCAGCGGCCCCGGCAGCGGCCCCGGCAGCGCCAAGGGCTGGGGTGCACCGCGAGTCGCCGGGGCTGTCCGCGGCCCGGGGCCGGCGTGGCGCCGGGGCAGCCGGCAGGGGGGGTTCTCGCCCGCTGTGAGCCGCCACCTCTCCTTCCCCGCACCAGCAAGTTTCAGGGCAGTGCTGCCAAGCTTGGGGTTGGTTTGGTTGGTTGTTTACCTGAGAATAAATGCTTGCTTGTTTCTTTGGAAAGAAGTTTCGATTTAAAGAAGTAACCCGCCGCGGTTTTGTGAACTAAACAGAGGAATGGGGCACAGGCCGTCAGCCTTACCTGGTGGTAATGGCGGTGTGTGCTGGAGTGGGGAAAAAGTTAAGGCCCTTTGCATCTACCTCAGTCAGTGATGCTGCCTTCACCTGCCTTAGCTTTGGGCTGTGCGGGTCTGTCCAAGATGATACATCGTTTTCTGTGGACCAAATTTCCCAGTTTTAGTGGCCGTTAATCCATCAGCACCGAGTTGGGTGTACTCTGGGTTTGCTTACCTGCCCCGTGCTGTGCTCCAGACCTCCAGGAGGCTCCTTCGGGGCTTTGCACTATGCTGTTACAGGAAAAACTGTAATTTTTTTATTCTTCCAAAATTTCTGTTCCAAAGGTAACTCTTCAAGTGTTAACCACCACATTAATGAAACACAGGAAACAAGTGCTGTAGAAAAAATGAACTTTCCAGCCTTTCCCCTGTACATACGCTGGTACTAGTTCTAAAGTGAGTCTTACTTCACTGAGAGAAAGAGAAGGCCACAAAGTTTAGACACAGAATGGTGATAACCATGTTGCGGTGCTCTGAACACCCATGAACACAAAAATTAGAGAATAAAACAAAAGGAGAATAGCTGAAGTTTTTTCAAAAGTCACCAAAATAAAAACAGAAAAAAAACCAACCCTAGAAAGTTGTGTGGAAGGAAGACCTAGCAGCAATAATAAATAGCAGATTAGACATGAATTTTCTTCAGTAAAACCCCAGGATTTCGATTATGGACATCAAAATCATGTCACTGAGCAAAAGTAATATTCCTCTAAAAGTAGCTTTAATGCAGCTGTACTGTAGGTTTTATTATCTGTCCTGGCATTGAAATTGCAGGAAAATGTGAAATTTCAAACCCTGAAGTATCACTGATGAGAAAATAAAGGAATAAAATGAATAGGTATCATAGAATTTAGTTTAAGCAATCTCTGTCCAACTTGGTTTTCTGTAGTAATGATGAATTACAGAAGAGGGAGCTGTGATCTGATAAACGTATTGCAACTTTTCGTGTCTAGGATTTTCCCTTCAGTAGTCACATAAGAAAAAACAGACGATGTAGTATGTGCTGTGTTTTTTTCCAAAAAAAGTGATGGAAGTAATCTTTACATTTTACAAAAGATATTTAAAGCCACAGTAGTGTCTTGTAATTTTGTCAAAACCATTTGTCAAATACTTTAATATCCTTTAGGTGACTATTTTAACATTTTTTTGTTTTATTTATAGTAGAGACTGGAGCAGGAAAATTACTTGGCAAATAAGAACTAGGCATCTAATTTTGGAAACAGTTGTAGCATCACATCTCAAATCTATTACGCTCTTTCAAAACTGAGTTAGAAAAAATAAACAGCTATTTGGCTACCTTTTTTTCCCCCACAGAATAGTCTTAAGAATTGACATCCCAAGTTTCTGGCATTTTAAATAATTCTAAGTTTCAGAGAGCTATCCTGTCCTGAATGAAGTAAAGGGCATAACTTTTGTCATCAGGAAGGCCAGGCTTACACTCCTTTTGCATCCAGCATGTAATACACAAATGTATTTATTTGTACACACACACACACAGATGCTCTTTTGCACTATCCCTATATAGGTATGACATTTAGGGAGAAAAAACCAACCATGAGCACCTCCATCTACCATGGCATTTTGTGAATTTTGGAAGCTATTACAGAAATGAGAGCTTTAAAAAACAAGTCAAATGTTTACCAACAGTCTCATTTCAGTAACCACTCAGAACAGTCAGTGGTCAAACCCACCAGAAACTCAGCCAGAGGAAGAAACAAGCTACTTCAACAAGCAGAGTAACATCACGAGGAATATGGAAAACAGACCTTACTCCAAAGTACCCCTCCCTGAACAAACTCAGAAGTTGTTGGGAAAGAGTGTAAGCATTCCTCGTTCTAGCAATGCAAGGGCTGGTTTTGCCTTACTTCTTCAACCAAACAAGCTGGAGACAGAAAGACCATAAGAATAGATCATAAAAAAGAAAGATCATGAGGGCACAAAGCCAGACCACTGGGAAAAGCAGCTGCATGAGGGATGTTTACCCATTGATGTCCTTAAAGTCTGACTAGTAGTGCAGTTTATTTTGAACATCCTTACTCATTCATGTCTGTTTCTGGCTTTCTCTCAGCAAGGAATTATTTACTCCAGTTGCCAGTTGTCATCTCTCTGTGCTGTTCAGCCTGCATTTATGTTAGTTATGCCCCTTTTCCATCTCCCACTCCCTCTGCTGCTTTGTCTTGTCTTCAATAAACAATTTTGCCCAGGGCTGAAAGTGATGTGGAGGATCAGTCTCATGCAATGTTATTCCTACTTGCAACCATTCAGAATTATGTCAGAAGCAAAACAATCTGGATACTCTGAATACCTTCAACATTTAAGGTTAAATATATCCCCTACCTCTGTGATAAGCTTGATGAAAACTAACTCCAGATCAAGAAAATGATATGCAAGAGGATTTAAAGTGTATTTGAAGTAAGAAAATAAGGTTAGAAAGTGTCTTCCAAACTGACATTCAACATTAATTTCCTCTGAACCATGGTTTGAGGACAGAATAATTTTCATTTGGATTATGAGTTTGGTTTCAATTTACCATCTTATCACTTCAGGTTTTTGAGGACACTATTGCAGAAAATTAGATACAACAATCTTAAAACCTTAGTATCAGTTGTATAAATTGTTAACTCTGTGTCTGAGCTTCCTCCCCATACAGATTTCTTGAGGACAGATTATCAAAGCTAACTCATTCAAGTCTGAATGTTCCACACTAAACACCATCAGTATTTTGTATGAAATATTCTAAAACGTGATTTTGTGAAAAGTAGAAATTGAATTTGTTTTTTACATTCACTAGTGCTGTAGTCAAATAAATTTGTCTAATGAAGTTTTAGGATAGCTCTCAGAGAACAGCAGTATACAATGTACCTTCCTTCATTTACTCTGCAAGACCACGTTTGAAGGAACAAAGGAATCACCATGTGAGGGAAAAGATACCTGCATCTCTAATTTATGTAGGTGAAACTTTGGAAAGGCCTAAAGATTTCATAGGCAGATTCTAACAAATGTAATGCTAGGATCTTCAATCAGTGACTAAACTGCCATACTTATTGCACTGAGGAAGCATTTTACCGATTGTTGTTTGGGCTGGATAATGTACTTCTGATACCTTCAAATACTAATTAGAATAAATCAATCGACTGAGCCGGCTTCAAGTTCACCATACCATCTGGAACTCTGCTAGAAAATAAAGAATCAGGAAATGACTGAAAGTAACAGGATTTGTTGAGTACATTGAGAAATGTGAAAAATTCCTTTTACCGCACTAAGAATGTCAATTTTTTTGATGCCACATACTATCTTGGAAATCAGCCTGTGAAATTTAGAGTGATTCTGACTTAAAGCAGTGTAGCTACTGATAATACCACACTGGTCAACTCAACTCAATGTTTGAGTTTGCAGACACTTTCTGTTGTAAGTGCTTGATGCTTGCAAGCATGGCTGAAGCTAAGAGTTTATACTTGACACTGTGCATGACATTTTGCACTTATAATACACTTCATTTTATCAACACTGGTAGGAAGACAGTTCTCTCTTGTCTGTTTTTCTCTCACTTTTAGTTCTTGTGCTTGAGTGGTTAAATGGTCTGAAATGGTCTGGCAATTTACCTGAGAAAGAATGATTTAACAGCTAGATGTGCAATCTTCACCCAATGTTTTAACCCTAAAGCACAGAATTTAAAATAAAAGGTGTTAAGATACTTCTAACAAGGAAAATGTTTTAAGATGTTCCTCAATGCAGAATGCTCTCTGGTAAAATCAACACATTGATCTGTGCATCGTGCTGCAGGATGTACCTTTAAAATGAAAGCAGAGCTGAACAAGCCATCTAACAGACACAGACTTTCACATCTGCTGCTTAAACCACAGCTGACTTCATAGTTAAAATACAGATTGATATAACCATATCATACTTAGCATAGTTATAGACTTATATTTTATTGACATCATAGACTGGGACAGTTTAAGCAATATGTAAGCAAGGCTGATGGTCTTAAGCAACTGATGGTCTGCTCAAGATGGAAATAATAAATGAAGACTAACATTCACCTCAGCAGCTTGCAAATATTGCATTAGAAGTTAAAGATACAAGAAGCAATTGGTTCGCATCCTACCTTAGTAGTAACATGAAAAAGAACAGAGGTACCCAGAAAGAAAAGAGTAAAAATGGAAAGTTGCATTCTTCAGTTTAAATAAGGTTTATTCAATAAACCTGAAAGGTAAAAGGAGGCTAAAGCTAACACATTAGTTGATTTATATTTCCACCTTAACATATGTGTGTGACAACTGGGAATCTGGAGGAGAACCCAAGTAGCTAAGTACATCTAAAAACCCAGGAAAGACTTCCCAGAATTCAAGCCACTATCCCGGAAAGCATGCTTTTGTTTAACAATACTAGAAAAGAAACTTAAAAGTTTTAGTAGTTCCATGAATAGTAGCCTACAGTAGATGGAAAAAACAGTCAGTGCTTTGTTGATGTCCTAGGCAATATTGATAATTCAGGATAAGTAGCCTCTGGGTGAATAATCTTTTACACCCATTCAGTTTTCCTAGAGCGCTTCATTTCTCGGAGAAGATACTCAAAGCAGTCTTTCATTTCTATTCAGGATAGCAAGTCTATGTTTAGATTTTTACTTTCAAGATATACAAAGCAAAAGCAGTTTAAAATTCTGGTGTGATAGATTAATAATAACTTAAGGTAGTTTCTAACTTTTGTTTTGAATTGGGGTTTTGATTTGGGTTTGATTGTGGTTTGTTGGGTTGGGTTTTTTTGTTTCTTTGTTGTTTTGTTTTATTTTTTGGAGGTGGGGGTGGTGTAGATTTTATACCCAGTATTTTTATTTTAGGCTTGAAAAAGATCCTGCATACCTAAAGGCTTATCTGTTTTTTTGCCACCTATACCAGTTGGTGTTAAAAGAGCTATTATTTACAAACCTGACCTAAGAATATAGATAGAATAATGACAGTTACCCTGCCACTAGTGTAGAAAAATGCTTTTGTTTGTTCATATATTGCAGAGATACAAGCTTATTTGGAAATCTGGGTCTTAGCTGCTGCTGCATCTCTTCCCGCATCAGCAAAGATTGCAGACTTCCCCAGCAAGTTCTGAAGGCATCTCTTGCAAATCTGCTTGTTCTCTGAATTCAGGGACAGCAATAGCTTATTCAGTCTCAAGCAAGGTCTTCAGGGCAGAGCAAAATGATAATTATTTCTCTTTCAGAGAGAAAAAATAATAAAAAAGAAAAAGTGGAAGAAAGTTGCAGTACCATAGATTTGATGCTGCTATCAGACAACTCCCTCAAACCGTAACAGTTTCCTCTAACCAAGTTTGAATCAAGGATCTATAGTGGCACTTAGAAGCAAAAAAAATCTCTTCCTCTCACTTCTCACCCTCTATATTCTTTTAAAATTCTACTTAATATGAGCTCTTTTTTCAGCACATCCCTTTCATAAACTCCCTGATGGGTAAAGGAGAAACTGATTTTTTTCATCAACTGGCTCCTCTGAATATCTTGCGTATCCTACAGCTTAGAGATAATACTCAGGTAATAGGAATTTCAATTTCCTTTTCTCAACTCCATGTAAGTAGAGACTGCATTTAGAGGATTATTAAATGTTTCTGGTAGGACATTTTAATTTTGAAATAATAAATAGTTAAATTCATTAAAGGATTGGAAATTTTATATCCAAGGCAAAATCTAAGTTTTTAAAAATTCTCTGTGTCAAGGATACAGTTTATTTGGGCAACCACTATTTTAGAATACAATTGTGTGACACTGACCCAAGGTGTAAGGGAGGAAGATGCTAGGCTTTGTGAGGTTATCAATGGAGTCAAGACACTGAACAATATTGTTGGTATCTGCTATGTGGAGAAATGATTTCCCAACCACTCTCAGGAACGAGTGATGGGTTGTGTATTTTTCTGCTCTTGTCTAAGACTTTCAAGTGTCTCACATCTCTTTTGTATGTAACCATAATACATGAGATTTATCTTCCCGGTTCCTACTTCAGTTGGAAAGATATGGACGCATTGCCTAGTTAGCTTGAAAGGGCAGTACAGTTTTGCGGTGGGTGACCCTGGCTGGATGCCGGGTGCCCACAAAAGCCACTCTGTCACTCCCCTCCTCAACCAGACAGGGGAGAGAAAATATAACAAAAGGCTCGTGGGTTGAGATAAGGACAGGGAGATCACTCTGTGATCACTGTCATGGGCAAAACAGGCTCAACTCAGGAAAATTAATTTAAATTATTACCAATCAAATAAGAGTAGGGTAATGAGAAATGAAACCAAATCTTATAACACCTTCCCCCACTCTCCCTTCTTCGCAAGCTCAAAGTCAGGCCTGATTTTGTCTATCTCCTCCCCCTGAGCGGTGCAGGCAGACAGGCAATGGGGGTTGTGGTCAGTTCATCACGTTGTCTCTGCCGCTCCTTCCTCCTCACACGCTTCCCCTGCTCCAGCGTGGGGTCCCCCCCACAGGAGAAAGTCCTCCATGAACTTCTCCAGGGTGAGTCCTTCCCACGGGCTACACTTCTTCACATACTGTGTCAGCATGGCTCCCTCCCACGGCTTGCAGCCCCTCAGGCCCAGGCTGCTCCCCGGGGGTCCCCGCGGGGTCCCCAGCCCTGCCCGCAGCCCGGCCCCAGCCCGGGCTCCTCTCCCCGCGGGGCCACGGGCCCTGCCAGGAGCTGCCCCAGCGTGGGCTGCCCACGGGTCACAGCCTCCCTCGGGCACCCCCTGCCCCGGCGTGGGGCCCTCCGCGGGCTGCGGGGGGGTGTCTGCTCCCCCGGGGGCTCCGTGGGCTGGGGGCACAGCCTGCCGCACCGGGGGCTGCACCTCGGGCTGCCGGGGGGTCTCTGCTCCGGCGCCTGGAGCCCCCCGGCCTCCTCCTGCCCTGGGTGCCGGCAGGGCTGCTGCTCTCGCACAGTCTCACCCTCCCCCCAGCTGCTGCTCTGCAGCACTTTTTTCCCCCTTATGACAGCAGCACCACCACCGTTGCAGACGGGCTCGGCCTTGGCCATCAGCAGGTCCATCTTGGGGCCGGCTGGCATCAGCTCCATCAGACACAGGGGAAGCTTCTCACAGAAGCCACCCCTTCTCCCCCCCGCTACCAAAACTTTGCCACACCAGCCCAGTACAGGTTTCTTCTCTGAAGAGATACAGTTTTGATCCACTGAAGAAATCATGCTGAGAACCCATTACTGAGACAATGCCTTCATTCCGAAGACCTGTGTTTCTAGGATGTAAGGGTTAATAAAACTTCCTTGGAAGGAAGTAGAAGCTTCAGACTGGTATAATTCTGCACATGGAAAGGAAATTAAGATTCCTCTTATATTATTCCTCATTTACAGAATAGTTTCACAAACTATATATAGGACTCAGCTCACGGGCTGAAACTCTCAGTCCGTTGGAAGTGCAAAGGCTGGGCAGACCCCAAGGCAAAAGTTAGATGGGACACTAAGCATCATGTCTTGCGGCACAGAACTTGTCACAAATATTCTGGGTTTTAATTTTTCTTTGTTGCTTTAGCATATTGTTCCCATGTTGTGAAAGTAATGACTCAAAGGCAAAATGCCTTATTTATTTATGGCAGCACATTAATTTTCAGAGATTATCATAGAATTTAAAGCCAGTAATTACTCTTAGGTTGTCTAGTCTGACCTCTTGTATATCACAAGTGGTCACAAGAGTGGGGGTTTTAAAGTTGCTGTTTTGGACTTGTGCCTACAGTGGGATCTCGGGTGGAATGCACCTGTCCAAGTCTTATATGAGGCATCCAAGGCTTTAGTCAGATATGCCATAGCATGTCTGAAGTAGGAGCTGTTCTGAAATCTTTCGAAGTTTAACCCCAGACCCAAATCTTGATGTTTTCTCTCTTGACTTTTGATCTCTCCTTTTCAATCAGTGTGGGAAGGAGAGCTGGAAAAGCAAGCTGTGTTTGGGAAATCAAAATGAGAATAAAAGCCTGTCCAAATTATGCAACAAGGATCATTATGATATAAAAATTGCTCTTCAAATGTGGCTGTCATTGAAAGATATTAAGATTTCAAGAGTTATTTTCTTGATGAAGACTTAATTTCTTGCATAAAAAGGCTTTTAGGCTTAAAGCTATGCCAACACAATTAGTGTCCTTTGGTTTTTGGAATGTTTGAAGCGTGCTAAAGGATTTGAATGTTATAGAAGTAATTTTCGTTTCTACAGATAAGCTGTCTCAAACTACTTTCACAATAGCCTTATAATTTAAACAATTTATGAATGTGATGTATTGTTAGATACGATGATCACTAGATCATTTTGCAATGGAATGTATGTACTTTTAGGAGCTCAGTGCAGGCTTGAGAGTTGTGCTGCTGTAGAGAGTTGTCTAGCTCTAGGGCTAGAGTTGGGGCTGGACAAAAACAAGCAGTAACTCAATTTCATCTGCCAATTCAAAGGAGAACTTTACTGGAATTCAGTAGAGAACAGAAGCCACAGATTCCCCTTTTTAACTCCATTCTCTGTTTCTTTTATAGAATGGGCTTTTCCTGTGTGTAGTGAGGCAAAAAAAAAAAAAAAAAAAAAAAAAAAAAGATGTTTTAACACATGAACAGTGAGAGTGTTTGAAGAAATATAATCTGTAGATAATATTCATGATGGTGGTGTTGTTTAGTTTCATAGACTACATAGGGACGTACACGTCACTGGAGGGCTCTGCTGTGCATATCTGTAATCAAAGCACACTTTGGCCTAGGAACAACAACCTGATGTGTGGTTTTAAGCAAACTTATTTTGAAGAGCACACACAGGCTTTCTTTCCTCAGTTTTCCCACTAGTCACTCTATACTCATCAGTTACACAGTTGTAGGTTGAGAAGTTGTTATGATACCCCAGTGCGTGGGATGGGAAATCTCGCCCCTGTTTCTAACTCCGTCTTTCTCCTGCTGTGCAGTCCCAGACTCCTCTTGAACCTCCATCTGTAAAAGGCTCTCTGTCTACTGAACGTTTAAAGGAGAGTAGATAATTATTTTGTGGGTTTGTTTAATATATTCCCTCAATTCTTCTTCCATTCTTTTAATCTTTGAAGTTGCTTTAATCTAATTTCTTTATACAAATTCACTTTTTTTTTCCTCCGGTAGAAAAGATAATTGTATATGAACAAGAATATTCACTGTTACTTTTATTACTTCTTTTCCCCCCCTTCCCTTTCTTTTTACACATTTATATTACAGATGTGCTTGCTGGACTTAGCTAGCATTTTAGTCTCCCTATGCTAGATGCTGCGTAAGTCCAGTAAGAGACAGGACCTATTAGGAAAAGCTTGGAATAAAAATAAACATGGCAGCACGTATTATTAGGTAGGAGAGGAACAGATCGATGATACAGCTAGTCTAGGAAGGTCAATGGCTAAGCCAAATACAGAGTCCAGGTCTCTTGAAGTTCAGTCCAAGTAACCACCAACTGACCTACTCAACTTCTTTCATAAAGCATAATTCTAACTGGGTAGAAACAGTGGTACTGTGTGACTTATACACTTCTCCTATACAGCCTGCTGCTGTTTGTATTAAATATAAATACTTCTAATGGCTATTGAGTCCAGCTCATATTGAAGAGCAACTCAGTGAACGGAACATGCCTTCAAATAGGCTTATGCAAACAGTTCAGCCAATGCACTGACTACATTTTCACAAGTTGGGACTGGTTAGTAAATATGATGGAGGAAAATCAAACAGACCTTGATTTAGACAATGATGACTGTTTCAAGAGCCCACAGTATAACTTCTTTATTACCCTTTTTCAGATCTGAATAGTCTACTGACAAATTATAGAGAAATCCAGACACAAACATGCAAACATGCAGCGTTATTGTAGGTGGCAGTAGTAAGGTCAAATTTATTACTATTTTCATTACAGTTACTTATACAAACAGCACTGACATCTCACTGCTATAAGGTTTATATGTGAATGTAGTTAGAAACAGCCTTGTTACCTACAAAGCCACAATCCTGAAACCTCTTACACATATAGATACCTTTCTATTATTTGTGGGTGGATCTTAACCCATTTCAGAGACTCGGCATGTTGTGAGTGCAGAGAAGCTCAGGTCAGCTTTCTGTGTATGACTGGGAACTGGATCTCTGCAGTGTAGGTATATCTGGTGCAGTGACCCAGCCTCGAGGGATGGGGTTTGTCACTTGGGAGTGGCACCACATGATCAGAGCGCCGCAGCTTCCCTCACTGATACACATGTGTGTGGCTTGCCTCATTGTGTGAGCTTGCAAGCTTTCGAACCAGTTTTTTTTGCAGCTTTTGAACCGTTGTTCAATGGTTAATGTCTTTATTACATCTCATTGTATATTTTTCTAGCCTTATTACCTAAGTGTTGTATTATGTGTGGTTTTACTGTGTTATCTCATTCCTCATCACCTTAGATAAACAAAAACTGACCTTATTTAATGCTAACATAATCAGCAATCCTATTAAAACAAACTTCAAT
Organism: Falco biarmicus; assembly: GCF_023638135.1. Classification (NCBI taxonomy): domain Eukaryota; kingdom Metazoa; phylum Chordata; class Aves; order Falconiformes; family Falconidae; genus Falco; species Falco biarmicus. The sequence continues at coordinate 18,163,805 of NC_079294.1, read as the reverse complement.
TTCATGTAGTACAACTGTTTATTTTACAGGATTAGAATTAAATGTCTGCTCATCTATTATTTTCAATTATTTTAGAAGAAAAAAGATGATAGAAAGACACTAAATACATCAAGAATGAGAACTTAAAGAAGGCAGCAACTAGGAAGAAAAAACAGGAAGGTTTCTTGAGACAGCAAACAAAAGAGGCAAATAAGAACCTACCGCTGTATACTTAAATTTCCTCCGTTCTTTGTGATCTCTGGAATTTTGCATTGTTTTTAACATGACATTTCCAAACATCTCCACTTTCTAAATTGCCATATTGGACTTTTCCTATAGCTTTACTCTACTAGGCAAACTAGTTCTAACTATGCATATATAGCTGTTTTTTACATGTATGTTATTTGTATGTTATTTAAAAATTTATTTTGTTTTTAGTTACTTTTGCTCCCAAAAATAGATGTAAGATCAGCACTCATCTAGGAAATGCAGAAGTTCGTCTTTTTTTTTTTTTGTCTTGTGACTACCTTTAAGTTTAGATTCTTATTGCATCTGAAAAAAATTACCTGCCTTCCAGCTGAAGGCATTTACACTGGCATCAAGATCTGTCAAGATCTTTTGCTGTGCCACTTCCAGTGAAAGGCTGTCAAGGTGAAAACGCTACATGTCATCCTAGCTTCCCACGCTACATCCAATTTTAATTTACTCTTAAATTGCCACAGTGTCTTGTGAGTACTGTATTCTAACAAGTGAATGTTTATAATCCATGTTTCTTTCAAAACTAAAAAAAATACAGAAATACAGCAAAATAAAGAAATACTGCACTTTTCAGATTGTGGTATTTGTAACTGGTTTTGGCAGAAGGAAAAGTGAAAATGAGACATTTCCAACAGAAACAGACTATGAATTGCACATGCTCTTGGAGGAAATTTTGCTAGGAGTGGAAGACTGGTGGTATCCACCGGTTCCAGTGTCAGAGCTGCAGGACTGCTCTTCCCCTTTCCAAATCAGTTAGTTTTCCTTTCACCAGTCAGATCTGCATCATGTAATCCTCAAACAAGCAAAACTTCCTTTGTTCATGTTTTAGAGGAAACAAAGTAATTAGTATACTACTGCATAAGCATTATTATTTCTTCCATTTGGTTTCAATTTTTCATAAATATACAAGCTCTCAAGACAGCTAAATGTAGAACTAAAAAAAATCTTAATGTGAAGAAATTCTCATTTCAGTAATTTCTGCATCCATTTATTTATAGCTTTATGAGATATTTTCAGGTAGCTACAGAGATACTTAATTCTCTCTATTGACTCTGCACAAAACTATCTATTTAAAAACCTGCAAAGATCAAACAATTCCTATGCTGGTTATGTTAGCTGCAGAAAAACCACCACTGCTGAAGCTGATTTCCTGCTTAAGAAACCATAAGCTAATTGCAGAACAAAAGGTACATTTTGAGAGCTTCTCCACTTTCAGCAGTTACTGTGTTAAAGTGTGTCTGATGTGGAATAGCTTGTAGATGTTTTCCATGTTCTATGAAGAAGACATTCTTGTTGATGTACACTGTTAATACTGCTGGATGTGATGCTATAGCATGAAGCCAAGCAAGCTGCATCCTTTAGTCTCAAAATTTTCAGTTTCAGCTGCTCCAAAGAGCATGTATTTGGGTAAAGAGTAGGCAGCTGTGTTTTTTTCAGTCAACTGTCATCTTTACCAAGTCACTTTCCACCTGCTGCTTTTTTGAAAAATTAAAATCCTTCCCACTCTCTTCAAGTCAGTTACCAAGATTCAAACCCATGGTGCCAGGATAACGTCTGTTACATGACTGACAATAAAAAGAACATCAGGAAGAGAGCAACAGGTCACCTGTGGTACTTAGAAGACTGGTTTTGTGTGAGGTGGTGGGTTTTTTAATTAAAATATATTCATCAATATTTATTATTTATTTATTGCCTGGTGATGATGGCACCTACTTTTCTACTCATTTTTCAAAGCCAAATGTTTGGTGCATTTAATGTCCAATTTAAACTCAAGTTTTACCATAATTAAAACTATTATGATTAATTAATGAAAATAGCTCTAGATTTTAACATCTTAAAAACTACATTTTCAGAAAACAGTTTCATTGTCTCAGGTATTCAGCTTCTAAAACTATTCAGGCAATACTACAATGAGTGCTGCTAGGCCTGTGTGACATTGATGAGTTTAATTTCTGAAATACGATAGGATGCACTTAAACCCAGACCTTCTAACCATCCACATTAAAGATCTCTTAATCTAATCCCCAGGAATTTTGCTTCATTCCAGGGCCTGAAGGCAGTCATGTGGCTCTGCCAAGCTGCCCCTCTCTCCTCCCCATGAGGTGTTTGAATCCTGTCTCTGTGAAGGGCTTGAGCACAGGAAGCCAAGTAGAAGCAACTCCGTGGCTTGCTGTCCTGGCTTCCCATCCATCTGTGCTTCGCTGGCTGCACCTCTGAAATACAGTTCCGTGATGGAGGGACATGACTGCTTCATGGGGCAGCTGTATCAGTATTACACGGCCAGGCGAGGGGCAGGGTAGAAAGACAAGGTGCACGCAGGAGAGAAGAAAAGGGTTTACAGGGGCTTCAGGGGCTGAAAATCATCTCACCAACAGTTAGCGTCGTCAGCATGTTACAGTTTAACCTCTACCACCAAGATCTGGGCCCCTGAGTTAAATGGATTTCATAAAGTTGGCTGGAATAGTAAATAATAATTAAAGGGCCATAGAGTTTTAGGAGCTGTTTGAATTTAAATGCAATTTTGACTGATTATCTTAAAATATCTAGGACCTGATGCACAGCAATAGTCAGCACTAAGAATAACTGGGGTAGTCACCCCAAAGACCTGGATTTGCCAATCAAGTGCAGAGAAAACTGAAATATCCAGAGTGACTGCACTTTTGAAAACAAATTCCAGATGTAGAGTTAAGGTTTTAAATGCTCTGATTTCATCCATTTAAAGATTTTCGGGACTGGTGGGTATGGATATGAAACCGCTTCTCCTCCCTTATTATCAGCACTCTCGTTTTTCCTGGTTCTTATTGATTATGAGCCTAATTTTAAATCAACAGCAACTCCATTAAAATCCTTCTGGCTTTGTAGCATTCTAAGTGGTCTAAGATAAAACAAAATACTGTATAAATGTATTTCTTTAATTTTATATAAATATATATTTATATGCATACACACATATAAGCATTTCAATTTAAGCTGAACAGAACTCATAAAATCTTCATGAAATAACTGTAGACATTAATATTGTACAACCATAATTTTATAGAAGTTTTAACATAACTATTGATACCTATACAGCTTCTGCTATGGAACTAATGTGCTTGTTCACATGCATCTGCAACAGACACCTGTTATCAGTAAAATCAAGGAAGTTGGTTTATATTAACCAGCTAGGAGCAAAACTTCACTATAGTCCTTATTGGCCTGGAAAAATAGAGCTTTTGGATGAAGTTCTCTGTCAAGTGATGTACAATCTGGACATTGTAAATAAGCAGAGATAAATTAGGTTCTTCAATCCGTTCTATTGCAAATGTTTTCTCATCATGGACGTTTCACTATAATAAGTAAATCCCTTAATATACTGTTTGCATAGCAGCTTTTCTTCTAAAAGTTTAAAATAACACACAGATGACATGTGCCACTCTCGTGAAAATCCATCCTTCTACAAAACTAAGGGTTGGCAGCCTGACTGCTGTAAATATTTTGTTGGGTTTTTTTTAGACATTAAAAAAGCCTGGCTTCCCTTCTTACCCTTTGAATCTTGCTACCATTGGCAATTATTTATACTTTGCTGACAGGACAATCCAAAGAGCTCCTAGGATGATGAAAGGAATAAAGAGCATGTATGCAAGGGGAGGCTGAAAGATGCACAGAGGCTTGTGTGGAAAAAACCAACAAATTCAATTGTCTGGAAAGTCATTAGCTAGAGAAACCCTTCAGAGGTAAAGTAAGATATTATTTAGATAAAGGCTAATGATAGTAAAGACACAAGTAGGTATATGTAGTATGAACACATTTAGATTGTAAATTATACAAAAATTTCCACCCATCATGAATGTAAGGTTCCAAAATAGCCCTACAATAGGAGTAATGGGGTAAGTAACTCACTGGCTTTAGGATGGTACCTTGTTACTTTACAAAAGAGATTTCATGGTTTCCTATAAAAGGGAACTAGGCTGAGTGACTCAAAAAGTAACTTCTAATCCTATGGTTCCAAATTCCACTTCTTTGTTTGGGTGGGGGTTGGGACAGAGAAGGGTTTATGTGAAAAAGTGCATCATTAATGTCATGTCAGTTGTTAAAAGGAGAAATAAGGTGATGTGTCTATATTCTCATCCATCTAAACATAAATACAGAGGAGAACAGTAAGAGAATGTACAAGACTAGTTTAAATTGCAAATAAATATAGTAGAGTAAAAATGATACAGTGGCCTTTATTATTTCATGCCTGTGAAGTGCATACTTGTCCTGGTTTCAGCTGAGGTGGAGTTAATTTTCTTCTTAGTAGCTGGTGCAGTGCTCTGTTTTGGATTTCGTGTGAGAATCATGTTGATAACACACTGATGATGTTAGTTGTTGCTGAGTGATGTTTATACCAAGTCAAGGACTTCTCAGTTTCTTGGGCCCTGCCAGCAAGAAGGCTGGAGGGGCACAAGAAATTGGGATGGGACACAGCCAGGACAGCTGACTCAAACTAGCCAAAGGGATGCTCCATACCACAGAACATCATGCTGAGTATATAAACTGGGGGAAGAAGTGGGTGACATTCGGAGTGATGGTGTTTGTCTGGCCAAGTAACCGTTACATGTGCTGGAGCCCGGCCTTCCTGGAGATGGCTGAGCCTGCTGATGGGAAGTGGGGAGTGAATTCCTTGTTTTGCTTTGCTCACATATGCGGCTTTTTCTTTACCTATTGAACTGTCTTTATCTCAACCCACAAGTTTTCTCACTTTTAAGCTGCCTATTCTCCCCCCATCCCCCAGTGGGAGTGAGCGAGTGGCTGCATGGGGCTTAGTTGCCGGCTGGGGTTAAACCACAGCAATACCTATACTGGTCTTGTAAAAAGAAATTTTGATAGTACTGTCCAATATATATACAGCCACATTAAGTTTCTGTACCGGTGAGCAGGCTTCCTAAATTTTGTGTATTAATGGGCAAAGATAGTAATTTTCTGTAAGGTGATTCAGACCACAGAAAATGGGGCTGCAGTTTGACTTCTGACACAGATGGTCATAGAAGTGCCTTCCTTCTGTCATTGGCTGTAGGACACTAGTTTAGTCTTCAAACTGGGGGCTTAAAATTGAGAGTGGAAATAATTCTGCTTCATTTTCCTAAATAAAATAAGTACAAACAAGAAAGAATAAGGAAAGCCCCTGCCCTGAGGATCTTATGACAAGGCAGAGCATTTCAAACATTTTGCTACTTTATGGGAAGTTAGCCATTTCCAGCATGGCTCACATTACACCTTTTCAAATCAATTAAACCTGTACAGTATTAAAATACTTTTGTGCAAGTATCTTTGTATCATCATTACATGCATACTTGTGATGGAGTGAAGATGTAGTCTCATCTATTTTTGAGGTGGAGATGTAGTTTTATGTGCTCTTACAATTGCCGATTCTGTGTGTAGTCAAATAATGCAAATAAAGCAACTAATGCACATTACTGTTACAGGGCCAGAACTCTAGTTTATTAATATTCTTTACTCAAAAAAGATTTTTAAGCTCCATTTCCTAAGAAATAGCATGCTATTAAAAATAGCTGCTTGTCTTTATTTTTAGCCAGCTACCACTGAAACAGTAAGGTGAAAAGGTTTTCTTTGTTTTGCTGTTTATTACTTGCTGAAAATTCAGATGTATCTAGTCTGATTGGATTCAATTTAGTCACATGGGTCTTACAAATTATGTTGTACTTTACATGACAACAAAGGAGAAACAAACTTTAAAAATACATGAGGTAAACCCACAGAGATAACAGTAAAAGATAGGTAAGTAATCTAATTTTGTTTCTAATTTGTTTTTCAATCTATCTAGATACTAACTCAACTATTTCTTTAAATATAGGTAAGTGTTTATGCTGAATTTGCTTATGTGCCTCTTCAGTAGCATTTCATGCCAAAGTTTACATGCTAGGTACTACAAAATACCAAATAACTGAAATGAAAACAAATTTCACTCATCACCAGAAATGTCATTCACATCTGTGTCTAGTTGTGTCGCCTGATGCATGGGTGGTTTTTCTCTGAGCAGGAATTTTATTTTTCTTCTTCTTTCCTGTTCCCTAATGGGAAATGAGCCCCTAGGTCTGGAGCTCAGGAGGGAATGGAATTTCCACTCTGCAGCATTTTTCTGAAACCACTCTCGGGTTGTGAATCTCTCTTTCTGTGCTGGTAATGGAATCCCACACACAGCCAGTCTATACTAATGATTTGAGTTGCCTCCAGCACCGCTCATGACTAAGCGTGAAACCCTCTCCTCTACCTCACCGCCTCCCCCACCCCCTCCCACTGTCTAGTTAGACCACATGTCTAACAAGATAACCAAGCCTCTTTCTTCTCAGGACTTCACAGTGTAACTATTATACAAAGGCATGAATACTTCCTTGGAGAGGCAGCAATAAAGACATCATGTCCCTCTGTGTGTTCAGGAGCTAAAACTGCAGCACAAGTATGTGTATCCAAGGTAGCTGTGAGTTCCTGCTAGTATTTTTACAGTCTGAGGGCTGGAAGGGTAGAAGATGATAAACTTTAAAAAAACTCTGCATACATATTCTATTACTTTATATTGTTACATATTGCACAATGCCACCCAGCATTGTCAAAGTAAACCAGCCTACTCTCAGAAATATGTTCATTTCAGGTCACATCTGAGAAATTTACAGTATGAGAGTTCTTGTTCTGCAAACTCTTAACCCAGAAAGCTTACCTGTTTTTTGAGTTGAAAGTTAATCATTCTGTGTCGGCACAGTGCAACCTCTGTTCTAGCCAAGGGATCATTCTGCTGTGGGTGTGTCACTCCTCACAGGCAAAAGCTTGGAAAGTTTTTAAGCATTTCTTCACCCCTCGTGCATTGCACTAAGGATAAAGGGTGGGTTGCTTCTACAAAGCTTCAGTGTTGGCATTACCATTATTTCCTAACTCATGTAGCTGTACTTGGGCTTTTGAGCTAGGCTAGGAAAGATCTCTTTTCTTGATTTTTTTCCTCAATTGATTTTCCTTTCATTTCCCCAAATGTATTCCTTAGACATTTAGGCTGGGTTGTGGGTGGTTTTTTGTTTTTGTTTTCCTAGCAGTTAATTGATAATGTATCTACCAACATTTGAGTTATTAATCTCCTGATTTACAACCAGGCCTACTCTGGATTACACACTTCCCAAGTCCAACATTTGAGTTTATTCCTTAATTACTAATGCAATTAATTGTAGCTATACGTTAGCCTAATTTTAACACATCAGGCTCATGATATAGGAAATTAAGAACTAGATCAAAACCCAACAAATTATGGTATGTTATATATAAAACATCATATGCCTAATTAGATATTCTTTGTTACTAAATTTTCTGAACACCCTACAGGAATGAACAGCCTAATGGGCCCTTTACTTCCTTTTGAAATGTGCCCCACTGTTTACCTTTTGCAGTGCTAAGATTATTTCAGTTAAGAGGAACTGGCACGCCAAATTCTCTCTTACTGTATTGCAATACTGGATGACGGGATAACATTGTGCTCTTGCCTGCTTACTAGAGAAAGCATTTCTAAAATGGATGTGCATCTCAAAGTGAGTCCAGATTTCAAATAACGTTACAATTTTAAAGAGTTTGAATCTAGGTTCAGAATCACACTTTGCATTTTAGGCCAGTTTTAAGTTTTCAATACTTAAAAATTTGCCACATAGTCAGTATGTTCGCAGAGAGGCCATTTTTAGCATAGAGCTACAATAATATGTATTGAAAGATTTAAGTAGGTTCAATGGAGAAGAATATTGTTTAGCAATAACTTTACAAAAAAAATTATCAATCTCAGTGTCAAATGGTCTGAGTTATGAAATGTAAAATGACCATATTAAAGTGATATGACTAGAAGTGGTCATTCTTTTGTCGACCAGTGTTTTCATTTAATTAAAATGTTCTAAGCCATGTAGAGTTTCTGGTGGCTTTATTCAAATGCATTAAAATGGTAGACCTGCTAAACTCTTTTTATCTATATATTTTTTCAGCCTAGGACAACCAGACATTACCTATATGAAATATATAAACAATAAATATTAATTTCCATTAAAAATAATAAATTAATTCAGAGAAGTAATAAATGTTTAACCGTTGGTAAACCTTTTAAAAAAATTAAAACCAACTTTTAACTAGGGAAAGAACCCCTCACAGGCAAGTTTTACATATTTTGAATGTTGTATTTGCTTTCACAATATAGCCAGTCAGTTCCATTTAACAGCTGAATATTCTTCTTCTCTATATAGCAGTGCCTGATAATTTTGCTACGTTGTCTCCTTTTAAAAGCTCTTTCTCTAATGGCCTTTGATATTTCCTTACAGAGCTTTTGTTCTTTTCCTCTTTTTCCATTCTAGTTCCAACACATACTCAGGCTGTAAAGGGAACATGTATATAAGATCTCTTCAGAGCCTAAGGGTATGTATTAGGATATGTATTCTTCTTTGGGTCAGTGCTGACTGACATAGCAGCTTCTTTAATCAACAATTACAAAACTCAGAAAAACTGCTGATAACCTCTGAAACTTGACATACGTATCTACAGTAATCTCTGAAAACTGTTTCTTCCAAGTCATTGCTCCTTTGCACTGCTGCTGAAAGGTATGTAATGGAGATTATCTCTTGAATATGTAATTACATATGGAATGCAAGGCAACTTAGGCTCTCACTAAAATGATTTTTTTCTGTGACATATGTATACATTACATTTTTCTTGTGAGGCTGAAAGTAGATCAAAGTTCAAAGTTAGGAGATCAAAATTCAAATTATGTTAGTTTAGTTAATTAACTCATTTGAAATCTGTCATGTGCCTTTCTCAGACTCAGTGTAACACCACAGCTGAGGTAGCAAGTTAGTCGGTAAGCAAAATTTGAATAGACAAAATACAAAAATTTTGCAACACAGTTTCATTGTTAAGCTGTCTTTCCTAGTTTCCATAATTAAAGTAACTTGAAGGGCTATCCTTCAACTTACCACTCACAGCTCAACACTAGGTAAAATGAAAACATGGACACTTGCCTTACATGATACCTATGAGAAGCATATGCAAAAAAGAAGATAACTGCTTTACTATAATTAACTCATCTGTTAAAATTTCCAGGGTTTAGCTTCTCTTTGAAATAAATGGTACCAAAAGCAGAATGACCCCCTTGGTTAAAGCATTATGGCAGGTGAGCTTGATAGAACACTGTAATAGGAAGTTCATGAACATACAGATTCTATCTTAAATCTGAGACTTCAATAACCATCTGAGAGAAAACACTTCTCAAATGCACCTGTGCAACCTGCAGCACCTTATAGTGTGAGAAAAGTTTAGGTCTGACTGTTCAGGAATTCTGACTAAAGAGAAAGTACTCGCATTAAGACTGAGAAAGAAAGTTAAAGAAGAAACTGGTATCTGGTCATGAGATTAATGCTCTCTTTTTTTGTCAGATTTTTAAAAATCACTGCCTGACAGGCACAAAGATTTCCCAGAAGCACACTTTAAATTAAACACCTATCATATCACAGTTTTTAGAAGTGCTTATACAGGCAGTGTCAAAATCAAAGCAGAGCACGTAAGGACGGAGTAAAACCACAGCTTAAAAACAATGTTCCTGCCTTTCATTTTTAAGTAGGGCAATAAAGTGCAAGGCTTACAGGATTAGCATTTTTTAAGTGTTATAAGGCCTATAATTTTCCATAATAAGAACTTAGTTTTTCTTGTTTCTAACTAGCAAACTGTAACTATGTGGGCTGAAATTCTTCATGCCACTGCCACTAGCTGGGTATTTCTGTAAGTTTCAGCTACCACAATGGAACCAGCTCTGAGAGTAAAATCAAGAGAAAAAACATTGTATTGTCTGTGTTAAATTACCTTCTAGATTTCAGTAGACAAGAGATCAAGTAATAGGATCAACCTATGCACAGTACCACTGGATATAATAAATCTTTTCATGCTTTGTTAAATTCACCAAGATGATGATGTGGATTTGCCTGCCCTGATTAAAAATTGTTGCGTCCGATAATTGTGTAATGACTACAGCCACTTCTAGCAAACAGCAATTCACAGGTGAACTCTTTTGTCTATCCAAGCAATGGTCACACACCTAGTGTCCAGCACAGACATACCCAGAGTCATTGTTCTATGATACTGTGGCTTGAGGAGCTGTTCAGGCTGATTGTTCCTGGGCTCATGTGGTAGTACATGTCCTCCTTCTAGGTTAAGCCAGAGCAACAGCTTGTGAGTCATCCTGTGAACTGGAGGGCTTAACTGATTTAAGTGAGAAAGAAAACACGCACACATAAGGCAGATCAGTTGGCTGACAGTTCACAACATAGTCCCACAGTCAGCTGCACAGGTACAAGGTAGGCAGGGGACATGAACTGCAGCGCTGGGGTAACGAACGTCCAGGCATGGGAAAGATGGCAATGCCTTAGGCTGGCATTACCACTGTATAGTGGAATTAGAGCCTGTGGGGGCTATCCTCTAAACCAAAACTCAGGGGGTTAATAACAGTGACTGGTGGACCAGCTAACAAATGATACTAATTCAACCAAGTTGTCTAGTTAAGTCCTTTGCCAAAGTTGCGTATTGGCACCATTTCAGTTTGAAACGTTAAGTCACCTTCAGATAAAACATTGCTTGGATGAACATCTCTACTTGTTAGGGACAGATCAGGTGAAAAGAAATAGTCTTTTGCTACATCTTAACTTAGTGTTATAGAACATGATGGAGGATTTTATATTGAATTGTCTTTTCCATACAGTTCCTCAATCTAAGTATCACTCAGGACTAAAAAAAAAAAAGGCACCTGTGGTCTGGTGGTCTGACTCGCAGCAGAGCTGAGTCTCCTCAGCAGAAGTTAGAGTGCTAAGTATGATTTCAATACGAATTTCTAAATACTTGGAAAACCAGATTATAGGTATCTTAGATGGGACACCAAACATTACTTGATGTAATTGTTTGGATTTTACTCTTAGTACTTTGGTATTCCATATATACAACATGAACAGTTTTTCTTTCAATCTAGAAAAATTAATGAAGTAATAGCAACAGAAATTGTAAAATGGAAGCTAAATATTCTGTATTCAGTGCAGACTGCAATAAACTTATTCATGGAGAGGTATACTGCAGAAAATAGCAAACTTTTCATAGGACTATACAACTATATGCTACGGATCACTAAATCTAATTTCCTGCAATTGCAGGCAACCACATAATCTAATCCTTTTCCTGAATGTTCCAAACTGGTTTCAAGGATTATTGAATTACTTGCCCATAATAGGAGAAGCCATAACCCAGCCACCTCTGGATTTTACTGACCATTTTGCCAGAAACTTCTAATGCTCAATCTGAATTTATTCATCAAAGTTTCTATCTGTACTTGTGCTTATGTTTTCCTTTAGAATGAAGTTTCATATATTCAGCTAAATGAACAGAGATTTTATGACGGATTGAAACACAGCAGAGAAATGGAGCATCTCCTTCCGTAACATTTGTTTCATGCTGAATTAATCTTTCTTGAGCTTGGATGCCAAGAACTTTCATAGATGAAATAGCTCCTGCACATCAGATTAACACAACAGCTTTCCAACACTATTGTAACCGATGTCATCTAGTGCGCTTGCCTCTTTCACAGCCATATCACACTGGTGACTCATAAATCATTCTGTGATCAGCCACTCACTGCAGTTGTCCCCACCACAGCCGTTTCCAGTCAGTGAGCTCACAAATTAACAGAAACTCTCAGTATTAGTCCCAAAGAGGTCTTGTACTTCATACTATTAAATTTCATCCCTTGTATATTATTCTAGTCCTTACAGTCATCTGGGTCTTCCTGGATATTGCAGCCGCCTTCTGCGTTAATGGTAGATGTATTTTTTGATGTTGGCAAACTCAATCATCACACTCTCGTATCTCCATATAAGCTTATTAATGAAGTTATTAAGTAAGAACTGTTTAAAGACTGACCCTTGATAAGCTCCACTATTCATACTCTTACAACAGCACTTTCCCTTTCAATGACACTTGTTATCTTCCTCTCTTGCAAAATAGTGCTTTCAGTAATTAGTAAGCATTGATTATCATGTGCACTGAATGCACAGTCATTAGGCAGGAGTCCTGCAGAAATAATATGTTCATATTTAGGTAAGGACTGTCTAATGATGCATATTTACCTACAGACTAAAGTGAGGATTTATATAAATCTAGGGATTTTTTTTAATAATCAAAAATGTCCTTTTCTGCTGTACTGACACTATTTGCAAACACTAGTTGAATCTGATACATAATACTAAGAGGTATGGAGTATTAAAATCAAGATTTTTGCTATTATTAAGGCAAAAGGTTTTGTTTCATACATGGTGGAATATTTTTGATGTTTCATTTTGAAAAATCATACCCTGTTTCGTTACTGAGCTAAATTAAAAACAATTGAAAAGACCCAAATGTTACCTAGAATAATGAATAAAATTCTTAGTGACTCACAATGAATGATTTTTGGTGAATCCAAACCAAGAAAAACATATCTTGAGTAAAAAAAAAAAAAAAAAAAAAGAAAAGGTCTTTTGGATTGACATAAAATTAATGTACTTTCTGATTGTTTTGATTTTGCAATGGAACTGAAAAAAATAATTTATTTAATCCACCTCTAGTTTTTAGGCAGCATGAATTCTGGTCTCCTCATATGCCAGCCCCATCACTTTGCAGGTTTATTGTTCTCTTAACACAGTTTTTTCGGGACACAATTTAAAATTAAATACCGGTGTGGCAGAGAAAACTCTGGTCTTAAAGTTCAGATTGTGTCACACTATGCACAAGCATAAATTCTGGAAAAGCTTGGACTAATGGAGGAGTGATAATGCCTAAAATGTCCCCAGTCTCTGCAAGAATGCATTTGATGTAGAAACAAACACAGTCCCATGTGCATAAACAAGCCTGTAGTTCTAAGATGAGGACACAGAAGCATATGTCAAAAGCCATACCATGGCTAATGCTTTTGTACTGACCCCCAGAGAAAGCTGGGAGAAGCTTGAAACAAAGATAAAACCCAATTATAGGCAAGGAACAATGCTGACAGAGTGGGCCAGTGGGGAAAAAAATAAGTCAAGGAAAATTACCCCAGAAACTATTCTAACACATACATATGTCAGGAATAAAAAGTTGTTCAATGAAATGGAAAAATAAATGTTGTATGTATCAGTTACGGATTGTGTACAATATAGATCAATATTTATTTGAAGGCATAAGATGTCATGTTGTTTTGCATGATTAACTGCTGGCAGAAACATCTATTGAACAAAAAACCATACAGATTTGTTCATTATATACTTAAAAAAAATCTGTTTCTAACAGATACTTTATATGTCAGAGTGATCCCATGTACCCTAGCAACCAGGATGTTATTGAAATTCTACATACAAGTGCATGAGTCATTTTAAGAGATGTAGTAAGTCTAATAATGGATGTTTAATGAATGGTAGAATCAGTAAGCTATGAGCTACGTTTTATAGATGTGCAAAGATTGGTAAGTTAATTTTGTTCATAAAGATGCTGAAAGGATGAATATCGGTGCAATTTTTTTTTAAACAACATTAACATTTTCTTTGTTCTCAAGTTATTTCCCATATTTATAATCTGAAGCTTTTTACACGGGAAATTCACTTACCTCAGTTGTAAGGATTTGTTCTAAAAGCATACATTCTATCTCTCTCACCCTGCCCAAAACAAAAAGAGTCTTCTCTGCTCCACATACAGCTGTGTGGGTTCAAGTGTCACGTCTAAGTCACAGAAAAGATCCAGGCAGTATATTTTATACACCTTCCCTGACACTAGTTTCCTGATGCTTCAGCTCTGGCCTTCCATATACAGAGGCATTACCGTTTTTTTAAAAGATGTGTTCTGTAGCACAGTTTGCACAACGTGCTGCTTCAAAGATCATCACAAGGCATTTGGGGACACCCCCCCTGGAAATAGAATTAAGCCCAAAAGTAAAATTTCTTTCCACCTAGGGGGATCAGAAAAGGTCCTATTTCATGACAGTACTGTTGCATTCATTACAAGGTTGAATCCCAGCTACTTGGGATTCTTTCCTAAGCAGCAGTCTAAGTACAAAATAATCTATTATAGTCTTCAGCAACACATGATGGAAATGTTTGCTTAAGTAAAAAGTAAAACCACACTTTTTTTTTTTTTAAGTCTTGCTTGAAGTACCCGATGTATTATATAAATGCAAGGTTTGAGGCTGAAAGGAAAGAGCATTGATGTATTTTAGAATGATAATTCTTACATTCCTACCACAGACAATATATTTGCTTCTCCTTACTATTCTGACCTCTACTCATCAGCTTAACTGTACTCATTGCTACTGTTTCATGCTAATTTGCATAGAGCATCAGTTAATGGCAGCTTAGAGGTTTTTTTTAGTAATCGGCCGTTAATTGATGATGTGTATACTAGTCATATCTTGTCAAAGTTTTTTATGTTCAAATTCCTTTGATGAATCAGGAACACATTCTGGCTAGTTATCAGTCAGGTAGGAAAATTAATCCAAAGTTTCTAAACATTGTAAGTTCATGAGAGAGAAATAGGCCTTTGTAAACACACTGTACATAAGAAGGAAACCTGAAAGTAATTGGAGGAAGGAGGTGGCTTTGTCAATATAAAACTTGTTACTGATTTAACATAAACTGATAATGATGGACATCTAATCCAAACTAAACTCAAGTTTCACTCAGTGTTTCATATGATTTGCACAGGCTTTGTGGGATCACTTGCATTAGCCCAAAGCACAGCACTCATTTGTTCATTCAAAATGAGACTTATGTCAGTTACAATTAAGCCAAGGATAGCTTTTTTATAGTTCAGAACCCTTATTTATAATATTAAACTTGAGGCACAAATCCATTATTTTAGTCTGTGCTGAAGGAAAAGCAGAAGTTAACAGCAAGAGAGGTGATGTGAATGAAAATCTGGCACTTTTTCTGATGTAACTGAATCTAGGGTGTGGTGCACACTTACTATCTTATCATAGAACCCATCCCTTGGTCTGTTTACAGTAAGGTACTGAGCAAGCCAGGCTTTCATAGCCTTTTGAACTCACTTAAAAAAATCTGCTACAGTTATCAGCACTTGCACCACCAGCAACATCAAAACTAGACAGAATTTCTCAATGTAGCTTTCATTGTCAATTTAGAAAAAGGAGACAGTAAGAAAGACCATTATTCACTCTCGGGATCCTTGCATTTTCTGAATAGCCAAAGAAACAAGTACTTTAGAGAAGAATCCTTCAGAAGATTGCTTAAGAGAAAAGAAACTAGTAAGTTGGATTAATTCTTCATAATGAGTAATTGATTTTATTTTTTTTATGCTTTTAAAGGATTCAGAAAAAAGATGTACCAGATTAAAATTGTTTAGAGTCAATAAACAAATCCCCTCTAATCTGCAGGAAGTTTTCAAAAAGTTATCTGTGAACAGCTCTATTTCTGGTGTATTGGTGACTGAAGTCCTCAGATGTTGTTCCTATTCTGATTAATTATACCGTAATCAACAAGAGGAATGCTGCATTATGTATTAATTGATTTTTAGAGTCTTTCATGGGCATCAGCATGCTAAGCACTGTAAAGACAGGGACAAAGTGCTTGCTCCTGCCTGACTGAACTGTGTCTAAACAGGCAAAAAGGGAAATGAGAGAGAATTTGACCAAAATTATGCAACTGACTAATAGCAAACAAAAGAAACAAGATTTCCTGCATTTAAGCCCAGTAAGCAGTGGATCAGGCTGCTTTTTGCCCTGTAAAACTTACAGGGAAAACTAAACACTGCACTTTTTCTCTTGCTAGAATGTGGATACCGTATTGGATTAGGAGACAAAGTTTTGAGTTCCCTGGGTTTGCCTCTCATTTTCAGCCTGGTTTCCTAAGGAAATGAAACTTGTGCAATCATGGTGGGTGTGTAGGGGCGCCTGGCCCGCGCGTTCACATGCCACTTTTGAACCTCCTGGCAAATTGTAGCAAACTTGGACACAAAGTACTGGCAATGTAATTCAAAGGTATTGGTCCCAAAGGTAACGTAACACAGATGTTGTGAAAATAGGGGGACAACTGTAGATACCAGACTGTAGCCTGGCGGCAAGAAAACTAATGTGATAGAAATCATACTACTTTAGTTTTGGTGTTAACAGAACCACTCACTGACCTCTTTACTTAGGTTTCAGAGTTTCCCTCCATATTAGGAAATTTATTAATTAAAAACCCAACAACAAATGCAATTTCCTGAAACAATGCAATATTAGGAACTGGAGCTTAAAGGGTGAAAGCCAAATACTGTACTATTCATAATAAAATAATGAACTAGAACAACTGCTCAAGCATGGATGGCGCGTGGATCTCTCATTTCAGCCTGCGGGTATCATGTCTTTTTGAGCCACATCCAGATTTCCTCTGTGCTTCAGAGGGTAAAACTGGTAGTAGCAGAAAGCCCTGCTGCTGGATTTAAAGGAAGAAGTAGGAAACAGAGATGAAAAGTGGGGTGAAGTTATGTTCAAGATTGAGACTATTTATGTTATTGATTTCAGACATTATAATTAGGCAAGGTCTATTAAAAAATATCAGTGTTGGCAAGGCCTCATCGAGGCTCAGAGAAGGCAATAATTCAACTTCGAACATTAGGATATGCAGTTTGAGTATCTGCCTCATGTTGGAAGTTATTTACTCCTTTACAAGAACTGTTCTTCTTCTTCCTAGCTGGTGAGACGCCCTGCCAAGAGTGTGCAAAGGAAGCTGGAGAAAGGGTATATATGTTTCATTTGAGTACTGCTGAGCAGGTCAGAAATTTTATTTCCCTTTTTAAAACAAGGGTTCCAGTATCATTCAATTTTCCACCCTCACTAGTGTGAGCAGCCTTCAACCAAACCAAAGCACACAATTTCCACTGCGTCATACACCTTACTCAGCGTAAGCATAAAATGGAAGGAAAGCAGCTGAAACTCTAAGATCTTTTTACATGGGATGTGCTACAGAATGTTTTTATTCTGGTTGCTATAGTAATGAATACAGCTGATTGCGCAATCGCTGCAATCACACATATAAAGAGGTTGGTACTTTCAAATGGTAGCTATACAACTGCAATGCGAGAAAGTGATGCTATCAAGGAAAGAAGGAAGCATAAGTCAACAGCATGCTTATGACATGTTTATTGGATTATGATGACCTATTTGAGAGAGGAAGGTTGACTCTTGGTTAAGATGCTAGCATCAGATCTTTGACATTTCAATTCAGTATTTTGCTCTTCCACAGCTTGCTTTTGTGACCTTGACCATGTCATGCAGTTCAGATCCAGTGAAACACAGTGTTAACTAAAAGTTACGAGCAGTAACAAGCAATTTTAGGTTCTTGGCCATGGAGCAGAATCCAGAACCTTAAGTTACTCGGACTGACAACAGGCTGCATTCTGAACTGTGAGTAGCTGAACACAGTTAACAGTAATTGCTTCTGAGAGATCATATCTTATATTACATCATCTGAGGTGCATAAGTGGTCTTTGCTGAGAGGAGGCACTTATTCTACTTGAGGTTCTGGAATCTCTCCTCAAGATATATTCCCTTCAAAGGGCAAGGAAGTCAACACTCTGGTTTTGTATTGTATTTAAATTCAATGGCTCAGATGCTAGGAGCCCTCATAGACATGCTCTCACTCGTTATATCATTATATGAGACACCTCGGTTCAATTCCTTCCACTGTCTGGAAATTAACATCTTACCCCCCACATCTCAGTGGAAAAATGTCTTAAATGCCAGGCTGTAGGACATTTAAAAGGGAAGGGTGCTCTCACTCTCTCCCGTTCAATAATGAAAGAACCTTATGTATACAGGGAATGCACACAAGAAACAATAACACAGCCAACTACCAGAACACTTTCTTGGGAAGGGAAGAAATCAGGTTCAGTTTCTGTTATATTTAATACTAAGTAGTCCTTGGATCAAGCTTTTCAAGCAACACAGACAGAGGAGCAAACAGCCTACGGATTTTGATTGCTGGGGGCTTACTAGCCTGTCCTGAAAAAGAGCTTTAGATGCCACCAGATTGAGGAAGCAGCTGTGTTGAGGTATTAAGAATTTTAACTTGTATCTAAAGAATTTGGAATACGAAATACTCTATGGACTGAGATATCAGTCTTGCTGAACAGCTGTCCATTAGTGAAACGTCAATGTTGGTAGTTCCCTACGTGCCCCAGGTTCTGTGTGATTAACTACATCAAAACTGTGAGAAAATCAGAAATAACCACCATATGGTTATAGAAGAAAAAAATACAACAGACAAATATTTAACAAAGTTAAACAGCTTCAAATTAAAAGATTCCTTTAAGCAATTTTTCAAAGTATCAAAAAGATTAAAAGAATTAAGCTTTCAAAAGCATAGTATTTAAGCCTTTAAAAGAGAGCACAAAGACTTCTTATAGTGGGAAAGTTTTGTTGCTTTTCAAAACATTTTCCATAAACTAATTGCAGAACACTTTAAATAATTGTCTTGTTAAATAATTTGTCTTGTGGGAGTAAAGAGACAGATGAGATACAAAGAAATAAAGAAGGAAAAGTAGATACCTACACAACAGATAGAATGAAGTTTTTTACAAAACCGGCATGTTTTGGTCTATACATAAATGGCAGAAAAAAGAAACAGAGAAGGCATGTGATTGAGAGAGGCTTGTTAAATAGCTGGGGTGACCTACTGAATTTCCTCTTACGCCTGATGTTTCCAAAACCACTGAGATTACAGTTCAAGGAACAGGAGAATGAGGTAAATGATGGAAGTAGTGATGAGGGAGGCAAACAATGCTTGAAAAGGTGGTTACCTATTAACTTGAACTGTATCTATGTAAATACAGGCAGTGAAAATAACAGAGAAAAACAGAATTAAAAATAAATGAAATAACTCTTTCAGTCCTGTGCAGTATACCTAAGCATGTTTTGTAATATACACAGCTCCAAGGGAACAACTTCCTACAGAGGCATGTTAAACATTAAAATTGTATCTGTTTATCACAGCATTGTCACCACAACTATTAGCGTAGCACATCTACATGCTTGCCCAGCTTCTAATGATAATGAACAATGTTGTAGTCAGCATAGCACAGGAATGCTTCCCACTGGTGGGTTAAACTGAATCTTCAGTAACTAGTGCATAAATACACTGGCTGTTGGAGAAATCATAAAAGCTAAGTAAAAGAGGTTTAAGGTTCTGAATCTCAACCAGCAATTACTTCTACAGGGTGCTACTGTCTGTTTTTTGCCATCTATCCTGCCAAAAAGCTGAGGGATCTACAAACCTATTTTGTGTAAGAGTTTGAATTATTTTTTCATTGCTGCAACTACAGACTGGACAAAAGCACTTTTAACAACTTGTCTGTTTGAACACAAACAGTTCGCACCTTGTTAAAATAGTGATTGAATATTGGTGGAATCTGACATGTCCATTTAAGCACAGTTTTCCTTCTTTATTGTCATTTCTCTCTACTATGGAAACAAGCATTAAACTTTTTTGTCATAATACAACAGATTAATACATAATAAAACAATAATAAAACAGATATTAAATAATATTCTGTAACTGATGGTGAGAATAATAGCATTTGGCATGTTATTAAAAGTGATGTAAAACAATCTGCATTAAGAATACTAGTTACGTTACTCTGACTCATTAATCACACAATTCATTGACAATATTTTTCCCTCCTCCTCTTCGCTTTCTGACCTTTTCAAGATAGATCCACTAAGATTAAACCCAAATTTTAAAATGTGTTTGTATTTGACAAAAAAATAGCACTCAACAGTTTGGGGTTTTTTAACCTGTGAGTCACCCTGAACAAACATTGACTACCCTTCCTTTCAAAATTCCATGGGTGTGATAAAATAGGACAGGTAGATAGGAGAGAGAAAACACACCTAAACAACCACTTTTCAGACAGAAATAGAATTTCTGACTTTCACTACTGCATTATTTTCAGTTTGCCATAAGACTTCACTGTTCATGTTTATACCACAGGATTTTAGAGGCTTTTAGAAGTGTTAAAGAAAAGTACTGTAACTCTTTTTTTTTTTTACAGATGATTGAAGGGGCAAAATAAAAAGCTGCAAACTAAAAATATTGAAAAAGAACCTTCCCATTGAGGCTACAAAAAGTCTGGATACTTTACCTAACCCTCTTGTAGCCTGACTACAAGAAATCTTAGCACTAAAGGCTCTCGGCATATCTTGACAACTGTGCATTGTTTTCTAAATTAGATGTTCACAGAGACACCTATAATAAGTAACTGAACCTAACTGAATGAACTTGGGCTAGGGCTTTGCAAGAACCCTTTAACATTGCCCCTTGAGGAGCTCCTAATTTAAACCATATTAATTTTCAGCACATCAATCTTCAGCCTGTCCCTGTTTGGCATTTTAAAATAAGAGTGGGTTTAAATGATGCTGAATTGGTGCGTAAATACCTTCAAATGATGTCATGGCTGATATGGTACTGAATATTGGTTTTGGTATGTATATATTAGCAATTACATTCTGTTCAGTACTGCTATAGCTACTGTCCCTGATTAAAACTGAAGCTGGCATTAGATAATGCTTCTAATCCAGAAAAGGGATGGTAATGCTTGACAATATTGCTATTCTGGGTGGTCGTTTAAAACAGGAAACAATAGACATTGTTTTAAAGCTGGGAAGACAAGGAGGTATAAAACTAGGAGAAGGAAAAGATCTTAGAAGTTCAGGAAAACTTGCGTCATTTTAGGTCTGAGTAATTGACACTTCCCTGTATTCATCTGACACCTAGTCACAATGAACCACAGATGAAGATGGCCCATTGTCTCACTTAAAATTTTCTTGATTGCATTCATCTGCCTGATCCTGTTCCCAACACAATTTATTGCATAGTGTCTATCAAATCCACCAGACTGAGGAGCGGGTTTTACATTCCCTTCATCTAAGTAGAAGCCCGATGGTATCAACACAGGAGTATTACGTATTCTCCTATAGAGTCTGAGCGTAGTTTTGCTGGTGCTTTGGTCACCCATCTTTTGAAGGTATTTTCTGCATTCATTCTTAATAACTCTAAGAACTATGAAGACTGACCAGTGCATTGACCTATCCTGATATTTTTCAGGGACAAAGTAGAAATTCAACAAAGGACTGTTGTGTGTAACAATTTTTGTAAGCAGCTTGGTAAAAAATGTGATTTTTTCTAACTAGCTCCAAATATGTTAAGAAATACCAGTTCAGTTCAACTGAAAAGGCATCAGATAAATTCTTCAGTCAACCACTCTTTCTTCTGCAGTACATGTGGAGCAAATAGCCTCCAGGTCAAGCCATAAGTCTACAGACTAATTGAGAACGAGAGAGCACACGAGAGACAAACAGAATCCCAGAAAGATTAATATTTCCCTTCATACGTATGTGTGGCTGGTAAACTTACCATTTTCAGCTCACAACTAAGACTGTTTTTTTTCCTTTTAAATACTGATCGACTTACTGTTAATTGTTGTATCAATAACAACAGAAGGCAGAAAGCCCTTGGAAGGCACTGCTGTTATCTGTAGCTACACTGCCTTTATTCTCAGCCCTGTTCTATTTCTTTCTGACCCCCCAGCACCAAGGGCTCCAGTGAGTTGCTGGAATGGGTTTGAGAGAAGATGCTCTTCCTCCCCTCTTCTCCCACTTCCTCTCTTCCCCAGCTGACTCACATACTGAGCATACTGAAAGAAACAGAGAGAGGGGAAGCAAAACCTGTTGAGAAGGGAAAAGAGCATTTCCCTTAAAACAATGCAAAAGGACAGTTCCTCAGCAGAGGAGGAGCACAGGCCTTTTCTCTGTGGCACATCATGTCCACCTACATTTTCAGCACTCAATCCAGTGTTCAGTTCAAATCAGCACAAACCTGCAATTCAGCGTGAAATCCCCTTGGAAAAGTTTCCTCTCCTGCAGATGAGATCAGAAAGGGCAGAGAAACTCTACTTCCTACACACCCACCTCCTGTGAAACCCCTGTGATTACTCCTCATCTCACCTCACCTGCCACTCCTGCTTCTTCACACAATCCCTACCACTGACAGTCACTGCAAATAACAAGGGCAAAATCATTAATACTGGCCTTGAACACTGCAGCAGTAAAATTAAAATTTTGTCCTCTCAGTTTGGAAATTTTGAAGCAGCTCTGTCAGAAACAAACCACATCCAAATCACATCTACATTTCCTACCAGCTTGAAGGAGCGCTGTAATATTTAGCTGCTATGTGCTAAACAGAAAAAATCTAAGTAAATATTACATTAAACAGAAAAAGTAAACCACTTCTGTGAGCCTAACTTTCATCCTGCAATACTTCAAAGGGACTGTTATATCTACAAAAAATTATCTGCAAAACTACTTTTAAAAGGTTAAAACAATACACTTAATTTTCTAGTGAGTGGTGTCTTGCCTCTTGCTGCTGACAAACAGATATCCTGTGGAGGAAGTAGCTAATCACTGCCTCCTTGGAAAATGTTTACAAAGGGACGTTTGGGATGATGTTATCTACATCCTGTTTAAGTAGCTGTTTTGTTGTTTTAAATGAGATGGTGAACTGAAAAGAAGCATTCTTAGTAGCATTGTTACACTTTTCCTTTCTGTATCTTGAGTCTCACTGTTTCTGGACAGTAGCTATGCTATTTCAAGGGTACCAGCTGTTTTTCACCTTATCTATCCATACTTTACACACATGCATTTTAAGAAACAAGGTGTTGCAGCATGGTTGGGGTTTTGGGGAGAGTGGGAGGAGGAAGGGAAGGAGATTAATTTTTGTGCATTTTTTTAAAAAATCCATTGGTAATTTGTATGTACACATAAACATCCTGATGACCTGCATCAAAACTGATCAAGTATGTCAACTCTTTTCTTTCTTCTTCCTCTTCTGTTCTGGATCCTCCTCTTTTTTCTTCTTTTTCTTCTTGTGGTTGGATTCTGAGCGGGTTTCTGGGGGTATGGGATCCTCGGCGTGGCTCTGTTTGTGCTTGTTCTTCTTGGACCATAAAGGAAAAAAACCTATTTCACTATGGACTACTGGGGGTAAATAGAAGTTATGGTGACAATGCCCTTGAACTCAGTTATGGTAAGTAAAAGTTTTTATCTTTCCATGATTCCAGAATTAAATGTGGCTTTTGTTTTACAGATACAGAACACAGATTTCAGTTAGCAATACCATTACCTTTCACTGCATATTGCAATATCATAATAGACCCACTGTGTGGTACTTCTGAAACTGCTGGACATTAGTGCAAGGTAGGCAGATGATGCTTATAGGCAGATGACCAGTGCTTACTGTATTTCAGCATTCACCTAAAAAGGAAAACATCAAAATCTTTAATCAATAGAAAGGCTGAGGTATTGTAGGACTGAGCCTTGAAGCCACACAAATCAGTGTACTATACTTAGAAGAATGCCACCAGCTAGTAATATTTTCTGACTTACCAGACTTGATATTTTCATATACTATCAAGATATATGTTCATTGCTTTTCTTACCAGAACAATTAATTTTATTCTACTGTTATTTAAAGTCTTCCAGATTAAACCCAACAAAAATCTAACAGTTTCTGTTACCCATAGCTGACAGTGCAAGACTGTTGCCAAGCAGCAGCTTGCAAATTATCTGTACAAACAACTAATGATAAACTTAGACATAGTACTTAAAGTAAATTTTGGACTCTCTGATGACTTTAGGGAGTCCCTTAGGGACTCCAGGGTGAAAATAGAAGGAGAAATTATGTTATTAGTAACTATGAAATACCTAATTTTTCCCAGACTGGCTCACTTCATCTTGTAAGATTTGTCTGAAAAGAAAAGAGGAATTTGACCATTTTCGGGGGATTTGTCTCTGCTCAGAATCCCAATCGTGAAACTCAGGCACTGGTGCACTGTATGCACTGCCTGATGCTTATATCCATCTATCAGTGTCAGATTTCCTGGACCAAATGTGAAACTTCTAATTTGGGTTGTAAAATCATGCACTCATGTATACTGTGCATCATTGGAATATATGAGCACTTTCACAAGCATAAATGCAATTATTTCAGAGCATTACTAAGCAATTGGATAAATTCTCACCAACACAGCTGTAAGTCAAGAAAAGACTTTATCAATCAACTTTGTGAAATACAGTGAGATTGTTTTTCCAATTTAGAAAGGGAGAGCAGACATACAAGGCAAAGGCCACAGAAGTTGTAGTATTCAAAATGAGACAATGAAGACCTTTTTTCCAAAATACTGATCAGCATTACTTACTACTTTGCATGACCAAAGCACATATTTTTATTTAGTTTTCATTAGTGGATGCTCTGATTTCTGCAATTTCTTCAGGTAAAAGAATGCCCACTAAGCACTAAAACCCAAGGAATACAGTCAATAGTAGAAAGCTCTTTTCAGCATCATTACTTGAAGGGCAAGGAACTCTAGGAGAGTCTATAGAAGATGTACAAGCAGTCTGCAGTTATCTCAGCCATCAGACCACAATCTTACTTCTACAGTGCACTTACTTTAATGACTACAAGCCATCTACCATCTGTAACCAAAGCAGTTGGAAATGACGACTCCCATCAGTATGCCTCCTTATTTGCCCCTACTACATATCCATACTATGATCTGAATGGAAGCAGAGGTGCTATGAAAGAAATTGTATCTTGTTTTATACTTGAAGGCAATCCATACACACAATGAGACATGAATGCCCTAATTTTGGACTAACAATTCTTCAAGGGGCATCTCTACACGGTAACACTGTCATAACTGCAATGGCTTAAAGACACTGTCAAGACAAGATCTGTAGGTAGAGATAATGCCTTTTATTAGACCAACTACTATAATATAGGTAAAAGTACACAGATTTCCTGATGTTGCTATTTTTTAAGTTCACTAAAGATTTCAACATAATTTCCTACAAAATTCTTGCATTCAGTTTGGGACATTGAGATCTGGATAGGTGGACAACTAGATACCCATCTAGTAAAAAGCTGCTTGAATGCTTAGGCTCAGTAGCGCAGGGGTCTGTCATGGGACCTGCCCATTTTAACAGTTCCCAACAGTCTGGGGGAGGCGATGCAGTGTGCTCTCCTCAAGCTGCACCCAGCCTCAAACTGGGACAACAATTCAGTACACTTGAGAGCAGGCCTGCCATCCAGAGGGACCTAGACAGGCTGCAGTAATGGGCTGACAGGAACTTCCATGAAATTCATCAAGGACAAATACACAGTCCTGCACCGGGGAAGGAAGAGACCCTTGTACCAATGTAGTCTGGGGACTGACCAACTGGGGAGCAGCGCTGCGGAGAAGGATGTGGACGTCTTGCAAGGCAGCAAGCAGCCATGAGCCAGCAGCACGCCCTGGCAGCAGAGAAGGCCACCAGCACCCTGGGTTGTATTTACAGGCACAGATCCAGCAGATCGAGCGAAATTATTTTACCACCTTGAGTCAGCACTTCAGACTGAGTCCAGTTCTGTGCTTCCCAGTACAAGAACAACATTGACAAACTGGAGTGAGTTCACCAGAGGGCCACTGAGATTGTTGCAGGCTGGAGCACCTCCCCTGTGAGGAGATACTGAGGGAACTGGGCCTTTTCACCCTGGAGAAGAGATGGTCTCAGCAGGGGTGTAATAGCAGGCTGACTGTACTTCTGAGAAGGTCATTGAGAAGGAGCCAGGTTCTTCACAGCAGCGTATGACAGGAGTACGAGAGACAATAAACTGAAACAAGAGAAGATACTGATTGGATATAAGGAAATACATTTTTTTATCCACGACAGCAGTCAAACATTGCAACAGGTTGCTCAGAGAAGCTGTGCAGTCTTCAGACTTGAAGGCTTTCAAGATCCGACTGGATAAAGACCTGAGCAACCAGGTCTAGTCCCACAGCTGGCCATGCTTTAAGCAGGAGCCTGGACCAGAGGTCCCTTCCAAACTCGATCATTTTTTGATTCTGTGATTCTCTGCAGAAACCTTCTTCAAGTCTACTCAAAACCTTGTCTTTTTCTAACTGCCAGTTGGTCTGATAAAAGATACTGCCTTTACCTACAAACTATGTTTTGCCTATAATTTCCAAGACTAAAAACCACAGATGTTCCATCAAGTGGCAGCACATTTACACCTACATGGTTCGTTACTAGGACTGGACTCATTCAACCCATCCCACAGACCTTTGGCATTTGAACTGACAAAATGACTCAGTAGCTGTAATGCTCTGCCTGAGTGTTCACTGAGAGCGGTGGGGAACCCATGGCTGGCAAATAACCTAAGAAATGCTCTGGCAAAATCTAAAACCAGTGAGACTGGGGTACTCCATGCTCTACTCTAGGTTTTGACAATTTTCCTGAGCTTTTCCTTTTCCTCTTTCATGAATTCTAGTCTTGTTTCTTTTCTACCTTTATAAGCTCAAGGCTGACAGACATTAAAAGGTTTAACAGAAACAGCCTTTATAGAAGAAATGTTAGTATAGAGGTAGATTGGATAGGTAGACCTGTTAGCAGCATAGCTACTACGTAAGATGTCTTGCACATAACGTACATAACCTATGATCCTTAAATGTTAAGGAGGCAGTTGGTGCTGGGTGCTCTCAATTCTTTCTGTTCTTGCAGAAAAGCTGGAGTCTCAGAGGTACCTTACTGACAACCCAAAGCACTCAAGATTAGTCGAGTCTTCTTCAACCTGACTTGAAGATCATGTTTAAAAAGAGATTTACCTAATTTACTATCCACTCTCTCAATCTTACAGTCTTACACTTTCACATCTCATTCTGTAATCATGAGTATGAGTTTTATTGCTTCCCACCTACAAATGAAAGCTGTAGTTGTCCAAAAAATCACCTTACAACATGCACACTGAAGGAAGATACTTGTGATAAAGTCACAAAAACTAATACAGTTATAGGTCACATTGCTTCAGAAAGTAGAACATTCCATTGCTGGGCACTATGGCAAAGGTATGTCAAGAGAAAAACTGCAAGAGCATTACTGTGATCTGATAAGTTTGATGGGGTTATCAGACCAAAACCTTCATTATCACTACAACTTCCTAAAGATAGAAATATTTCATAGATTAGTGAAAGCACCCAAAGCCTATGATCAAAAATTTATGACCCAGGCTTGGAACAAGACAACAGAAATGCTCTACTAGCTGTAATAGAAATTAACACTCACACCAACAAAAACTGTTCTAATAGTTACAGACTTTAAATAGAACAGGGAAGTACATCTAGATGATGTCTTAAATAGGGCTGCTGTTCCTACTAGCTGATCCGACAGGATAACCTTTGGAATGTCACAGCTCAGATGAAAGAAGTTTTTTCATATGCAGTGGCTAGCAGGCCCTCACTGATGTCCACTTGTTAAACCAAATGATTTGGATTACTACCTAGTTTGCTATAACGTAAGTTCACTTTTCATACGTGACTCTTCATAGCTTTTAATTTGCTTTCTTCTTTCCAATTCTGTTAGCAAGCTTTTCTCCTTTTCTGAATCGCTTCCTACACTAGATTGTCTTGCTTGCCTTTCTAATGTTGTCTGCTGACCCCACCATGTAAGTGCCAAAGAAACTTCTCATTCATGATTCCACAAGGACACCAAAAAGTTTTCAGAATCAGGCTGTGATTTTACATAATCTATGTAAAATAGATCTAAGTGAAAGCTACTGGAATAATGTGTGGTCTTACACTCTTGCCATTGTTTGATTGTGGCAGCAGTTGAGATTATATGATTGGGTGGTGAAATAAATAATTAAAACTGTATGGCAGAACATGTATAATTTTTAGTTGGGTGGAGTCTTTTGCCTTGATTAATCTTTGTATGCAATTCACTCTGTGGTTGTACAAGCTCCTCTAGTTGGCCCATTGTAAGGGGCACGAATATGGACCCAGGAAAGATGGCAAATTACATGAACTTAAAGTAGATACAAAAGCACAGAAATTATTTTCACTCTCTTCAAGGCCAAGCTACATTTGTGGACTTGCACTAATTTGTAGGGAGAAAGGCATATCCTGAAGTACAACAGAACTTCACAGATCCGGCTTGCACTGAGGCAGCTGGTGTCTTCACTTGGTTCCTATAGTAAAATCTATTTTATAAGTTACTATTGTTGCAAGATCTTCCAGGAATCTGAGCACAGCAGTATAAAAACATCTGGCTGGTCATGTTCCCTCAAGAGCAATATGGCCCATCCTCGCCTTCATCATCTTGCAACTTTGATAGCGTGGCTCCTTTGAATCATAAGTTATATTTTAAAGTAATCATCTACTGACTGAAGCTCTGAGAACAGTAGAAATATCTTGCCTTTCCACAGAGCAAATCTCTGATCCTCTGTGGACACAAAACAGGCATGAATCTACTTTGCAGTAGGAGACCATTTCATCTGAAGAATATCACATTCAAGGATCAGTATGTCAGATTGCTGTGTAGGCATGTAAGTTTTTTTATGAGACTGCGTACTGTAAGATTTACATACGGATTACCTTCTGACCACAAAGTTAAGAGAGTATTCTTCCTGGCAACCCTTGAGTTATTTGTGTTTATATGTATGCACATGAACTTCTCAAGGAAAATGTGTTAAAGAAAAAGCAAAGATAGCTGGGATGAACTTCTCTGAAGTAGAATTCAGCCAGGAGACTGGCTTAACATAATAGCTACAGATCAATATCACAGACCGTGTGACCTGTGGTCTTGGATACATATTAATGTATTTGTGTATCTGTGACCTTCAAGCTCTATGCTAGGAATAAGCTTTAAACTTACTCATAAGAATGTGACCTGCTGAATCACCAATGTGATTTCCAGAAGTATGTGGGGTTTTTCCTTTTACCTGGAGGTCTTTGGCAAAGCAAAAGCCAGGTCTGAACAGCTCCTGTTGTGATAATGGTAGTTTCCACTGCCTTGGAGAAACTGCCAGTGAGCCGTGTCTGTCCTTGGATCATTTTGGAGACCTGAAGAGAAACGTGCCCTGGCGCTTGGCAGAGAATTACTCAGAGTACCTGAACGTTACCAGCTAGTCTTAATATCAAAAAAGCAGTTTATCAAAACTGCCTGGATCTTGGTGTGGGGCACAATGGCTTTATGATGCCGAAGTCATTTTTAAGAACATAAACTGAGCTCTCAAAACAAGCTGTTGACACCGCAGCAGCGGCGCCCCGTGACGCACCGCTCTTCTCCTGGCCCCTTGAGCGTACCTCTCCGCAAAGGGCCGTTTGGTTAAACTGAAAGTTGCAGGATGTGGGGTGAGTTTGCCCTTTCAGATTTTCTGCCTGGTCACTTCTCCGGAGCGGAGGAGCTGCCAGCTCTCTGAGACTCCTAATTATGATACCGGGACCATGAAACGGCGCGGTCCGCATGCCTTGCCCCGCGATCAACCCGGAGGGACAACGTAAGGTGCCCAACAAGGCCAGAGGCTTTCAAACAACACCCGTCGGTGCGACCGCCCCGACTCTGTGCCCCGGCCCAGCCCGGCGCGGACGCTGCGGTGCCCGGGCCCCGCGCCGCCCCTCGGGCCCCGCGCCGCCCCTCGTGCCCCGCGCCGCAGCCGCCGGCAGGTACGGTGGGAGGGGCCGCGCCCGCCCCCCCCGCGCCGGCCGTTGGCCAGCCGGCCAGTCAGCGCGCGCGTGGGGCCACCCCACCGGCAGTCACATCGTCACCCCGGAGGGGGACACACAGGTGTCCGGCAGCGGCCGGTGCCGTTACAGGCCAGCGCGGCCGCGGCTCTGCTGCGCACGTACCCCCGCCCCGCCCCGGCACAGCCTTCCCAGGTGCCCTCGCAGCGGCCGTCCCTGGCCAGCGGGGCCGAGCCCCGGCGGCGTAGCGAGCCCCGGCGGCGTGCCGAGCCCCGCAGCGCAGCCCGCCGCGGGGGGCCTGCCCGGAGGGGAGGGCCGGCCCTGTGGCGCTGCAGTTGTGCCGTGAAAAAAAAAAGTTTCGGCGGCTTTGGAGCCCGGCGGCGCGCGCGGGAGAGCGCGTGTCGGTACCTGGTAAATCCGGTGGCTTCAGAGAAGAGCAGCCCAGCTGCTCAGAACTTCCTTCTGCCGATAAGATCTTCGCCTGCGCTCGTCACGGGTGGCGGCTGCCGCTGCCCCACTTGAGCAGGTTTCAGGCTCCTCCCGAGGCGAGACGGGGAGCGGGAGCGCGGCCAGGCGGGAGGAGGCGATGCGCGGGGCCGCGCCGCTCCCCCTGCCTCCCCCGCCCCGCGCAGCCCCGCTCCCTGCGCTGCTGGCGGAGCCGGCCGGGCGGCGGAGCCGCTGCGGGCGCCGACATGGGAACTCTAGGGAAACGGAGAGAGGACCGGTGAGTCCGCCGTTGCCGTCGTGTTCTCCCGCCGCGGCGGGCCGGGGCTCAGCCGCGGGACAGGCTGCGGTGGGTCGCACGGCGCCGCGCCCGAGAGCGTGAGGCGCGCCCCCGGGGCGCTGGGGCTGGCGAGGGCTCCCGGGGGGCGCGGGGGCGGCAGTGCGGGCGGACGGGCTCCGCGGGGGCCGGCCGAGGCCCTCCCGGTGGGAAAGAACTGGGCCCAGGAGCGCGGGGCGGGGGGCGCAGGGGGTAGGATTTCGTGTCACCCTGGGGAGCGGAGGTGGGCGCCGGGCCGGCCCGCACGGGCTGGGAAGAGCCCCGCGTTACGGCCCGGGGGGGAGCGGCCCGGCCCCTGCCGGGCTCCGGTTACCCGCGGCAGCGGGGTGCCGGGGGGGCGCCGGGCCGGGGCGCCAGCCTGGCCCCCCCGCTGGGGTTGTCGGCTCGCGTTGGTTCGCGGTTGCTTCCCCGCGGGCCCGCAGCGTGCCTGGCAGCGTGGGGTGCGCGTCCCCCTCGCCGCCGCCCCGGCACAGCTTCAGTCCGATTTTCGCCTCAAGTAGCTGCTGCAGCGGGCTTGGTTCGAAGAACAGTTTCAGACGTGGCGGCGGCGGCGCGTTGCCTCTCCAGCGTTGCCTAGTCGGCCACAGCGTTACTGTAGACTTTTTTTGGGGTACGGACACTGAAGGTTCTCTATGCTCGGTTATGAAGACCAAAAACGTCTTCTGCCGTAACTTCTACTTAGTTGCTACTGCATTGTTGCGGCTCCTCAGCCTTGTGCTGGAGGGGCTCTGGCATGAAGTTAGGAGAGGGGTTTAAGCTTGTGGAAAGAAACCCCTGAAAGCTGATCAGGCCCTTGCTCTTTTTGTATGGGAACAGGAAGTCAGATCACAAAGCTGAGAGGGAAATTTAGAGAAAGGGGGAAGGGAAGAAAACATTCTTGGCCTAGCCACTGTCAGCACAGCGGCCGGGGGCTGAGCGGGGGGCTGAGCGGTGGCCGCCCCGGCGGGGTCAGCCCTGCACTCTCCTGACCTGGGAACCGGGGAGGCCTGGGGTCAGCGTGGGAACCGGGGAGGCCTGGGGTCAGCGTTGGGCTGTGAGTGACATCATGTGCAGTTTTGTGGCTATCCCAGCCTTCAAATGAGGCAGATTTAATGTAAGGCTTGACATTCATTGGGATTATGTAGGGTCTAGTCTGTCCTCATAAGGTGTGCATACCTCCAGCTTCATCCAGGAGTGCCCATACGAGGATGTTTGTGTCTTTACTTTCCCACCTGTATGTAATATACACACTGGATACATTTCTATGCCTTTTCTTCCCAGGACTGTCAGTTTATTGATAAAGTCTTGCATGGTGTTCCAAGAAAAGTTGCACGAAAGCTTAAGATAGTACCTTAAAGATGCTGGAGTCACTTCTTTAGGAAGACTGTGGAGTGTAAATTGTCCCTGAAATAAACCCAAGTTTTATGGATACAGGAGTGGTTGTTGCCCTTTTGTGAACTGTGTGGTTATACTCTCAAGTCAGAGTCTGAAGAGATCCTTGTTATTTGTAGGGAGTAATGTTTCAGCACTTCTCATGGATATAATAATGTGCCTGTTTACAATTTTATACAGAATTATGAATTTGTATGAAAACAATGAGCTGCCTTTAATGTTATTTGTAAACAAACATGTTCTTGAAATCTGAGATATTATATGATCAAAACACAAGCCTAAAACTAGATACGTGCTTTATTTGGGGCTCTTTTACCTTTATTATCAAAGACATTAATTTAGTCATGTATGCAATTTTAAAACAACTTAGTAGGAAATAATAGTATAGAACAGATGCATATTAGCCTGTTTTTTAAATTGTGAAATACTCCGCTGTAAGCTTGCACTGATATTTTGTTTACTTAATAGTGTTTTTCCAAATTAAGTTAATAAAGCTAGTCTTGCATTTTTCAGTGTGCATAATATTTGATTATAGTTATATTTTTTTTTTCTCCTTTACTTTTGATGAGCACACAAATGTGTGGTGGTAGATTACTGCTGGTTACTGTTATGTAGTTCGAGGGGGTTTAATGCTTGTGCTGAAATAGTGATGTAAGCGTAACTCCCCAAAAAAGAAACGAGGCTTCTGGTAATTTTGACAGATCGTTCAAGGAGCTTTATAACAGTGTGCTCTACAATCCACATTTAGCAGAAAAAAGAGAAGTCACTTCTGAGCAGTCTCTGGTGTACGTATTAAGTGGGAGGGTTATGTCTTTCGGCACCGTAGCTACAAGGAATTAATTGCCTTTTAAATCTCTCCTCCTTTTCCATGCAGCGTAGAATTTGCCACTCGATCTTCTTGTATTTACTTCACTATTGTGCTTTCTTTTAGGCAACCTGCCCAAGCATGCAGCACTGCCCCTCAATCAGCACTTGAGCTGAAGCAGATCAGTCATTGTCCCAGCCTCTCAAATCTTACCCAGGTCACGATGGTGCCATTGGGGCATTTAGCCAAAGGGGCCACTTTGGAAGATCTTCTTGAAACCTGCATTCAGTCTTTTGGTGAGTGTCTGGAGGTTTTTATAATCATACTAATTTATTTCTATCCTGGCTTTGTTTAGGTCACTTACTAGTGAATGACATTGAATTATCAGTGGAGTAGAAAGATGTAACTGAGAATTTTCTGTGCTGTAGGGGACTGCATATTTATAGGTTTGTGGATCTGTTTATGCGTATGTATGTAATACATTCCAAGATATTAGTGTGACTGCTGCTTTTTCTTGAGAGTAAGACAAATGCCAATCATTTATACTATGTGTGGTTTTTGTCATTCCTTCAAGTACTGGTTTGGTAAACTTTAGCAAATAATCATTATATTTTGCATATTGCAGAATATTCATATAATGTGTGTAAACATTGTGTTTATATTAAACATTTTGAAACGAGTAGGGCTATTTTTAAATTAAGTGAAATAACATTAGATTGCTTCTTGCATCATCAGTATAGACTTAAAGTTGCTTCTCTACAAAAGAGAAAGAATCCAAATAAAAATCACAACCGTATACCTTTTTGAGCCTGTCAGTTATCCATTTGTCTTTTTACAATAAGAACTGTAATATACAGACAAGCATGACCGTTGCCCAAGCCCTACATCCGTAGTTTCCTTTTCCAACTTTTTCTTTAGTAAACATGTTTATTTTTTATATTTTTAAAATACATTGGTACTGAAGGCACTCAAAATGATTCTGAATACTTTGCTTGTAAGTAGTGCATCTGTTTGTTAATGCTGTGTCTTCCAGTGTTATGAGATATTCCCAAAGCTTATGTGGTAAAGTCTTAGTTGCAGAGTAGTCCTTAGAAAATAAATGTACTTGAACACCCACTAATAATTAATCTGTATAGTTAAATAGTAACACATAGTGCTGATCTAGTTAACGCAGGAGATACTGTATAAACAGTGGAATCTTTCACATTCACTGGAAATGCTTTATAATCAGAACATGCAGTGAAATGCATGTCTGAGTAAAGTTGATGAAACGTGTCAGTAATGCTTTGTTTCTTTTTGGTTTCTTTTCTCCTTCATTTAATTGTTGTGAAGAACATATCCACTGAACAGCTATAAAGCCCTAATTCCTAAACAAATGGTGATTCATATTTTTATAAGTTTTGGTTCATTGTGAATGAAATAAGACATCTAAAGCATGTGTAAGACCTTCATACAGTTTTAATATTGTGACTGCTTGACCAATATTAATGTGTCCACATTTTCATGAAAAAATTATGGTGATTAATTTCAAGTAGTATAGGTGAAGCCCTGAATGGGGGATTATTGTTGGCTTGATTATTTTAATACTTCATGCATATAACAGCATACACATGTTCTCAGATTCCTGGGCATCCATATGTTGTAAGGACTAAGGTGACAATAAAAGCAAGTGTACCTGTCCAGTTCAGCTGTACATGCATGTGAATCTTTGCAAAAGGTTTCATACTTCAGTTAGAAAATACACCATAGTCTGCTAAATAGGGTTTTCTTGAACTTTGACAAGTGGTGCGTAGGTCTAGCAAAGTGTTTATCAGGGAGTTTGAGAAGGGGTGGAGGTAGAGAGAAAAATGGTGGAAAAAGAGTGTAGTTGCTGAATGATTACAAGTAAATTGAGTGACTGAATGTGTTTGTTCCTGTGCGCAGTACTAAAGTAAAGCTATCACCCTGTACTCTAATAGTTCTATTCAGACGGAGGTTATCTCTTCAGTCTCAGATATGCTGACCTATAATATTTTGTATATTATTCTAGGAATTCATTAATGTGATCTGAGCAAGTTTTATTTCAATACTAAAAATACAGAAACCCTCAAGACATAAGCACAGATTTCCTTTGTATATTCTAAGTTTGCTTTCTGGAAAAAAACCCTCTTGATTAATTTGCTGTCTAGAGTTAAGGAGAACAATAGGTAGTAGACAGAGATGATGGTGTGTCACATTTCAGAATAGATACTGTATCATGTTAGTATTAGCAAATAGCAGTTTAATATTATGTATACAATTACAAATACAATTCCTATATAAAGTATGCAGCTGAACTTATGTTCCTGGACTCAATATGTAAGTTTGGAAAAAGCAAATAATGTGTAAGAGAGGCTGCTGTCAACAATGGTGCATAAGGGGAAGTTAGCAGCCTTTTGCCATATATGCAGTTGAATATCACAAGAAGGTATTAAGAATTAATACACACAGCTGTGAAGAACACTAGTGTAAGTTACTTATCGTAATTATGGATAAGGGGGAAAAAATGAGAAAGGTGGGTATGCAAAGTTAAAGTTGGGGTGAAAAGGCGAAGCTTTGCCACCGTGTTGTAAACTGATTCCAGGATGTTTTGTAGAAAGACAGGTTTTGTCCAGAGAGCCAACTTAATCCAAAACTTACGCAAAGGAGGCGAGGAGCAAAGATTGGATCTTGGCATTAGTGATATTATCTCTGGGTCTACAACAGTGCTGGGCAGAAGGTGATGCTAGAATGTGGGCAGAATAGGGTAAATTACAATGGTGGTGGTGTACTTGCTAATTTCAAAAAGTAAAGAGGTGGGAGGCTTTTCATCTTTCAGGAAAGACCAAAAGCATATTCAGTGTAATTAACTTCAATACCTTCTTTGGGATAATTAGTGTGTGCTCTTTCACCTCTCAAATTTTGTCATCTTTAGCTTGAACTGATGAATGATAGACATATGCTTTAGAGACAGAAACAGTGAGGACCATATGAGGTAGGGTGAAGTCATGTAGGTGATCACTACATTTGAGAGATCAGCATTACATCAGTGTTTATTCAATAACATGATGAGTAGGAGATGCTGAAAGTAGAGGTTTCTTCAAGTCTCATCAAAGGTTGCATCAGAATAAGTAAGATGAATCATCCTGCAAATGAATTGTGAAAAGTAAAGGCAGAAAAGCCAGGTTGTAAGTTAGGGCAAGAGTTCAGGAAAAATAGCATGATAAGAGATTGAAGGCAGGAAGTGACTTAGAAAGGAATATTGATCCTGAGATTAGGAGGTTTGTAGAGACTTGAAACTGGCTGTCATCAGTTTAAAAATAAGAGATGTGGTTGTACAAGACAGTGATTTAAAACATGTTCTATATGACTTGGAAGGTCTCTCAACATTATAAGTAGCTACAAGGTGCTGTTACTGCTACGATCTGGATTGACAAGAAAAGCTGTAGAGCTCAGGTGAATGCATCACACGTGATTGCCTTAGAAAAGAAGGCGGTGTGGTGTATAACTGGAACTCACAGTATCTTTTAGAGATTAAAAAGTGATTGTGTGGAAAGAAAGAAAAGTCATAATAGGGAAGTGGAGGAAAAGAGAAGTCGAAGAAGGGAGGAGAGTGCATGAAGAGGAGGAGCAGGAGGTAGGGTAAGATTATTGAAAAGGCGAGAAAACACAGAGGCTGTAGAAAGGTTAGACTCAGTGAAAGCTCTCCATCAGAGAGGTTAATTCTGGATAGAAAGGTCATAAAGAGAAAATTAAAGGTAGATGTTCAGCTGGCAATAAGATGGCTGAGGCTGTGAGTTCAGGGAAGCAAAGAAAGAATTAATAGATCTTGGCTTGGATATGACAGCTTCAGGAGGGAGATAATTTATTCTGGAGGAAATCTTCATTAGTGACTGTGATTCTGGAGTGGAATTGTAAGTAGAACAGTGACTTTAACCCCCTGCATCCATGTTTTTCCATTACGTAGTATATAAAACTCCTGGAAAAGAATGTACTTCTGACTGGCAGACAGTTCTCTGAAACCCAGTATGGCTTTGTCTCCTACTTCATTGCTAGTTGTAAAGACACTTACGCTATCAGCTTTGTTGTTGAAACTGACAGAGTAGGGTCTAGTTTGCTGGTCCACGGCCATATTGACTATTTCGTGCTGACAGTTCAGTAGAACACAGGAAGCATATGTTTAGTAGCACAGCCCTACTTTTTGCTAGTTCTTATAGTAATTCTGTGAGACTGTGTAAATGCACGTTAACATATTTTTAGTCCAGAAAGTGTTACAGGTCAGAGAGGAAATATATCAGCAGTGTTCACTTCACTGGATTAATTTGTTAACTGTATATCTGCTAACTATAGAAATGAAATAATAATTGTTCATAATAATTTTCACTCTAGGCTATCTTCATGCTACTGTGAGTTCAATGTTCTGACTATGTGTTATCAAGTCAGCTTCTGTTCTGGAAGATTATTTTTTTTTTCCTATTTGTATCTTCACTATATGTTTGTGCATGGTAAGAGGTCCCTGTTTCTTTCCTTTGACTGTAAGCATCTATCTTTATAAATTTACTTTTTTTTAAAAAAAAATTTTGAGTAAGGTTTAAATGTCCTTATTTTCTAAAACAAATACACCTTTCAAAGAGTCAATGAAATATTTTAACACGCATTCAAGCTTATAGACCATGTAGGGTCAGAAGGCCTTTTCCTTGCCTTCACAAAACTTTTGTTTACATTGTTTTTGCAAGTGTTCAAAAACTGTGTTGCAGCTGGGACAAAATGTATCTTCAGCATAGTGTCAATTTCCTATCCCCCTGCTTTGTCTGCAGTACTAGCTAAGAAACAATTCCAGGAGTGCTTGAAAGTCATAACTTAGACAAACACTCGTGTCTTCCTAGAAGCATCTGAGGGTCATTTAAGAGATGAGAAATCCCTAAGATCTCAAAATTTTAGTATTATGAAGGTATTTGTCTCCTTAACCTTTGAGTGTGAGATCAAACTCATTTGTCTCTTACACTAAACCTGCTTCTAGTACTTAAAAATGTATCACACAAAAGATAGGCTTATCCTGCAATTCAGGCACTCCATTTACTGCTAGACACAATGAGTGTGTCAATGGAAAAAAGAAATCACAAAACATCATCTTTGAATGCGTGTCACCATGCAATGTCCCTGTGTCTGGTTTCTTGGGAAATGTAAGTAGTGGTCTTCAGGAAAGCAACTGAAGTATTTCCTAGAGCATGTAGCATAATTTTACGTGGAAGCTCAGCTTTGGTAAATTGTTTGCAGTGGAGTTAGTTGTTTTTACTGCTATGTCGATCTTCAGTATGAAAAATTAAAAAGATTTAAACCATGGCTACTATTTTCCAAAGAAGTTTAAAATCATAATCTTAAGGATTAGCAATATTCTTAATAGAATTATGTGAACCTAGTGTAATTTGCAGCTTCTAATGGTCATAATACTCATAGACAGCTAGGCCTAAGAGTAGGTTCTGATGTAAATTGCTCTGCAGTGTCTGATCAGTGGTAAACTAGCTTGTTGCACCAATGTATGATCAAGTGGGATCAAACAAACCTCAGATCAAACAAACACTAGAAATTCTGGAAACCACTTCCAGACTGATCTGAATGAAAGATGCCGTGGAATTGTTTTGATAGAAATCAGAAATCTGGCAAAGGTGCTGGTTGCCTCTTAGGTGCTAGCTGCCTAAAACTGTACAAGTTAATTGTAGTTAACATTTTGTAGAACAAAGAATAACTGCATTAGCAGAACTGTACAGTTCTGTGAATTGATAATACTTGTATATTTTGCTTTTGTATAAACATCATGCAAAAATATATTGAGTCTTAGGAATTCTTTGAGAGCTGGGGAAGTATTGCATCCAGTTTACAAGCAATGAAACAGGCAAATTAGAGTTCAGTCATTAGGAGAACCATAGCCATCTTCTCCAAAGTACAGAAAATTTGGAAGTTTTATCCAGTTTTTCACTTTTCAGTTATCAAGAAAAACCCACTCTACTCTTAACAAAAGTACATTCTTCCAGTCTAGTTAAAGCATACAATAACTAGTAAAAGAACCACAGTTCAAGTTTCGAGTTTATCTCTGTCCTTTTACCATTTACCATATACCAAATTCTAACATAGAATACTGACTCAAAAGCAGTTACAGTTTTCAAGGCGTATGCATACGCACAGAAGGCAGCTTTGGTCATTTACGTTTTTCTGTTAGGTTTGCCTGAGCAGTCATTTGTTTTAATCTCATGCTCCACAAACTTGCAGGGTTCCACCCCGCACCACTGAAGCCTAGGCTGAATGTTGAGGTCTCCAGTCCCCCCAAAGTAGTTAAAAATTTGTTCATGGTATTGTTCTGTGTTAAAATGTTGTTGATCATTGTGTGTTAAGTAATCTGGGTACAACTTGGTCAAATACAGTGCAGAAACTTTAGTATTGCTTGGCAACAGAAACTATGTTAATGATTAATTAATGACATTGTGGGAACAGAAGAGTCATTACCGCTCTGTAGAATGCATGACATTGTGGGAACAGAAGAGTAGTTACTGCTCTGGAGAATACTAAGTGCTGTT
The DNA here is from genome assembly GCF_023638135.1 of Falco biarmicus. Taxonomy (NCBI): domain Eukaryota; kingdom Metazoa; phylum Chordata; class Aves; order Falconiformes; family Falconidae; genus Falco; species Falco biarmicus. Next base: position 18,124,468 of record NC_079294.1, on the reverse strand, counting down.
CAGCTAACTATTAAAGTTAATTGTGATTGTGCCAAAACGAAAATAGATTTCTTTTGTAACTTGATGTCTGTGGAAAAAGTTTTCCCAAAGAAAAGAAACTTTAGATATCTTTATATATATATACACTAAAAGTTCTATTTAGCTAATTTGACTCCAGTCTTTTCAATATAATTTTCCAAAGTCAAGAAACAAGTTTTGTTTTTGTTTTTTTTTTTTAAAAAGAACAGAACTCAGGCTTCTTGCTTTATAAAGCAATCTCCCATTTACTTATAGTTACTAAAGGGATATGACAGAAAATTCTACCTTCATGCCTCTAAATATGACTTCAGAAAAAAAAAACCCCAAACTATTGTTTAGCAATGCAAAAAAACTTACACAGCAATAGAAAATAATTCATTCTTCTGAGAATGTAGTATGACTTTAATTCTTTCTTCTCCTCAATCTGTGTATGAAGTTAAAGCAAGCAGTCAGTCACTTGTTCTTCAGGCTTCCGCATTTTACTTTGTTATTTGGTTTGGTTTGTGTGTGCTTTAGTGTGAAGTCTTTCAGTGTTTTGCTGCATTATCACCAAGTGTGAAGACGTACTTTTGCATTGCTTTTTTAAAAGTCTGAAAAAGAAAGGGCTTCCCTTAGGCTGTTACATAGTTCAGTACATCTTTCTTTTATGCAGGACAGTCTGGAGATTAAAAGCTCAAATATCTTTTTAAACATGATACCACTTTTTTTCCCCATATTACCGAGGTAAGAAGGTGCAAATGCAACTGGCAAAAGGCAAAGATAAGAGAGAGCTACAGTTGGGACATATTAAGATTACACTTGCATTGGAGATGACTTTAGGGACACTGCAGTTTTAATACTCAAATGTATATAGAGGTCATGTTAAACAAAATTCAGTGCCTTGTGCCACCTATGTTGTGATGAAAGATCATTTAGAGGTATGCCATAATATTCTTCTTTCAAAATACAAAATATGGAACCTCTCTGACAGAGAACCAGTGTGAGATGTCAAAAGCTTCTTTTTTAACCTTTACATTTTTTTAAAAGAATACTCACATTGGGTATGAGTGAGATTGACGTTAAACATAACTGGTTCTCCTGGAGGAAAGAAGACAATCTCCACTATGTAGTGTTACTCTTTTAAAAGTATACTTTAAAAAAAAAAAAGAGTACTTGTTTAGGTTGAATATCATAGAAAATGATCAGATACCTTTGTTAGTGATGTTAAGAAATGCCCTGCAGCAATACTTAGGAGGCATAATACTCTTGTTCAGTGCTAGACCAAGTGATACAGTGGGGCCAACAAAGCTTACATTTAAACACATGTAAAAATGTTTCTCAGATGAAAATTTGCCATACTGCCCCTAGCTTGAATCAGCAATTGGGCAGTTTCTTCTGTATGCAGGTATTTGATAGTGCTACCTGGGATTAGGTATGTTTTAAATTTAGAGTGAAGCTGCGGGTTGTTTTTTTTTTTTTAACTGGTTCTTTTGGTCCATGGTGAACAAGAGATGTTTCAGTTTAAGGGTGATCTGTTGTGGTTTAACCCCCAGCCATCAGCCATCACACAGCTGCTTGTTTACACACACCCCTCCACCCGCCCCCTCAGTGGAATGGGGGAGAGAACTGGAAGGGTAAAAGTGAGAAAATATGTGAGTTGAGTTGAAGACAGTTTAATAAGTTTAAAAAAACCCACAAACCCAACAACCAAAAAAACCCAAACAAAACCAAGAAAAACATGTGATGTGAAAAACTCTAATCACCCATCACAAGTCAACTGATGGCCATCCAGTCCCTGAGCAAAGGCAGCCCTGGCAAACTTCCACCCAGTTGCTGAGCCCAGTATGGAGCGGTATGGAATATCCCTTTGGTCAGTTGGAGTCAGCTGCCCTGCCTGTATCGCCTCCTAGCTTCTTGTCCACCTGTAGCCTACTCACTGGTGGGGCTGTGTGAGAAGGCATGCCCCAGCTGCTGGGTTAGAAACTAGTTTTCCGGAGAGTCTGTAAACACTGGTTCCAGAAACATACCTGCAAGTTAGAGAAAAGACTAGGAAGCTTAGGTATATAAGGGAGGGAAACCTGAAACAGTCAGATATACTAGAGCAGGAGTAGAGCTGGAGTGTGCATCAGTAATGAAAATCAAGGCTCAGAACTGGGATCTAAGTGATCTGCAACATCTTCAAGTCCCTGGGAGGAAAGCAGCTTGGTCTGTGCTAGTCTGTTAAAATTTGAACCTTTGTGCTTCCATGGACTGGCGACTGGCTGCCCCAGGATCAATCATGCAGTTAGAAGCTTATTATAGCACACTGCAGTTGTGGGATGGGTAAGTGCTAAGCATGCATCTGGGTTCAGTGGTCAAATAATGATACTGGCTTCAGAAGTTCTTGATTTTGTTCTGGGAGTCTCCGTTGTCCTGACCATCAGTGCTTATGCCAGGACAGTTGTGTTGTCAGGCATTACACCTGAATTATTCAAGAGCTGCCTGCAGCTCAGAAGCTGCATGTGGCTCTGGTATCATGGTTTAGACCTTTGAAAGAAGTCTTGAACGCACAAATTATGTTTTGCAGGCTTTAGAGAAAAAGACTATTTGGTTAAAAAGTTCTCATCTAAATTTGCTAAAATCAGTATTTTAAATATGCTGTAGAATAATGTATGGGGTATATGTTAACTTGTTCTGTGTACTTGATCTGAATTTCCAAGGCTAATGGAATGCTTTCCACCCACATTTCATTTGGTTTCTCTCAAAGTACATTTTAATTTCTCAAAATCATCCCATTTCCCCTTGACAAGAGCTTTTATCTTGTTTTCATTTCAAAGAATTACCCACCCAGAGCTCTTTTTGCAAGATGTAGCTTTCCAAAAGCTGTTTCTGAGAAAGGGTAATGGCTTTCCCTTGAGGTTTTTTACCCCTAATGTTCCTTACCCTCACAAAGAACAGTCTTATTATCCTTTTTGGAAGCATATTTGACTCACTTGTGTCTTGGATATATTTGTATTGTTAATGAGTATTTGGAGAAGCAGCAGTGCCCCCCTGCCCCTACTCCTGTAGAGAGTTTGAAGGGAGAAGTAGACTTGAAGAAACGTCAAGTTTATAGGGTTTCTTCCAACTTCTGTATTTACTTGGCTTCTTTAGAGTTGTGTTGGTGCAGGATTGATCACATAGCATGATGCTTTCCTCTCTGGAAAAATACTGATTTGTTCTCATTTTAATTTTGGAGATTTTCCTCCTAAGACCAATTACTTGTATAAATGAATTTCTGTATGACTCAATGGTTGCAAGCAAGCATGTATGGACAATAAGCCAATTAAAAAAAAAAAAAAAAAAAGACAGAAAGAAAAGCTTTAGCTCAATTCCCTAAGTGTTTTGGTGCTGTCTGCTAAACATTCTTGTTGCATGAGGGGGAACACCACCATCCTGTCTAGAATTAAAGGTAAGGGGGAGAGCTCAAGACTCCACCTGCTTTCTGCTGCAGCTAAATTAAAACAATCATTCTTTTACCTAATTAGTACATCATCTTTGTAAGGATGTTGAATGGTGTTACTTCTGAAAGATATTAAGCACTTAAAGTAATGATCTGAAACAGAAATGCTCATTAAGGAAACGTACAAAGTTCTACGCTTAGGGTAACAGGTTGTAAAACCAGTATGGTAAAGTCCTTGATACACAGCATTTCCACAGAGAAGAATCTTAATGTGAAGATGGATTTTAAAATGGCAAATGGTTTGATGTAGCACTGCAGAAACTTCAAGGAGATGAGTATATGCATGCATGTGTGTGTGTGTCTTTTTTTAAGTATATATACATATTATTTAAGTACACTTGCATGTATAAAAATGCATATGTATATAAAGGTATTATGTACAGGGTATTAAAAATAATCTAACTCTGATGCTAAGACCTCCTCTGGAGTACTACATTCAGGTTTGCTTCATAAATGTGGAAGCTGCAAAGGGTTCAGAAAAGGATTCAGTGTTGACCAGAGATCTAGAAACATATTGATAAGAGAATGTTTTTTCTGTCTGCTGGGGGCCAGGCAAAACAGGCTTAAGCTGTCCAAGTTGCCTGAAGTCTTTGATTAGACAGTAAGGAGAACGCTGTAATGACAGAGATGCTCAAGTACTAGAACAAGTCACCTACAGAGGCTGTGAAATCCTCATCACTGTAGAATTTTAACAACAAATTAAACTGGCTGTGAAGCATACTGGCTCTGAAGCATACCTGCTTTGAGAAAGCTGATTCTGCTCTGGGGCAAGGCAATAGAGTCCACTAGCTCCTAGCCCTGATTTCTGCCATCAACTGAGCTTTCAGGTGTCATTAAAAAATAAAGGCTATTTCCAACTCAGTAAGTGAACGCCCTAGTTTAAGTTGAATTTGATTGCTGACCCTCAATGATGGTGTCATAACTGATGAGCAGGTGTCATAATTTATGAATCTGATTCTGACCAAGTGTGATCAATTTAATGAAGAGAGTTAAATGACTACCTCTCTGTTACAGGGTACCAAATTCCAATGCGGCAATAATAAGCCTATAGTAGGAAGACTACTATGTGTTGCATAAGTTTTAAGCTGAAGGGGAACAGAGTGTTTCCTGTTTGTGAAAGTATGTTCCAGGAAGTATCTGTGAAATACTCATGAAATATTTCATTCAATTTTGATTGCTTCTGGCCATTCTACAGTTATTGTTAGTACTGCACTTCGCACGTGGGGCAGAGACATTGACTTATGGCTGTTTCTGTTCAGTCACTAAACCCTACCGTGTACTCCCACATGTACCTCCATATTTCATACATGTATCTGTGTTTTATGAAAGTCTTTGAGATCTCAAGAATATCAGTTACCCTGATTTTCAAATCCCATGCTGCTTTAGTGATCTTTGCCGAGATTTATAACACCATCCCCACACCATCCTCTTTAAGCCACCAGAAAGAAACTTTGTAGAAATCTTGAAGAATTCTATGTAGCTTATCAGTATAGCAACCCACAAGTTTCAGCTTTGTACTTAGTAAGACCACCTGCCAATTTCTGATGCTTCCTTGCATTGCATTGTTTTTTTGTGCTTCTTTTTGATAACCACTGGAACACTTCAGGGAGTTTACAAGATGTTCTTAGTAGCTTAGTCACTGATCACGTGATGTCCGTGCTCTGTGATTCACTTCTGATTCATTTCAAGTTGTGCACTAGGTGATAGAGTTGGAACCTGCTTATGAAATAAAAACAATGCTTATAAAATAAAGGCCTTTTAGACCTAGAAAAGCTAACTTTTCATTCTTGCAAAATTCAGATCAGTTAAGACATCTTTGGTATTCTTCCAGTTGCCTTACCAATGCACCCGAGTAGGAAAGTCTCAGTACAACAATCTTGTCTATTGAATGTACTCTTTCTGCTAAGTATATTTACCACAGGCTTCATGGCCATCAGTACCTGGTGAAAAGCAGGCAGTTTGCTCTTGAAGCCTTGCTTATTGGCTTTTGAGTAGTTTGATTCTTTCAACTATTCTAGGAACAAGTGATACTTCAGTTGTTTCTACATTACGAATTACAGGGTGCCACAAATTGGATTGAGCAATAGAGTGACTGATGGGCCTAGGTTAGGATGTTCTTTCCCCTGTGTGTTGAGGGTCACATATGCAATGGAACTTTTGTAATTGTAGTTTTTAGTGTAACTATCTAGATAATAAAATATTTATCCCTAAATGTCTGCATTTCTAAATACTGGAAAAGTATATTCAACTCCTGCTTCCTTGTTTGTTTCAGAGAATATATATTAAAACATCTTAGTACAATAAGAGCATATACAGGAGGATAAGCTTGTAACCATAACCTGTGGGTTATTTGTATTTTGCTGCAGTGAAACAAAGCAAAGGCTTATGCATTTTTTTGCAGCTTGCTTTAAATTGACTAACTGAAACACACCCTTTCCACTTTATTTAGTATTCACTTAGTGGTTTTTGCTCAGCAGAGTGTGTGGTTAGAAACAGGTATATGAACGGAAATGAAAATGAGTCTCAAAGTTTTAAAACAAGCTGCTGGAGGTTCAAGAGAATGCTGCAGAGGCATTCAGAGACACTCTTGCAACACTGTCAGGAAAGCCCTCTTACTGGCTCCGCCGTTTGCACAAAGATAGTTTACCATAACTTTTGTTACTTCCTTATACATGACTACGTTTGGCAGGTCAGCTTTCTGAAAAGATGTGACCTGGTGGTCAGAGATGTGAAAGACCCAATGACAGTTCTGAAACCAAACCTGAGCTGGAGTCTCTTCTCACCTAAGGCCCCTTTTTACCTGTTTAACGCCATGGATTTTTTATGAATTGCAAATTTGTGAAATACAAATAGACGAGGGGTCAGAATCAGTATTTTTCTTTTTAGTAACGTTTGCTGTATCATGGTGTATGCACTTGAAAAGTACTTCATTTTAAAACTGGGCAGGAAGACGACATTAAATGTTTGATACTGCATGTGTTTGTAAAATTGTGTGCTGCTGCAATTCCATGCAGGCTTGCTGCGCAGTGCTGAAGTGTACTGGGGACCTTAAGGTGTTTTTGCTGCAGAGGGTTTATTTTGGTCTTTAAGCTATCACAAATACAATGCTTTTTTTGTGGATATGAGCCTTTTAGTTGGGCAAGATAATGGATAGCACAAAACTGAGTACTACTTTGATGCGTGCAAAATAATTGCATGTCATCGTAATGAAGTCTATCTGTCTCTGTTGTGGGATAATGAGGTCTGGATGTTGTGAAGCATAAATGCACTTTTATTATGCAAAAAAATACCATAAATGTGTTGACCTAATCACTAATAGTAAGGAGAGCATACTGTTTTTCTCTACAACTTTGTAAAATGGAAAAGAGACTTTCTAGAGGACAGGTATTCAATCTGGAACCTGGTGCCAAATGGTACCTGTGGTGTGTCATCGCAGAGGAGTTTGGAATGTACAGAGGAGAAACTGCTAGGAGAGTTATTTGCTGTCTTTGACAGCTGGAGATATCTATACTGAGCACTTCTGAAAAGCTGGTGATTTAATTACAGCTATATATACTTAATAGTATGTGTGCATGTAACCATTTGGCTTCCAAGTTAAGCATATGTTGAACTTTTCTGGTTAAACAAGAGCTGTTGGATGGAGGCTCTGGCAGAAAGCCAAGTGTTGTAAAATGGATGAGAATTGATACAGGTGTCTGTATGCAAGGCCTAAAACAGTTTTACTCTTCCTGAAGACACGGAAGAGTACAAAATGCCAAATACTAAAGGCACGAATAAGTATTGATCCCTGTTGGCCCAGCTTTTCTCTGCAAATTTCCCACTTCTCTGGCTGGATGCTTTGCTGTTTTGCCCTCAGTGCACCTGCTGTGATACCTAGGCAGTTTACATCCCAGAAAGATTATTTAGGTAACGAATGAAATTATGTGAGAACATGAACAAGGAATGCATAAACTTTGATTCATGCTATAAAACTGAGAACCTGTAGTAAGTCAAAAGGCAGATCAAGAACTTTTAGTTACATGGGGTCTATACTGCTCCCATTTATGGGGCTGTAGAATGGGCAGACTTTCCCCCTGCCCATATTGCTGTAGGTAGAATTACTACTTACCTTCTGTAGTTAAACTTAAATTGTAGGTACGGAAAATGGTCCCTCATGTTCCGTGTTGAAGATTGCCAGATGCAGAAAGTTCTTATTCTGGGTTTGACAGTGCTGAGTGGCTTGCTGCATGTTCAGATAGGTCTGGCAGAATTTACTGATCAGGACTTCTCTGCTTGCCTTGCCTGAGAGGCTGGCTGTAGTAGGATATTTCAATACTATTTATTGTATTGAGTTTCCTCCAAACTGACTGTGCTTTTGCTAGAAGAATGAAGTTACCCACACCAGATATATGATACCCTGCACATACTCTGCTTTCAGGGCTTCAAACAGTCAGCTGAAACAATAGCTTCACTTGTAAACTACAGATCTAGGCCATTCTGAGTCACCTTCCTACTAAATGACATCTACTCTGCAGGCTGTCAGCTTAAACTAAATTCGATGGAAAGATAGGAATCTCAAAGAATTGCTTGTGTAGAAGAGTGACGTCCAGATCAGTGCTCACATTGGTGTAGGGGCAGCTGTGTGAGCCCAGCATTGGTTTGGTTTGATCTGCTGTCTGGCCAGTCAGCCTGCATTCAGCCACAGCATGTATTGCTTTGCGTAGCTGATCGCTTTAAGCGTCAGTAAGGAGTTGTGGCATTGTTGTTGGGAAGAGAAAGAAAAGACTTTCAGGGGAGAGTATAGTAATTAAGGGCATGAATAGGACTATCATGGGGGTGAAGAATACAGAAGATAGATCTAGAGGAAATCAAGTTTTACTCATTCTACCAAAGATCCAATGTATTGTTCAAAAGGAACCACCTAGGCTCTGGGTTTCTTTCTTCACATTTGGTACCTTGCTGTAGAAAAGCATGGAAACTTTTGCTCAATGGCTAACATCAATTATCTTGTTTTGTAAGTCATCTAAGTTTAATGTACGTTTTTGGCTTTGTGCAATTTAAAAATGGGGTTTTTTTTTCCCTCTAGTAATAGATGCCATTTCATACGCTGCAAACCTGCTGTTTCACCTACCTCTTCCATTTTTTCCTTATTGCACATTGCTTCTGTATATTGTTCTAGTTACTACTATTTTAAGTGATAACTATATTTATCCTCAGAGAGGACAGTGTATTTAAAATTATTCAAAAAGGTGAATTTTCTTTTGTGTTTGAAAGGGTGTCTAATTCCAATTCAAGCTACTTAGGTTCTCGCAGCATGCTGTAGAAAAACATAATCTGTTAATACTTAGACACACTTTCACTACTGTGTTACAGAAATGGAAACTTTGAAACGTTCTGCTACATTTGATGTCCTTGATCTTTTCTGAATATGGAAAAAAACCTCACAAGACCCAGAAGATAGATGTAGTCTAAGAACAGTCTTCAAGTGAAATCCTTGTAATGCGTAGTTCAAGAAAATGTGTTAGGACATTTAGGTCCGCCACTGGGAGTCTGCACAGATTAATCTCAGGACTTCTGCAGACATTGTAGCTCCTTCCATGCACATCTAGGTGTAGATCCTAATCTGTGCATGTACTTTGGTGTTATGCGTGTCAGCAGTACAAAAAGCCTCTCGAACACTTAAGAATATTGCCATTCTGTTTGATAAGTTCAGTCATGCCACTGACTGACTCTATGGGTCAGTAACTGAATTCTTTTTCTCTGCAATTCGTTAATTTGTTTCAAAGGTTATGCTTATCTGCCTAAAGCTAAGCATTTAAGTGCATTGCTGTATCATGTATAATTGCCTGCATATTTTGAATACTTTTGAGACAGCTACTGTTTTGCTTGCCTTTTTGTGGGTTTTGTTTTGGGAGGTGGGGTGGGTAAGAGTCTTCAAAATCCTGGTAGTAAAATACAGTTCTTATATAGCTCTCATAAGAAAAATGATGCGCTCCTAAGTTAGTAAGTTACTGCTGTCTTTGAAATAGCGTAAGTGAGCAGGCCTGATTAGTATTCTGAAAAAGCCTCTTGCAAGTTGTTTACCAAGGTATACCAAGATTTCAATACGAGTACTCCTTTTTTTCAGATTTAGAAGGAAATGCATGTCAGAACAACCAGCTGCTAAAGATAATTCTGGCCATGCATCAACTTATCATCTCTTCTGCAGACATGCTCCAGAAACTCATTGATCTATATCCTTTGTAATATTCAGCTGCTGTTAAGGTAATATTAGATAGCTTTACAACTTTGAAATGGGTAAGTAGAGAATATTTAATCTATGGGTGTATTACTGTTCCACTGATTAAACAATATACTTGTTCTATACAGTTTTTGGTTGTATCGTGCGGTTTTGTTTGGTTTAGGGTTGAGGTTTTTTGTTTTTTTGGTTTAGCTTATCATCCACAGAGAAAGTGATGAAACTCCAATTTAACGTAAGATTAAATGACCCTCCATTGGCTGTGGAGGGAATATCTAGCAGGTGTTAGATAAATGTATTTCCTCAGTTAGGTACTGGGAACCTGGGCCTACATTTCAGATTTCTTTCTTTCTGTCCTCCGTACAAGCAGCAGAGCAAAGAACAAAAGTGCAATTTTTGAAAATATTCTGATTGTATCATCTAGAAAGGAAATTTTCAGCAGATATGATTTCTAACTCACATACTCAACATTCCAATGCACTGAAATAAATCATAAGCTTTTCCTTCCTATTTGTTCCTGTTTCGAGGTGACTGCCTGGACTCATACATGTGTGTTTCCGGCTCATTAGATTTTTCACTACAAAGCTACTAGGTCATATTGGCAATATCAGCCTTTCTTAGGAATTTTCGATTGTGGAATATGTTACCTGAGTTCTTAGCTTTATGGAATGTTTACTCCTAATTAGATGAGAGCAGTACAGGAAGCAGACCTGACATGCTAAGAATGTCCAGCCAATTTTGGTGAAATTTAATTTAGATAATCCTTTCCTTTCTTCTCCCAAACTCTGTATCTTACTGGCTTTTAAAAGCAGCATCATTTACAACAGAGCTTTACTCTAGTGTTGTATTTTGACTGTCCTGCTCCTTATCTAACCACAAGTGTTAGCCAAGCGTGCTAAGCTACAACTATGCTGTAGCGTTGCGTTTAACTTTGGCTTATATGCTGTTCGAAAATGGAAGAAAGTAATTGCGTGTTTCTGAGAAGTAGTGTTTTCTACAGTCAGAGAAGTGATTCAAACTTTTATCAAATTTGCATATTTTGCAAGGTTGGTTTTTGAGTCTGTGTATAGCTCCCTGTAAAGACACTGAAAGGTGAAGATAGTTTTGAATGTTTCAGGTAGTCTGGGCTCTTGTATTTTCAAAATCCTTGCAAATGTCCCAGTTTCACTAGTTTCCATGCCCTAAATTATGTGAATGATTTTAGATGGTTATGGATGATTTGTAAGCCATCTAACTTCAGACATTCAGTTCAGGACCCTTCAAAGGATTTGGGAACTTAACTCAGACCTCGTTAGTTCTAAGTGCTTAAATTAGGCTGACTGTAATGTGAGTGCTTAAATTGTGGATGGTGTGTCCTGTCAGTTGCAGTAGATTTAGGCTGCAGTTAATTTCAGTCAGATTGTAGGAGGATCCACAAGGTTTTTCATTAAGTTATATTTTTTAGTACTGATAATACGTACGTAATCTACAGCAGAAGAATCAAGATATGCATAATACGTTTCCCAAATTGATTTTACATGTCTTTAAAAGACAATGGCTACAATATCAAAACATGTTTTATAGAGCTAAGAGACTAAAAATATGTGTGTTTCTTTTCAGTTGTCACAGCAAGTCAAGTGAAAACTGTTGTGTAGTTAGAAAGGTGAGGTTAGCAAGGAGAGGCATTTCACATTTTTTTTCTACCCTTGTATGCCACTAGTTATGTTTAAAAGAAAATAGCATCTTTTTTAAAAAAACTCCAGTGAATCATAATTAACTGAATGGGAGTTTTTCATAGAAGTAGTAGTTGATAAATTTGCTATTACTGTTTCAAATTTTAGTGAGATGTGCAAGTGCATGAGTTTTATTAGAAACTGTGAGGTATGTTGCAAAGAAACACATGCAGAAAGCAGAATCATTTTGCTACTCAACACTACTCAGCACTTAGGCGGCCACATCAGTATTACTCATAGTAGTCATATTTACAATAAACTTTTGCTAACGATCTTGGGATATACTTTGTATACACTTGTGTAAAACCCTGGTCTTGTCTTATATGCCATCACTAGAATGATTCCTGTTGCTTACAGGTACGGAAGTGTCAAGCATGTTATGTTACATATCATGTGAATGGATGTGGTTTTCCTTAACAGTTTTCTACCTATCTTAATGCTTTAGAAAATAAGTCTTCAATGCTGTGTGTAAAGATATGCTATTTTGTGAGGTAAGAATATTCTTGGTAGCTATTAGTCTGCAGCTATCCATGTATCATACATAAGAACACTTTTACATCTTAAGCTGACATTAAAAAGAGAAACAGCTATACTGTTTCAGCTTTTCTAAGTTCACTTTAGCAGCTTTACACAAAAAAAGGCCCAACGGCTTTGTACAGATCCGTTGAAGTCAGCGCACGTCACAATTTTGGACAGCAGTCTGTATGAATCTGTATCTTAAACATCAGTGAAAATTGACAGTGCTCAGGAATTGATAGCATTGTGTCTCTTATTATATTGGTCTGTTAAGAAAATGAAGTGGGATGGTGCAGCTAATATTAAGCAAAACTGTTGTATTTGGTAGGTAATTCTTAGTAATTCTACTTAGTCACTTGCAATGATCCTGGATTGCGCGCTTTTTTTTTTTTTTTTTTTAATTAAGGTTAGTAAAGTTTGATATCTCACTTTAGAGAAAACAGAAGAGGGGGAATAAAGATGCAACTCTGGTAATAGATTAGCATATAATATCTCTTTTTTACACAAAGTGGGATGTAAGTAGTAACAGTTAGGAAAGTAAAATTTATTTTAAATGATGATTTTATTATCTCGAAGCAAATTATTGGTTAGGTCAGAATGCTTTGGTATTATATGTGGTCTGGGAACATTTTGCTTCTTGGCAAATTCATATATACATGCATCCAAGAGAATGTGCATTTCCGTTTTTCCAACAAGCACAGACTTTTACATGCATGGGTGTACTGGGTCTGGCTGAGGAGGAGTTAACTTTCTTCAGGGCAGCCCCTGTGATGCTGCGCTTTGCATCTGTGAGTAAAACACATTAATGTTTTAGCTGTTGATGAAAAGTGATTACACTGCCCCACCCCCCCCCACCCCCAGCTTGTAGGCTGGGGGTGAGCTTGCGGTTGGGAAGGGACACAGGCAGGACAGCTGACCTGAATTGACCCAAGGGGTGTTCCATGCCATACAGCATCATGCTTAGCAATAAAAACTTGGGGGCTCGTCATTCCAAAGCAGCTGTTGCTTGGATACTGGCTGAGCATCTTGCGAGAGATGGTGATTGCCTTTGTATCACTTGTTTGATTGGCTTTTTTCTTTCATTCAGTTATTAAACTGTCTTTATCTTGGCCCATGTATTTTTACCACTTTTGCCGTTCCTATTTGCTCCCCCATCCCACTGCAGGGGGGAGGAGTGAGCAAGCACCTGGGTGGGTACTCAGTTGTTGGCCAGGGTCAACCCACCACAGTGGGTGACAAGTCACGTAGAGGAATTAAAATACAAAATGTGTGGCGAAATACACTCTTCTGAAAATATTTTGTGCATGTGAGACTGAATCACTGTAAACTATTAAATATATTTAATTAGTAATCTTTTTTCAGTTTATAGATAAAATTCTGACTAGCACAGTGCATTGTTTGTGGGGTTTTTTGTTGGTTTCTTTTTTATGTCCAGACCAAATAAGTTCAAGTTTTAAAGGAATATATAAAATTATCTGGAAGCTCATGAAGAGAAAACCAGCATGCATTTTTTTCCAGACTTAATGTGAAACTAAATATTTTAATATTGAATTTATTGCAGACATATATGTAGTATAGTTCTATATGGCATTAAGCCAGGTAGTTCCTAATTTGTTTTTAATCTTGAAATTCTGATTGCTGATAAAATCAAGGTAGCCTAGCAAAAGCATCTAAAAGCAAGATTTATTCCCTGAAGCTGGTCAAGAGGAAATACAACTCATAAAAAGGAGCATAAATTTCAACCTTGCTGATGTTAGAGCAAAACCTTTATTTTTTGTGTTTCTGTATTTTCAATGTGCAATAGGTATTGGATTACAGAGTTCTGGGTTATGTTCAAAATGGACTCTAAACTGTCCACAACTATGGAGGAATTTCAGGAACTGGTTAAAGCTAATGGTGAGGAGTTACACTGTCGTCTGATCGACACAACTCAAATGTGAGTGCCAAAGTCTCGGAAAACAAACCTGTGCTCTGAATTTCCTTTATTCAAATATAATGTCTCTCCAGTGTAGCAGGATAATGGTCCTATAGTGTGTTAGCTTTAATAAGTCATGTTACCTATCCTTAGAAGAGTTTATACATCGTTATAGATTAAAATTATGTAGAGGAACAGAATGCCTTTCAAGAATGGCTTAGGTTGAAATTAACTGCTGTGTAGGCTTTGTGCTGATTTTCTATGCTAGATAACTTACTCCATCCAGGGAACTTGGAAAATCTGTAAAGGTCTAATGATTTTGAAAGATCACTTGAAGTCAATGAGAAAGGAGAATACATTTTGACTGGGTAACAGATGAGGTACAAAAAGTGTGTTTGTATTTTTAACACCTAAGTTAAGTGAGAAGATACAGTTTATTACGTTGTCAAACTCTTGATACTATTTTATGTGATTTTAGTTATAAAATTACTTGTCCTGTCAAGAATAAATCCTACAGCTGTACATCACATAGTTCTTTTTTGGGAAGAGAACCTTCCTTGTTCTATGAGAGTATGATAGTTCTGTGGAACTCTGTAATAGTGTCAAATCGTACTTTGGTTGGAAATGTACAGGTAAAAGCAGAGCAGAATTTTGCGTACATTTTATATCTGATTATGAAAGAGGGTATTTAGTTTTTCACATCCAGAATTAAATTTCATTACTCCATGGGCAAATAGCATAGGGGGACTGTTCATACTCAGAGGCTGGTCAAGGAAATCTGTAAGAATTATTAAATGGAGGAGCACTGGGTGTGTTCAATGAAGACAAAGTTAACAGTGATTCTGGAAGTGTGATATATAATCTCATGCTGTTTAGTAATATAGCTGTATTGTACTTATGTGCTACATCAATATAATAAAGATTAAAAGTAATGTTTTTGTTTTATAATCCCTAATGCATGAAAGGAGCTTGTTTAGAAATTAGAATAATTCACTTTCTATTGCAGTAAGGCATGAAAACTGTTACTTTTGTATTAGGGACAGAGGAAAAGTTTGCTTTTTGGAAGATAACTCAAGGTAACTCTCTTCTAAAATTTGTCAAAAAGAAATTCTAGGGATTGGTCTAGAAAGCTGACACAGCGTGTGAAGGTCAACACCAGTAAGAAACGGAAAGTCTCGCTTCTTTTTGATCATCTTGAGCCAGAGGAGCTGTCAGACCACCTTACATACCTTGAATTTAAGTCTTTCAGAAGAATATCAGTAAGTGACATTTATTTATTTATTTATCTTAAACAAAGATGGAAAGGATGTAGAAAAGATGGGAGAAGGATATTATTAAAAGATCAACCTTGCAATGGAAGCCATTGGCCAAGCTGAGTCTGTGTCCAGACACTTTGTTTTATTAGTGTTGAAGGTGGCCAGTGGTACTTAAAAATTCTGAATACATTACCCTTTTCCTGCAGTCATTTGAGGGAGAGTGAACCTTTTAAGCAACTGTAGAACAGAGTTGGGGAAAGGTCAGTTGGAAGGAAGAGGAGTAAACCATTTGATCTTCTTCCAAGTAATCTTTTTGTTAGAACAAATGGTGTCATTGGGCACAGGAACAAACAGCTGTCTTTGAAATCAGTAATCAGGCTGAAATGGGATGAAGGATACTTGGAATATTCTCTTAGAGTGCTAACCTCCTGTGATTGTAGGAAACTGCAACATTCTTATGCAGTGACTAATGGACTGTCTGTGTAGAAGATGTCCACTGGACTCCGCTTGCCATTTTTGAGTGTGCATAACAAAGACTAGGGGTGGGAAAGCACTTGAGAAAATGCCTTTTTTAATGTAAAAAGGGTTTAAAATATGTTAACAGGCAAGCTTTCAAGTACACAAACAGCTCTTAAGGATTTCTCTCATTTATGTTTTCTTTCATTTGATTTGTTTTCTTAGCTATGTTGGTAACCAATAAGATGCTAACTTCCCTGTGCACCTTGGCTTCACTTGCATCCTTATGTGCTACAACATTACTTTTATTCAAACCTGATGCAGTTCACACACGGAAAAGAAAAGCGAATATTAGAGGCTAAAATCTAAGATGGTTGCGAAGTCAGTGTGATGATAACAGTGAAAGCAAAGTGGGTTTTTTTAGGGTTTTTTGTTTGTTTTGGTATTTTAGTGGGTTTTTTTGAAACACTACAATTTGCAGATGAAGTCTTGTAAGGAAAGAGGCTCTCAATAGATTGTGGAAGGTTTCAGAGTCATGTGTTAGTGTAGTTTATCTTGAGCTGACGATACATGACTCTTCGTGTTTTGGGTTAAATTCAAAAAGCCATAGAACCAAAGTCATGCACAGATTGCTGTCTGTAGGCAGTAATAACATGCAAAGCTTATATAAGTTAACATTTTCAAGCTCTGTGCAGACATAAAGTAATTAATGACTAATGAACATAACAAGGATGATTGCAGTCACAGTATCAGATGTGTCATAGAATTCCAACAGTTACATACTTGTATACATTTTTTTATGCAGGGTCCCCTGCATATGTTTTGGGATAAATTGAGTTTACTGAGAACTCAGGCCAGAAAATAATGTTAATAAATAGCTATATTCGTTAACTCTTTGCAGAATGCGTTCATGATATGCTAAGCCACAGATTCCTTTTGTTATTCTAACATGTTAAAATATACTGGGAGAAGGCTGCAAATGACCTGCAGTGTTATTAGTCACTAGAATAACTATTCATAGGTTCAGTCATTTGAAAGTCAGAAAGGAACAGTTGATCCCCTGAACACATAGAGCACTAGCAAAATCTTCCACAAGATACCATGTATCTTACAGCAAAGAGAAGTGCAGAGTGGTGTTCACAGGGTAATGACTGCAGGTATGCTGGTGTTTGGAAACCATTTTAATTTATGGTTATAAAAAACATGGAGGCTACACTGTTTTGTAAGAATCTGGATTCTGCTTTTCTGTTGAGGCTCATGTTAGTCATTGCAATATCAGACTGTTGCATTATTGAAGTACCTGGATTTCTTTACCTTATCTGCAACTAACAATCCTGTTACAGCTAACCTCGTTAATAAATTCTTCTACCAAAATTATTTTGAAAATTTCAGTAGTATGTTAGATATAAATTTGTTCAGCATTTAAAAAAAAAATCTGAAGAAGAGAGCTGCTGAGAACAAAATATAGAATTGAAAACTTATCTCTTTGTATTAGACTAGTTGCTTAAATGTCAAGATCCTGCCAAATCTGGCTGGGGTTCAAAATTCAAAGAGTAATTGTGAGTACTATGTAAACTCAGAGGCAGCTTTACTTATTAATGTTTATGTTTCTTCCATTTTTTATTTAATAAGAGGACAAATCCAGAGATGTCTGCTGTCATGTCTTGTTTTTAAAGTTTCAGTAGTTACTACGTGGATTGGAAAAGGTTGAAAAGTGGAGAGAAAATTAGAGAGGGAGAGCAAGAAACAAACAGCAGCTCACAATTTATAACTTTTTCTTAAGTTTCAATGCCATTCAGCATATTCCTGTGGCCTTAAGAAAGGATTAGGTGTCTAATAGAGCAGTGAATGTTTTTGGTAAGATGCTCATAGATGGTCATAGTAAAAATGGGTGTATAAATCCCATGTCACATTTTCTGATGATTCAAATTATTGTGTGTTCTTGTTAATGGATAAATCAGAAGAATGGATAAACATTGCATCAACAAAAACAAATGATTACTTCTTTTTGATCTTAAACAGATTTTTTTAAGCCATTCTTCCCATTATCATGTACAGGTGTCAACTGAACAATTTTAGATTGCTTTGGTTAAATAAGAGAATCTCACAAGCTGTATTAAAAATATTAAGGAATCTGTAGCCCTCGTTCTTGAAGGTCTTGCCTCAGGTATATTAATTTTATTGAACTTGCTTTCTGTATTAGCATAGTATAATTCAGAAGTGTGCCCTAACTATGTAATCCGAACACTGAAATTCCTTATACTTCCTTAAACTATCACTTAGTTAGTAGATTACTTAGTTACTTTAAATTCCATTTAACCTTCCCTGTAGAAGCCTACATTCAATGAATCGATGGAGCCACTGAGGCTGGGAGGAAAGCCCCAGTTCTACTTGTCCTAGGGTTTATAAGAGCCAAGGCTACTGAGATACACATGATGCAAATGATGTGATACAAATTAAAGTAAAAAGATACTTTCAGTTGATCCAATTAGTTAAAGCCTTCTGCTTTGACAAAGGAGAGATTTCAGTCTTACAGATATTTAAGGTGTAAAATATATCTTGTATATTTCATTTAAACAGCAGAGCTGTATCTGCACACAGATCACGAGGTATATAAAACTGTAGATGAGTTTTCATTTACAATTAACTTTTTTTAAAGTTCTCAGATTATCAGAACTACATTGTGAATAGTTGTGTGAAGGAGAATCCAACAATGGAACGATCAATTGCTCTTTGCAATGGTATCTCTCAGTGGGTGCAGCTAATGGTTCTCAGCAGACCAACGCCACAGCTTCGGGCTGAAGTGTTCATCAAGTTTATTCATGTTGCACAGGTCAGTTAAATTTTGACATGTGTTCTGTTTATTTTGTCTTTCTCTGATAGAGCCCCTTAATTGCTATTCCCACGCTACTACTGTAGGGTCAGCTGGGAGTGGTGGCACTGGCCTCCTGGTTCGTACATACAGCATGCATATTTGTGTATGCTCTGGCTTCATACCAAGTATTTAGATACTACTGTGTCATGGCACCATGACTTTCTCCTATCCGTTCTGAAGAAACTGTTTTCACTGAAAAACTAGACTTGCTTTTGAAGCAGCTGGTGAGATTCCAAGCTGTGACCTCATACCTTTCCAAAGCTTGAACCACTGTCCTGCCTTTGGCTCTAATTAAAAGCATTTCTACCAGATAGACCTTACTGGATAGAAGCAGAGCTATGGTCCTGTTGGTATTCTTTGCATGCTAATTCAACTGCAGTCGTAACCAACATAATAGGCAGCATTTCCTAGTTGTGGCAGACTGTAGGAAGGGGGAGAAGGACTGAGGAAGTCCTTTGAAGATTTACTGAATCTGCAGAATTGTTATCTGATATAATAACAGCAGAATAAGTACGTGTTACACCCAGTAAAATCACAATTCATTACCAA
The DNA here is from genome assembly GCF_023638135.1 of Falco biarmicus. Classification (NCBI taxonomy): domain Eukaryota; kingdom Metazoa; phylum Chordata; class Aves; order Falconiformes; family Falconidae; genus Falco; species Falco biarmicus. The sequence continues at coordinate 18,105,494 of NC_079294.1, read as the reverse complement.
AATTAATGAAGTCCAGTGGATAGTGGCACAAAACCTCTAAGACTTTAGAGGAAATACAGAATTTGAACCTTTAAATAATAAATACTGATTTTTTTTTTTTTGTATGCCAACACAGAAGCTCCACCAGCTGCAGAATTTCAATACATTAATGGCAGTGATAGGAGGTCTCTGTCACAGTTCCATTTCCAGACTCAAGGAAACAAGCTCATGTGTTCCTCATGATGTAATTAAGGTTGGTATTTCTCCCCTAAGTTTTACAAGTAAGATAACCTTTAACTTTTTTGTAATTGCCCCCACAAAAAAGAAGCTTACTTCATTGGATAAGATGGAGAGAAAGACGGGATGTGGGGGTGGGGGAGAAAAACTAAGACTTCCGTTTGTTTTGGAGGGGTTTTCTTTGTCATTTCATCTCTACGTCACCAGTAACTCCTACACTTCCAACCCCACCTTTCTTCAAGATTTGTATAGCTTCTCTAAAGTTTCTCTTTAATATTCAGATGTGACAAGCTGCATTTTCATTTACATGCAGTAGTACAGAATAGCATTCAAACATGGTGGCAGAGAATGGGATCCTAGAACATTTGAAAGCAAAGCTGTTGTCATCCATAGCAACACTGACCAACCTGAATTTATGAAATGCTAGCACAGAGCTCTGTACTTTGAGTTTAAAACTGAAAGGACTGGTTTTGTTCATCTGATCTTTCCTTATGACAGATTTTGTCTCGTTCAGTCTTGAACAAACTGAGCCATAATACACACACATTAGAATACAGTGGAACGTTTAGGAATCAGTTAAAATTTCCGATTAAATTCTTGTGAAATACAGATGCTCATATTGCTGAGATTGCGTTTCTTCACAGATTTAGTAGCTGCATACTTTTCAGCAGTGAAATGGCTTCTTAAGAGACTAATATGCTTTGTTGTTTTATCTTATTTGGGACCATAAATATTTCATGTAGGTATCTAATGGACCTGTTTTGATCACAGTGTGATCAGCTTGAATGAACTGTACGTACCTGGAGTATGACCTCCCACTGACAATGGCTGCAGCTTTCATGATCTGCAAAACCAGTTAGCAAGCTTATTTTAGAATAAGCATGGAGTTTTGAAAAATTTTGTCATTATGAAAAGTGAACTGCATATGTGTCAATCATATGAATAACTTTTTGCATCAAGTTTGTGAGGGTTAAAAATCAAGGAGTTAGACAGGAACTTCCACATGAAAACATTGGTCCATTGATCTTGTAACACTGAGTCAACTTTGTACCTGTGTTGTTTTAAACAAGGGAAATACTTATACTGCTAGACTTGAGATTCATGTGGCCTTTACAAGTCCAATATATTGTTTCTTCTTCATTTCTGTGGAACAGAAGTTTTCTTAAAGACACAGATGTGCCACCTTCAACTATAGTAGGAGTTCTGGTCACACTGTGACGGGACTGTAGCACAGTCTAGGGTTTCTCTGCCAGGACTTTCCAGTTCCAGCAATTCCAGCTGGTGACCTGGAAGCCAGATAAGTGCCTTACACATTTTAAGGTGGAGGTGGTTGGTTTTATGAAGGCCAGACAGCTTGTGCTGTGCTTATGCATTAATTGCATGCACAACTCCTTGATTTGAGAGGATGCTATTTCTTGTCATTGACTAAATAGGAATGTAGGAATACCAGCATTGTAGTTTAGACTATAGGTTAACTGTCTAGAATTATGTATTATAGATAGTTAAATTAGGTGAAGTGAATACCTAGATTTCATTTGAAGCCTAAAGTTTTGAAATCCTTTTCAAGAGTCATTGTGAGTAAACTCCTTAACAATAATGTGGGAAGTTGATGTGCTGGATGACCAGAACAAAAGCAGTAACCAATTTTGATTTTTGTTCTCTTTTTATTTTTAGGTGTTTAATGAAATGACAGAACTGCTTTCATCTTACAGAAATTATGATAGTTACCGACGTGCCTATAACGAGTGCAGTAACTTTAAGATCCCAATCCTTGGGGTCCACTTGAAAGACTTGATATCACTTTATGAGGGCATGCCGGACTACTTAGAGGACAAAAAAATTAACATATACAAACTGTACTCTCTGTATAACCACATAAATGAGCTGGTACAACTCCAGGAAATGCCACTTCCCCTGGAGGCTAATATGGACCTTGTTCATTTGCTTACAGTAAGTCCGTTAGATGAGATAAATACCTCCATTTAAAAAATAGTTGTTCAAAAGGTATATGAAATTAAGTAGAGGATTCCATTAATTATAAATACATAATATCGTAAGATTTTTTTTCCTTAAGGAAACATACAATAACAGAAGAAGACAAAAAGTTAGTGATACTGATTTATCTGGCAGCAAGGGTAGAGGTGCCAGTTCAGCAGTATGCTTCCAGTTATTTCTACAAGGGAAGGAAATGTTTATTTCTGCTTCACTATAGTAGTATGCATTCTTTCTGTACTTTCACTAAGGAAGCACTCTGAATCTTCTGCTTAAATAGGCAGAAAGGTACAAAGCTTCCTTAGATGCACCTTGGAGGCAGATTGCTTAAAAAACTTCTTTGTGTTGAACACACAAACTTTCACGTAGAAGTTAGTCCCTCAAGATGTGTAGGGTTAAACATACCATGTTTCTAGCCAAGTTTCTTCTGGTACTGAAAAAACTGTCTTGACACAAACATTAATCAAATATAGTTGTAGTATTACTCTTCCAGTCATATCTAGTTAGTGCCATGTTACTAACTAGATTAATACTACCTAGGACATATGTCACGACAATGATTTTAGCTTCTAGTAAGTTAAAATACTACCTTTTCTTAAAACTGTAAAACTACCTTTTCTCAGTTTTGTTTAGCCTTAACAAGTACCTCATCTTGGAAAAAATAGATAGCCTGCTTCCAGTTTCTGGTTACAAGCCCTGTTTCAGCAAAAAGCTAATAGATAAAAGTGCTTATGTGCTTGAGGTTATTTATTCTGTCTGGGAGCACTCATGTGTGAAATTAAGCACATATTCCAGGGCCTGGAATAGAGATACATGAGGTGGTGAATTTCTTTCTGCTAAACGTTTTAAATGTTTTGTCTCAAATTATTGTAAGTTCCTTTTTTCCCTGTTTTTCAAATAATAATGTTTTATAAAAATGGCTATCACAAATATATATAACTTTGGCTACAATTTCATGCCGTTATATATGACAAGACATAAATTAAAAGAAGTACTTCATTTCAAAGCAGCAGCTTCTAATCTGTTAATATTCCAGGGCACATAAATTTTCCTGTTTATTCCCCAATTTTTCCAACAGTCTTTCTCCTTCTGTTTCCTTTAGTCATTTACTTTTCCAGTAGCAGGCAAATCAGTTTGAAGAGGTATTTGTAATTACATACATAACTCAATAATTCATGGAAGTATCATAACATTTGCACTTTTTTTTGAGTGTCAGAAGCTCCTTTAAAATTTTGCCAAGAATCTAACATTATTCACTATTAAGACTACAACAGTAATTCTTGCAGTTGTTCACAAGAAAATTGATGCGTATCTGCAATTTGAGTAAATTTTTCATTGAATAAAATAGCGTATTTTGGTTTTCTAGTTTATATGCATATGACTGCAGCAATCTTGACTCTCTAACAAGTTTATATTTTCTTTGGACTTGCAATAGATTGAGGCTTATAACACATTTAAGCCTGGCTTTTCTATTCATTTGCATGTCTAGTGTGAATATTTTCATATAAATATTCAAGAAGTTTCATGTTATCAGTCTTCAATCTTAGCTTGAAATTTCTTTCCAGTGATTAAAATATTTGCTGTACTATTTTCATGGACACATGCAAAAGCAAAGGTATAAATCTGATTGTTTTTTCAAATTCCTTTATTTACCCAGGCGTAAAGTTTCTTGCTTTACATAACTGCTGTTGGCAGCTAAATGTTCTCAATAAATACCTGCAAGTCCATCTTCTATCCTCATCATATAGTTCTTAGTTCATCATGGTCACAGCTGGATAGGATAAATATGACATGTTTAAACAAGAATTTTCTGAGAATTTGAGTTGTTGGACAGTTTCATTGGAGTGGTTTTATGCTTAGTTGCACGATAGACTTTTTTTAATATTATGGGAGTAACAGTTTTTTTCAGGTTACTTATTAATTGACTGCTAATTATCCCTACAGTCACTTGCTGTGCTAATGACTGTAGCTGTGTAATGTTACAGATTTTCAGATAATGGCAATAACAGTCTGGAATTTAGAAATGTACCTCTTTCAAATCACTGAATCCCTATGCAGCTCCAGTGCATTTTTATAGCTGCAACCTAAATTGAAAATTAATCCATGAAAAAATACTAATGCACACCAGAAGCAAGTTTATCAAACAGGCTGTTTCAAGATTAAACTAAAGTTGTGTTTGTTTTCAGCTCTCCCTTGATCTTTACTACACTGAAGATGAAATTTATGAGCTTTCATATGCACGAGAGCCACGAAGTCACCGAGCTGCTGTAAGGGCCTTTACAGATTCTTAACAAAAGGATTTTTTTAGTAACGTAACTTTTATCCCTTGCATTCATTGTATTTTATTTTATGCTTAATTGAAAACATTTACCTTTATACACTGAGCAAAATCTGTTGAAGCATACATTGGTTGATGATGAAGCCTAAGCTGGAATATATAGGAGAGTCGACACCATATCAGGTTTTATAATATGAACACAAGCAAAGTTATTTGTGTAGAGACAGGACATCAGGCTCAATCTTGACAATTGATACTGATTCTTTTAAAAGAATAATTCTTATGTGATTCAAATGATGAAACCCATGAGTATTACATTATAGTTTTTGCTCCTGTTTTACAAATATGGAAAAGACAGTGAATTTACAGGGCTGTCAGTGAACGGTGGCAATTTAAGGAACAACCACTGTTTTGGACAGTTCAGGGAAGAACTTCCCTGAAGTATCATGTAATTATCAGAAGTATGATGTTGGGTCCAACCGGCCCGTTTCTGCAGTCCTGTATCACGTAGCCCATTGTCACAAATGAAAGAAATGTAATACTGAAAATCTCCGTGTGGTACTAATTTATTAAAATAAAGTTCCATTCAATTTATTCTAGCCTTTGACACCTTCCAGACCACCGGTAGTTGCAGACTGGGCCTCAGGAGTTGCCCCAAAACCTGATCCAAAAACCATTAGCAAACATGTTCAGAGGATGGTAGATGTAAGTATGGTTAAGCCCATTTACTTTGTGCATCAGTCTCTTAGTCTCTAGGTGTGAGAAGATAAAAAGAAAGGGAAAGACACTGAACACGTTCAAAGCTGTGCTGAGTTTATAAGCACTTCTGTCCTCACAAATATACTTCTGCCTAGCTGTAAATAGCAGCAGCAGCCCGTGAGGTGTGGAAGGAAGTGCCGTAAATGGCTATGGAGGCAGTGGGGAGTGTGAACGCTGGGCGGTATGCTTCCAGAGTCATTCTTCCAAGGAGCCAGGCAGCCCGTTTCTACCAGCGCCTCCAACATCATGGTATTGGTGGAGTCTGAAGGTGGACCTCTCAGCAGCTTTGTTACTAGCAGCCATTGCTTTTTCTCTCTCTTTTGGGTCATCCACTTTACTTGAAATCGCCAAGTAATCAGTTGATTGGTTCCAGAACTGACAGAGAGAGAGATAAAGAGTTTGTCTTTGCATCTCTGCTTCATCTCTTTTCCTTCTAAACACTTCTATTATTGCTAGGTATCATTTGATACATGCTGTTTTGGAATATATTTCTAAATTTGGCCTAGATGTGCTCCTTGCCTTAGGGCCAGAGACAAAGAGTAATGTCATTCCACAACTGGAAACAGGTGTCTACATGACAATTCTGTCACATAACTACTTTTCACATAACATTGACCTGATGAAACAAGCCAGGCAGCTACACTGATTTAGCTACCGAGGTAATCACTGAGAGCACTAATTGAGAGCATTAGTACAAGTTGTATATGTATGCCCAGACATGATGGTCTTAAAACGAAACTAAAAAAGAGCTGTCATTGTGTAGTGAAGTATTTAGTCCAGTCTATGTTGACTTATCCGCGCTTTGCCACAAATCGAGAAATCATAATGCTTCTTTGGTCTCAAGCAAAAGAAGCAGTTAGACTGTTGTGTAATAGATACTGGGAGAAAGTGAGAGGGGAAATCCATAAATATTGTGGAGAATTTTTAAGTGATAATTCAGCCCATCCTCACTGTAAACTACTCTACTATTACCTTGAACAGTCTGTCTTCAAAAATTATGACCATGATCAGGATGGATACATTTCCCAGGAAGAATTTGAAAAGATAGCTGCCAGTTTTCCATTCTCATTTTGTGTAATGGCTAAGGACTGGTGAGTACCTAATTCTGCTTATCAACTTCATAGCATCTGTTTGGGAGGGGGTCTGGGTTTTTTGTGTTTAGATTTTATTTCTATCATGAGGGTGGTAAAATCATCTTTTTCACCCACAAATAGAAGTGAAAACATAACAGACAAAAGCATCTTCTAAATTTGTTGTGAATGACGTCTTCATGAGCTTATATCATTGGTAACCAGGCTGATGTAGGAGGAAGAACAGATAAAAGAAAAATATTTTTTCAAATTATATTCAGTATATACTACTAAAGAACTTCCCTACGATGAACTTGTCCTTCAAAAATAGAAAATTGGCAATTGTGTACTGTAGTCAAATTAAGAACATTTTTTCTTAACCTATTAAAAGTATGGAAAAATACAGTAGTGGTTATTCAGAGGTGTTATGTGAAGTAGTTTTGAAGTTGCATCACATAGGTAGATACTTCATTTATCCTTACAGGCTGCATTTTAAATGTTTAGATAAGCTTCTGTAGACTTTGGGAGCAGTTGACAAGATTACTGAGATCGCTGTAGTTTTTGGCCTATGAAACTATTGCCGTTATAAACTGGAAGAAAGATATATTTAATTCTTAGGCTTTTAAGAAAATGTGTGCCTCACAAACAACTTTCTTGTTTATTTTCAGGGAAGGTCTGATTAGCAGGGATGAAATAACAGCTTACTTTATGAGGGCTAGCTCAATCTATTCCAAATTAGGACTTGGCTTTGCTCACAACTTCCAAGAGACCACTTACTTAAGGCCTACTTTCTGCGACAACTGTGCTGGATTTGTAAGCTTACTTTTTAGTAGATTATGTTAATGTTGTTTTTAATAACACTGGGTTTTATCTCATAATCACCATGTGTCATATACAGAAATGGATCTATATACAACAGCAGTGAAGCTATACAGAACATCAGGCTTCTGCCTGTGTAGCTATTTAAGGTAGCCTTTACACCCCTCTGGGAAGTACTATTACCTGTTTAAACATGGCTCCTTTCTTGTGGTGTTTGGCTGTGTCACCAAACACAATCTCACAGGAAAGACTTCCAAATCCAGAGCCTTCCACTCTGTGAGGCTGTTAGAACTCATGTTCTGGTACAGACATAAGATGCCCCCTGCCTGTGTTATCGAAAGATTTAGTAAAACTGACTGTCCTACCAGTCCCCAGTTTACCTGAGATCAAACAAGGATGCTGAGATGGAGTTCTCAGTCTACTCCAGCTCCATAGCTGCTCTGGGGGCTGTCAGATCTGGTGATGTATTATTCATTGGAGACTGCTCTAAGGTATTTTGTTTGTGATTGAAGGTCACACACAAAATGTTCTGTTTACCGTATGCTAAAGAGGTAAATAGTTCATATTTTGACCTTTCAATTAAAAGGGTAGAAAACCAAGATGTTCTTCAGGTTCTCAGATCTTAGAAATGAGTGGAGCTGTTAATGGATTTTTATATCTGGAGGCATCACATGTACAGGGAAATGTATTAATATATAGTCTTTCTGTTTGTTTGAATTTCAGCTATGGGGAGTCATTAAACAAGGATACAGATGCAAAGGTACCGTTAATTTTACTCTGTAATTGATGGTGAATGACAAAAAACCCCTGATCGTCCTAAGATCCATTGCTGTGTCTATGGACCTAATTAATCTGACCTGTCAGGGAGGAGAAGACTGATGCCAGAATAGTGTGACAGGTAGATGGTCCAGAAGAAATGCAATGAAGGAACTCGTAACTGACAGCTGTAACCCTCTGCAAAACGTCACTGAATTCAGAGTGTTTGGGAACAGACCCTTCTAGTCCAGTGGGTGCAAACACCAACACTGTGAAAACTGTGCAGCACATTCACAACATGTATGTTAACAGAATTTTCTTGCTTGTACAGGTGTCTTTCTCTGTAACTCCTACCATCAGAACACTGTTGCCATGTTGCTATTTTGCATTTTCACAATGAAAAGGATTTTTAGACCTATATAGCAAAGGGATGTTGTTGGTCTGTTTACCAGATGTATGTTGTTATAGGTGCAGTGTTAGAGCTGATTTGAGATGCTATAACAGAGCCACTGAATCATGTAAACTTTGTTTTGTTTACAGACTGCGGAATGAACTGTCACAAGCAATGCAAAGATCTGGTTGTGATAGAGTGCAAGAGAAGACCCAAAACTTCAGTTGCAGACAGCAGCCCAACATCTGCTCTTGCTTCCAGCCTCTGCCCAGTAGGAGTCAAAGAGCAATTCCATGGTGAGAAAAGATTACATTATTTAGATCTTTTGATCTTGTTAATCTTTCATTTGCTCCTTTTTCTTCTAAAGCCGAGTTGTACAGCATTGTTTTAGGTTTTGTTAGTTAACTGCAGTGTTTTATCCACAAATAAACTAGAACCAGGTGTAAGTGAGCCTGTACCAAGTAACACTGTTCCGGTTCTAGTTTGAATAAGTAAGGACGCCCTTTCTGGGAGGACTCGGCACAGTACACAATGTACGGTGTACAAATTCCTCAAAACCTGTCTAAATCTGCCAGACTGTCTTGAGAACTAGTTGCCATGAACTGAACAGTTGACAGGTTCCATTAACTTTCTCAAAGACTCACAGGCTGGTCAGGATTGGAAGGGACCTCTGGACATCATCTAGTCCAAGCCCCTGCTAAAGCGGGGTCACCTACAGCAGGTTGACAGAGTCATGTCCAGGAGGGTTTTGAATGTCCCCAGAGTAGGAGACCCCACAGCCTCTCTGGGCAGCCTGTCCCAGCGCTCTGTCACCCTCAAAGTAAAGAAGTTTTTCCTCACATCCCTGTGTGGCAGAAGTTCCTGTATGACAGTTTGTGCCCGTTGCCCCTTGTCCTGTCACTGGGCACCACCGAAAAGAGCCTGGCCCCATCCTCTTGACGCCTGCCCATAAGATATTTGTAGCCATCGATAAGATCCCCTCTCAGTCTTCTCCAGGCTGTACAGGCCCAGCTCTCCCAGCCTTCCCTCATCAGGGAGATGCTCCAGTCCCCTCAGCATCTTTGTAGCCTCTGCTGGACCCTCCCCAGCAGTTCCCTGTCCCTCTTGGGACCCTCCCAGCACTGGGCCCAGCACTCCAGATGTGGCCTCCCCAGGGCAGAGCAGAGGGGCAGGATCACCTCCCTCGACCTGCTGGCCACGCTGCCCCTAATGCCCCCCAGGGTCCCACTGGCCACCTTGGCCACCAGGCCACACTGACTGCCGGCTCGTGGGCAACTTGCTGCCCACCAGAACTCCCAGGTCCTTCTCCACAGAGCTGCCCCCCAGCAGGTCCCCCCCAGCCCGTACTGATGTGTGGGGTTGTTCCTCCCCAGGTGCAGGACCCTGCACTTGCCTCCACTTGCCTCCTGTTTCTCCTTTCCTGGGATAAGATCTTGAGTCAATTTACTGCATATATTCTCCAGGACAAGAGGAAGGACTGTTCACGTTTCCTAATGGAGAATTAGTGGAACACAGTGAAGACAGCAAGGACCGAACCATTATGCTCATGGGTTCCTCAGCTCAGAAAATCTCAGTGAGACTGAAACCAGCTGTGGTTCATAAAGGTACACAGACTGATTCTGCCACGCCGGCTGGTGATGCATCTCGTAGGCAGACAGAGAAGAAAGAACACAGGATGCCAGAAAATCCTTATCTCCAGGCAGCTGCACCACCCCTACGTCCAAGCCCAATTCTAGGCCGCAAAAAGGCGTATGTTAAATGGGAAAACAAGGACTCCGGCCAGAAAACGAAGGAGGAGCATCACAGCTGTAAACCCTCATATCAGGAACTTGAGCAGGTATATACGTGGTGACACAACTTCTGTTTGACACAACAGTACCATGAAGTGGTTGTAGGGTATGGAGGAGTGGCTGGGTGGGAAGGTGTCACCTTACTCCTGTATCATTAATTGCCAGAACAATCCATGAGTGACATCATAAATTCTTAGCCACTTTAACTCCAGCAATGCTTTGCTTTAAGTAGAAATTTTAATACTAGTGTAGGGCACAAATTTTGAAGCCCTTGTTATGATCTTAGGACAGGATGTTACTCCATAAAACAAGCAACATAGGAAGAAATTCAGGACTCTTCAGGTGGCTTCTGTTCCCCCAAGTGACAGAACACACAGAGTGGGGAGCTCTGCTTTTGTTCAACTGACAGTCCCTTTTTCTTTTCTGGATAACTTTAAGTCACCAAGAAGTTTTGTTTTGTGAACAGACATGACACCTCTTGCTAGATTTCACCTGCATCAGCCCCACTGTGGCTCACCTTACTCTGTGAATGTTTTGACAATAAGCTATTCATAAGACAGTGTCACCCCAGATTTGGCCCACATTCGGGTTTGTAGAAACACCACCTTTTGAGACAGATTAAAGAGACAATCATAGTATCAACAATGCAACTGATGGGTAGATCCAGATGTGATTATGAGGAGCAAAGGCAAACTTACTTTCATACTTAATTACTGTCACTATTCTGAGACAGAACATGGAAACAGTCCAACAACAAGGCCACAGCCTGATCTTTGAATGATCAGTATAACTTTCAAAGTATCCTTTGCTGCTGATAGTTAATGAAAGATGGTTGGCTTATTAAGACAGAGATTAAGACAATTAGCAAGAATCTTCAGTGTAGACCACTTTCAGTCAACACAATGCATTCGATGTAGACAAGGGTGTGAAGCATGGATGTACTAGTAAGAACTGGTTCTTTAAAATGTCCCATTCATCTGAGTCCCACAGTTTACCTTGCTTCCTCAGCAGATCCTGACCTCAATTACTGAACAGCAGCTGATGTTGTAAGTTAATGTCTCAGATTATTGGACAACAAATTTTGCATTAGTAGAGCAGTAAAGTGTGAGCTGTGTTCTTGTTTCCCCTAGACTGCTGCTGTTACGAGAGGAACAGTGGAGGGTGGATAAAGGCAGGTTGTGGACAGGGTGTCAGACGCCAGCTGCTGGGGAGTATACACAAAGGACAGACCAGTGACTACGGAAACATTCAAGCAAGTTACTGGTTCTGTTCTGATAAGAGCTACACCAACTTAACGTTTATGCCAGTCAACCTAAACATACAATCAGACAGTCCTGAAGCAAATTCAAAATATAATACCATTCTCTTTTTTTTGCATGTGTGGTTTGGTTTTGTTTAGGAAAGAAATATTCTAAAGGCAGACAATGAAGGTTTAAAGATCCAGCTGGAACAGGCACATAAAACAATTGAGTCTCTCACGATCCAGAGAAGAAACCATGTAGTCAATAACCTACAATACAGAGACTGCTCCTAGCAGACAAGAGAGGAAATCTCCTATGGAAGAACGTAAGACTGAAGGCGGAGCTGTGGTAAGGCACATTTATCAAGTGAACGAGAGAGAGTCTGAAGGATGTTAAACAGAAATACTCTTTACTCAACACATTTCCAGATTAAACATACACTCCCAAATGTATAAATCCATTCCTTTGACTTTTAAAGGTCATTTAGCATTATCTGTGCAATGAAAATGCTATCTTCTGGGATTGCTTTTAAAAGGAGTGACATTGTTGCTTAAGTTTCTGTTAATGATGAAGACCATGTGGATTCCCCAGTGACTTGTCTGGCAGCAGCACACCTTACTCTACAAGTGTTCTTAGAAAGTAGGTATTCGTAAGACACTGTCGTCTCAGATTTTCCCCAAATTCAGGTTTGTAGAAACAAATGTTCAAAAAATCAGAGTATTTAAGTAAAACTGTAGAAATATTCCATTAAGAGGAACGGTTCTTTATTGTGGCTGAAACCAATTAAAATTATGAAGGGAACTGTCATCTTTCCAAAGTTTAGCAAGAATATTAAAATAAGTGGTTAAGCTAATGATACTTGATTCTTAGACTTTAAGATAAACTGACAATTTTTTTAAACCTCTTTCAGAGCTTTAGAAATCCTGCTGCTCAAACACTTACCTTTGTTGAGGTAAAACAGATGAAACTAGAGAGAGTTTACATTGAATACTGCTCCTGTTTTTGTGTTCCACGCCACAGCTTGGAACACTTAGCCCTACTTATTTGGCTTAAGGGATAACTTGTTGTCCACATACCGTAGATACAGGACAAGGCTGATTATTTTTCTGTCATGTCAGAGTGGATGGCGTTGTTGAGTAGAACCTCAAGGGCCATGTGATGAGGGAATCTGTACAGTAATCCCAGTGTCACAGTTACTGTATTCCAGAGCTCCTAACTTATGATTCTAACTACTAGGGTTTCTCCATGGGTTTGTCTTCTATATTTCACATGCACTTTAGGTAAAGAGTCAAGATGAGTGTGCTCTTATGTGTGTAAATTTTGTATAGTAAAAGGTCCTAGGCAGGTAACTTAATTCTCTTAAAGCTACAAAGTGTACATATTGTAAAAGACGACAAAACAATCTTTCAAGTTCCTGGTAAATCTGCTCATCAGAATAGCCAACTTTGTCTTGGAATGCAAATGCAATTTTAGTCTGTACACTGACAGCTGCATAAAACTTGCTTGCATTTCTCAGAGGGATTCATCATCACACATTTAAACATCAGAACCTTATGACTTTGATATGTTTATCTACAAAGTCCATTCAATGCTTTTCAAAACTTGTAAGTTCCAAGTCCGTTATAGGCTGAAATTTAGTCAACCCATTACAATAGCATGCGTGCTTTGTTGAAAGTGGTATAAGTGTATGTTCCATCTGCAATTTACAGTCATTATCAAGTATATGAATGCTTTATTTATAAAAAAAGTCCATTTGAAGCTAATTTTAAGTGATTCTAAATTCTTGGTTTGAATTTTGTTTGTGCTTGCATCCCCATGTATAAGTAAAAACAAATGGAGGGAAACTGTAGTAATAATAGATTTTGTTACCTTACTGTAAATAACTGAAACGCATAGGACAAAAACCAGCAGCTGTGAAGATTGTGCAGCTTTTTTTCCTCATACACTAAACCTGAATTACTAACAATTAACATGGAATTGCACTTTGATCAATGAAGCAGTCAGAATGGCTTTCAGGTCATGACTGCAAACCTGCTTTGCCCATTTTCTGCAAGCTTCTCGATTTTGTCCTCTACTCAAGGAACTACAGCAAGGCATATTCCTAATAGGCATTTAGCAAGTAAGTCTGTTTCTGCAACAATTGGAATAAACAAGATAAAAGTTGAATGTTTTATGTACTTCGAAAATACCCCAAAAAGAGCAGCGAAGACTTACGAATCTTGTGCAGCCAAGATAACTGTTTGCTTGTGGTCTAAACTCTGGATTCTGACAGAATTTGTGTGTATGCATACACTTTGTGCTGGGGGGTGGAGATCATGAACAAAAGCTGTTACTTAAGAAAATTCCCTAACATCAACAGCTGGCCTATAGGCTACTGTGTTACTAGGTTGAGTACTTAATACTCAAAATTGAGTTACAATCAAAGATTTGTACAGCCTTAACTGCTAACTTAACATTTCTCTGTGTTTTCTTCTTGCTCCTACAATCTGAATGCCTTAGAAGGGATCTGTTTGCAGGAATGCCTTACAGAATAAGTATGTGGTGCTTGACATAAGCTGAAAACTTCCTTCTTCGAAGTCAGTTGGTACCTGGAGAATCTCTGAGCTCTCAAAGTACCTTCAGGTTCTCTGTTTGCCCAAAGCTCCTTACAGTTGGGGTTTTGTTTGCTTGTTTATGATGGGAGCCCCTTCTTTCTTTGGGGACTTCCTTTTTGCTACATGAGAGACTAATAGCAGAAACTGACTACAGGGATACTGACAGAGCTACTGAACAAAAATTATATCTGTATTAATCTCCCAAGCTGCTTCATGCTAGGAAAAAAAATACAATTAAAGTACTAAGTGCTGTTTAAAAGTAATGTTAGCAAACACTGATACTGAAATTTTATCGTCATGGCTAATTTAAATGAAAAGCACTCACCTGTATTCCTTCTCCAGGCTCAGCTGTGTTTCATGTACATACAGGAAGGAAGAAAAACCAAGTGCCTACCCCCTACCAAGTACAGTTTATTTTCAAGTGTGAATTCTGATAATTAGATATTTAATTCTTTTTAATTTCTAAATTTAAGATAAAAATAGATGGAGTCATAATCACAATTAACAATCACAATTAATTAAGGCAGGGCTACTGTTCATATTCAGATTAAACACAACTACCTTTAAACAGCTTATATGTTTTTGGAAATACATTTTTGTTACAGTAGCAATCTGTTATTTTGTTGTAACTGATCTCTGTGGCAACTTGAAAAATTTTTGGTCTGATGCTTTTTGAGAAGATTGAAAAAGTGTACAGATTGTAAAGATTTTATATAAATTGTAAGATTACTGTTAACTATTTATAATAGAAAAAAAATAAAATCACAGTTCATGCCTCAGAGTTTGTATCTCAAAGAAATCTAAACCACCTGTATTCATCTTCCTTGACTCAGTCATATGAGACACTGCTGCAGAATTAACCTAGTTACCCGAGTCCCCAGTCTAGCTCCACCTTCTGAAATCCTTGGAACATTGCTTTGAGAAAACTCGGGAAGCTAGGTATTTGCGCATTATTCTTTTGGTATTTTAATGGTTGACACAGTACACTGTTTTGCTACTCACTATTCCAAGTATTACAAAGCACAGTTCTTCATTAGCAGAAAGCACAACTCTTCATTAGCAGAATCTCTCACTTTTGTTAAAAATTCTAATTCTGAAAAGATTTCACAGCCCGCCAGCCAAGTTTCAACAGGGCTTCTGTAAGCATCTGCCACTGCTGGCTATTATACAGGCAGCACTATATAACCCTAAAGACTTGCTATTCTTGTCCGTGTAGTAAACCTCAGAATACCTCACCTCAAATGTGTTCTTACATGGACTAATGAACATTTACTCAGTTATCTTCAATCATCTGAGGGAGGCAAGGGATGAAGACGTAGAGTGCTGACTAACCACCAAAACCAGAATTCCTATTTATATGGGCAGATCTACTCTACAGTCTTGCACACACAAAAGAAGTTGTGTTTTACATCATAATTACAGAAATTAAGAAAAGGAAACTTCAGAAGTAATTAGAGGATATTTCCTTTATGGAGAGACAAAAGTAATTATTGTACAGATCTATAACATTGGGTTTTTTTACTAAGAAAAATTTAACTGAGATTCCTTAGTAATCACAGACAATGTAATAGGGATGTATTTGTGACATGTCCTGCCTGTTGAATTTTTCCTATATTGTTATCTCCAGCCTTCTCAATGCTGGTATAAATATATCTGTTCTTTTTCCTTATCATAAAAAGTTAAGTTCCATCACTATTGTAAGTCACCAGCAGGAATTATTCCTTACAAACATAGGAGGAACATGTGATAGTGGAGCCAAATCACACTACACAAGTGATGCAAATAACTTCAAATACAGTACTTTATTCCTCAGTGTTTACAGCTGTTAACAAAAGTGACTCTCAAATCCTGAAAAAAGAAAAACCCAACCTATCTTTCCAATTCTTAATCAAACAAAACAATATTCAGGTAGATGTTCACTATGTGTGAATAAACATAAAAATCTCACAAACATGTATATGAAAATATTTTACTTGCAACAGAATTTTTGAAAATACTTTTTCAAGACGAACATACAAATTTTGAGAAAAGGTTTAAATCAATTATTTCTATGGTATTATTGCATCTTTTGATAAATTAAAAGCATACATTATGACAACAGGACAGAAAAGGATACCTCTGAAACGTGGTGGTGCTTACTTTAGTTTTCCACTACTGGCTTCACATTTTGGAATTATTCAAGAAAAAGTGAAATGGCCAGATTAAAAAAAACAAACCTCCAACCTATTTGAATGTCTCATCTTTTACATGGTCTACATAAATATAATTTAAGTATGGTACTGAAATAATGTAACTGTCAGAATTACATGTGGGCAACACAGCTAGTTCACGTCAGGGTTTACTTCATTCAGAACCATCCTGCCTGCTACACACAGGATAAATTGACGAGTGTAAACGCACCAAGGCACGTCCACAGTTACAACAGTTCAACTAAACCAGTACAACTGCACACCTTAAGACTGATGAAATCTTTAAGTATAGATAAGCCATTTGATTTTCCTAGCATATTTCCTTGGTAAAGCTAAATCCTTGCCTGCTGTTTGTAAATTGCTTCTACCAAAACACAACACTGGGATGAGCAAGCAGAATTTTATATCAAGGCTTTGGTTGTCAAAAACTGCTCTCTCCATTGCTTTGCTGACCAACACTTCACCTCCAAGGCCAGCAGTCTCACTTGCTACGTCATCAATTTGCAAGCTATTCCAGAGCATTAGGCAAAACCCAAGCTCAACAGCAAGAAACCCAGTACTGTGCTCCCACAGGATCCATGAGGGTCTCTCCATACTGAATGCAGAAGCTGGCAACAGCTTAGGCCAGCATGGAATGTAGAAAAAAAATTGGCAAAGGAACTGTACTGCTAGCAGCTGGGTGAAGTTAAGCCGTTATTTCAAGAGTTCACATCCAAGCTAACACGTTCAAGCAAGGAAAACTTCTGCCCCTTTTTGTTAGGCAGCTGCTGGGACCTTCAAGTTTGCATAATGCTGTATCTACCGCATCACAAGCAGCATTCTCAAGCACCCTATGATCAGAGAGGAAACAACAGAAGAGAAACTTCTGAAGTTTATCTGGATTAAAATTTCAAATGAGAAGGAAGGCTGGTGATGGCTTATTAAAATCTGCCATAGGCTTTTGGAAGAGATAATAACTGATTTCGAACAGCTTTACATTCATGCATAAAGCTGCCTATGAAACACATGATGCATGTGTTCCTGAAGGTAAAGTAACACCTTTAAAGCATACCAAACATGGACACCAATAGAAAATCTGTGCAGAAAGAACTCGTTAACTGTGGAACAGAAACCCAAAATCAAATCCTAAAGTTCAACACGCAGTTAAGCCTGCAGTTACATGCTCAATTAAAATGCTTCATGGCTTCTGTGCTATGCAATCAACAGACACCGCCAAGTCTCTCTGCAGTAACCTGACCCTGATAAATACTGTCATGAGTATATACTGGGGCATCATCTTTCTGTTCCACCTCTGTACTCACGAGCGGCCTCACAACAGGGGAGATCTAAAAGATGCTGGACAACAGAAACTGCCGTCTTTAATTGACAGCTCTAAAATTAAATTCTTGTCTACATGTATTTAGAGCCATAATTGTACGAAAGCTAACTCCTTCATCTAGAGTAATACTGTTTATGAAGGAGAAGGCACCCACACCGTAACAAGATGGTTGCTTTCAGGTTACCAGACCAATGGGTTAGCAGAGTAAGAGAGAGAAAAGTCACGGAGGAAGGACAACTGCTGTGTGAGACACCTTACTATGTGGGCAGCTGGCCATTCTTGAACACAGAGCAGGCGGGGACAAAAAAAAAAAAAGGGAGGGAGGGTGGCACGCAGGGGGAAAGAACTGGTATGTTCTTTCTCAAGAAGCTCAGCTTATTCAACCTTTATGTCTCAAGCCTGACTCAGAAGAAATATATAAATGAACTCTTATGAGACACGATGGCTGCATAAGTTTCCTGCCCAATCTGATCTTACTTAAAATATTTCTATGAAACACAAATAAAATGGAGAACAGGTAAAATGAAAATAGACGCTATCAAAACTCACCATGATTGTGAGTTTACGGTATATGCTCTGACTTTCAAGTAGTCTACGATACATTTACGAACACACAAAACAACCTTAATTTTATTAGTTTCTGTAGAGTATTAGTTCAGAATGCTACTTTTATGTGAAATTCTGGAAGAATAAGAAATTCAATTGAATAATTTTGATGAAAACCTTAAGGATTTTAACATTTGACATGAAAATTTGTTTACACGTCCCATATGAAAACTAGGTGGAAGAGAAAAAGCCTGAAAGCAGCACTTTAGAGTCTCCTGCAAGTGTTTCCATCTGGTTCTTAGGCCTATTTTGTTTTCTACACAGCATTTTGGAGCAGAGGAGTGGACATGCAACATGCAATAATTGGAGAGGCTTGAACGTTACATAATGTATTTTTTGTTTGTTTAGAAAGGGTTTTATTCATTTTTCTGAGGCTTATTTTAAATAAAATGACATAAAAACCACCCTATGAGCAGTACGAAAAACAAGGACTTTAGTCATCACATTTTAGTATAAAAGTTCTGTTCAGTTAACTAAAAGAATTCAATGACAACATCAGTTGGTCTAATGCAATGATTCATACGGTCATACTTAATTCTAACCTAAACCCGAGTTAACATATCTAAATTTCTCATACCAGTAAACACCACCACTATATTTTGCCAATTACTCTCTTAATATTTACAGTGTTTTAGTATCTTCGGTATCCTCCCCCTCCTCTTCCACCATATGGATCACCATAACCTCCCCTATCACCATAACCTCCCCTGCCCCCATAACCTCCCCTGCCCCCCTGGAAGCCACCTCCACCTCTTCCACCACCTCTGAAACCCCCACCTCCAAACCCACCACCACCACCTCCTCCTCCTCCTCCTCCTCTACCCCCTCCACCCCCCCAGCCACCCCTTCCACCACCACCACCTCCCCAGCCACCCCTTCCACCACCTTCTTGTCTTTTTTGCCAAGGAGGCATTTCGGGAGGAGGTGGTTCAATCTCTGTTGGCCTGCCTCCACGGTCAGGTACTCTCCCCATCAGAACCTGTATGGAAAAATAGGTTGTTTTGAGTTTAAAAAAAATGTAGTAGGTCTTTTTGCTACTGCTTTTGAATTTCCTAAACTCACTGTGTGATGAATGTTAACATACTCTGGTCAGTCCCAGGCACTCCAATTAAAAGTCCTCTCAAGAAAGAAAAAAACTTTTCTCTGAGATCCTACAATAATTAAGAAATTTCAGAATCTTTGGGATCAGAACATATTAAAGTGTATCTAAATGAAGCACAAAACTTTAGAAAAATCTGTAAATAAAATGGGCTTAGTCACCATTACAGTGGTGAAACTAGTAACTCCAGCTTTTATCATCAAGAAAGCAGTACAATGTTGATTAATTACTCTAGCCAAACCAAATAAATCTACTTTGCAGCAAAACAACAAATCCACAGAAACTTTTATAATTTTTAAACATAAATTTCAAATATACTGATTAACTAAAGACACTCGTTTACAAACTGAACAACATAATCCTGCAAACAGGTAGCCCAGGAAATGATACCAGAAAGACTCAACTTGAGGCGTGCAGTTCCACTGAACTCAAGAGGTCATATACACACATGCATGTGCACACATACAGCCCCCACTACTGTTTCATCCTGTTGCAAGAATGACTGTGTAATAAGATAAAAAAAGAAGCTGCTGCAATGCCTACTGGAATGCTGCAAACCTTCCTTTCTTGAAGCACCAGGTATCTTGCAAAAAGAAATGAAAGTATTAAGCAAGGAGTATAATTCCAGAATTACTTTTGATAGGTCTGTAAATCCCCATGTCCTTTTATTGCATCCCAGAAAGAAAAAGTATACCTTGTTGATTGCACAGACTGTATTTTCCCGTGTTGATCCACTACTTGTTCTTATGATCTTTGATAAATCTTCTCGAGCAGCAAGAAGGTGAGCTAATGTAATAGTTGACTTTGGAGATAACGCGTAGCGCTTGGGCTGATAGATTCGTGCTATGTCATCTGTTTTTACCTAAATGATAAAAATCAAACGCAACTTACTTGCTAGGCATAAAACACAGAAACACACTTACCATAAGCCATGCATTGGTCTCTGTAAGTTTCAATTTGAACACACACTGTCTGAAAATTTAAGTTACCTTACAAAATACAATGCCAGCTGTTACCAATTCTCTTCATGCTGAGGAGCTACTATACAAAAATGTTGATTATGTTTTAACGGATGTTGAAACTTAGCACCATTACAAAAGAAATTCTCCTATCCACTGGCATCAAACAGATTCTTTGAGGTTTTCCAGCATATTTAAAGATCTAAATTTAGGAGTCCAGCCTGCTCTCTCAGAAACTTTACATAGCCGTATTTAACAAATTACTTCTAAATGTAATTAAAACAGAGCAGCTTCAAAGTACAGTAAATTTGTGGAAAAAAATTTAAATGTATCAATGGAGCAAAACACTTCTGCAAGCCGTGAAAGGGAGAGAAAAGATTTTTTCCAAACACACCTTGATGTTTCATTTTTTTAACAAAAAAGAAAAACAAGTACACTTTCTGGGAACATCAAGAATGATCGCCATTCAGAGAAAAAAAAAAAAAAAATTGATCTTGGATGGACCAGACAACAGGTATTGTTTCTTTACATGACTGTTTTGCTAGGCAGTTACTACACCATTTATGGATCCATTTCAGTCTGCACACTTACCTGTCTTGGGGACTGAACACGTTAAAAAAAAACACAAAAAAATGCCACAGCAACTGAAGTAGAGAAAGGTATCTAAACCTATTCAACAGTGGGGAAAAAAGGCAAGCTAACAAATAAATTAAAAAAAGACAACAATTTGCCTCTTGGCTTAAAAAAAAAAAAATCATCTAAATTATATAAATGCCAAAACATTTTCAATCCCCAAAACCTTCTTGAAGAAGTTATAAACAAAACTGAAGTGTATTTACATAGTATGTATGTTTGGTAGCAAGACCCATGGAACTGTAGCAGATTCCCGCTACAGGAAGCAAAAAAAAAAGCATCAAGCTTACCTTTGCTCTATCAGACCAGCCAAAAGACTGTACTGTCACATCTAGCCTCTTCATTAACATACGTCGGCGGCATTCATACTCACTGCGAAGCGCATCATTGATTTTTTCCAATCTTTCCTGCAGTGTTACAATAAAAAGTCCAAATGTTCACATCTATAGAGTTATAGAAGTCAATTTAAAGCTAACCCCATTCAGCAAATAAGATGTCTATCCCCAGGTCACCACTATAAACTGTATAGAATTAGGGGTGCATCTGTGTAATGCTACAGTAGTATGTATATACAAAATATTTGGGAAATTAGTAAGTGGATGAATCAACCCAAAGTCTGTTTTATAACATTAATTCTGGAAGCATCTGATTAGCATTGTTAATATTTAGCAACTAAATTTTAGTATTAATATGTAGCAATAGAACAGTGACTGTGAAATGGACAAAGTTAGATGAAGCTGTATGCATTAATTTTGACCATCCTGTTAAGTGCAGAAAAGAAAAGGAGAGACTTTTTTTACCACTTGGTCGGAATTCAGAGGTTTTGTTAGCAGTGATTTCCCCACGTGGTTATTTTGAACTTTTGAGAGAATTTCCTTTATCTGAAACGAAACACATACTTCTCAGAATACAAATTATATTTACATTTATTTCAGCACAATTTTCTGCAATCACAATTTGCTATTTGATCTTACAAGTATAGCACAGATACACATCTGACTTATCCATTACAAAGATTTCCTGAATACTTTCACTATGTGACCAACCTCTACACAAAAATATTTTATGGTACACCACTTCTCCTCCCAATTATAACAGAACAGTATCTATGTAGCAAATTTATCAAGTGCATAGAGGGAGTAGGACTAGTTAAATTACTCATTTTATTTATTACTAAGTGCTGTAACTACAACTAAGGAAGTGTAAAAATTGGAAGCTACTATGAGTTCTGTTCCCAAATGCTAGACTTGGCTACAAAAATCTGGTGATGGGTGCTAGTAAGAAAGGCAGGAGGTATGATGGGTATGCAACCACTTTCACTAATTGTCTTCTATTCCTGTAATTGCTGGCATTTAACATTATGTCTAACACTTGCATTCACTCCAAAGCTGCCTTGCTTATACTTCTTCCATTAGTTTTTGTCCTAATTTCATCCCTGATCATTATGGTCTCTCTCTGCTTTCCAGACTCCACTGCATTCTCTTCTCTCACTACAAGAAACCTCCACCTCCTCCTCTTGAAGGAACCTCCTTTGGCACAGTTCTTCTAAAACTCATGAATACCCACAACACCTGTACATAACTTTCCAGCCAACTGATTTTTCAGCTGGAGTAGAATGCATGCGTATCACTGATCCTGCAAGCTTTGCACACACTCTGATGCACAGAAGACCTAAATCAGGGGTCCTCAAACTATGGCCTGCAGGCTGGATACGGCCCCCCCCGGGTCCTCAATCCAGCCCCCGGTATTTACAGACACACACCCCTGCCCCCCCCAACCCCCACCGGGGGTTGGGGGTGGAAACCAAGCAGCCGCAGATGGCTGCCTGCCACTTCATCCGCACACCGGCCCCTGTTTAAAAAGTTTGAGGACCCCTGACCTAAATCTTCATTAACTTTTATAAATAATTATGGGGAACCAAGTCAAACGACTAAAACCAAGAGTTAATTTTCTTTTAGATATCACAAAGAAGGATTAAGGTAGTGCACAATCTACATTACAACCTGTAGCTGAGGACAGCCATTAGATACATCTGCAAGGATTATAAGATTTCATTAGTCACACAGGTGTTTACAATAAATTTATCATAAAGATATGGTTCAAAGCTCACTCTTCCAGTATTATCTTAGTTCATCTTGTCAGAGTTTTGAGTTCCATGTATTATAGAAGTATCATTTTCTGTGATCGCTATGAAAAAAACCAACTCAGACAGAAATAAAATTCTAGAGCACTTAGTTAATTGATTAAAGAAAGCTACTTGAAAAGGAATACTTGATAAATCAACTCTCGTGTTTCGGGGATTTCATAGTTATCTCTTTTTCCCTTTTTTGCATATACTAAGGAAAAAAATCTGATCTCAAATTTTGTGTGAAAGCCAGGGTGGATATTTTGTTCTTTTTACATCACCTTTGGACAGCACTGTGGCAAGTTAAAAATGCAATACCCCCAGGAAAAGTCTGAAGTAAAAAAATTACTGTGCAGTAAGCAAATTACGCAAAACCAGTATTTTGACTCCAGCAGAAAAGACAGCCTAGTAGTTTCTGAAAAGTGGCCATCTAGTTTCCCTGCTGTTATACTCCATCCATATAAAAAAAAAAAGTTTACAATAAGAGGTGAAGTTCAGTTCCATGTAGCCTACTGATCTCTATGCTCCTCTTTGCTAGTTCTTGCTTCTTTAGAACCTTTATTTTCTTTCCAAAAAGCCCTCCAGGGCTGTCCAATTTGTCTGTCTTCTAAACATAGCCAACTTGTGCTGATTTTAGTGAAGCATGTACACAATGCTTCTCATAATCTACTCCACAATTCAGATGTACCTAAGCACAAAGTACGCTTGAATTTAAACAAATGTCTGAAGAATGAAAAAATAAAGGTAACAATGAAAAATATAATAAAATCAGCATGACAGCAAGAGATGGAGAAATCACTAATTAGTATAGAAGAAAGAATAAACAGCAGATGAATTAAAAATTCTGTTAGGTAAGAGGTGTCTATCTGTATACCACTAAGGTCAGAAATACAACCTCAAAGGTTCTAACAAGTTGAAAGGAAGAGAATCTATCAAAAGAGACTGGCTGCTGAAACACAAGAAAACCAAAACAAATTCTCAATGTCATTCATAGCTACAGAGTGGAAGAAAATCTGGAAACCAGTGATGCTAAATACTATCTAGAGATTAGAATTACAGCAAGTTTGCAGCTGCAAGGGCAGCTAAGTGGTTAATACAACACTGGGCTTCACATACAAAAGCCACACATTCTGCCACAAGTCAATCACAATTAAAAGACCTAACCCAGCACTACATATTCCTGATTTCCATAAACTGAAAAATGAAAGGAAGTTTAGAGAGAACAATTAAGAGAATCAGTGAAAATCAGAACTAGATGAAACAAGAGCAGCTAAATGAAACAATCCTTTACTGACTGGGAAACTGCTCCCAAATTTCTGCAACCTTTTATTTCCAGGTTAGAGAATACCTATGTAATTTTATCCAGTGACAGGTTTATTAATCAAGTTAACACTTAAGGAAGAATCTTGTCACTGAAGAACTGGTCTACGTTCATGTTTGTGACATACTGTAGTCATGCCCAAACGACTGCATCTCCACTTTACTCCCTCACTGCCATCAGCCGGGCTCCGAGTGCATATCCTGCAGCTATAATGGTGACATGAGCTGAGCCGCCTTACCGCTGCAGAACACATTGTCCAGCCTTGACTGATGACAGAACTAGGAGCACAAGAGCTTTGACATAAGCATCTTCCACCAGAAGACAAGAAAATAACTGATGCAAGAATCTATGCTATAACCCACATTCTTAAATGTAACAGTTGCCCTACGTTAAAAAGGATAAGCAGGAGTTTTAAGAAAAATCACCACTACAACCAAAACCCAGAAAGAAGTCCGTATGTGTAAGTGGGAACAACACTAAAAGCAGTGCCCAGATAGAAAGAGCAGTGAAAACATACTCATAGAAATGTAAAACAAACTGCAACAGCCAAATCATCACAAAGTTCTCACACCCTCAGCTGTAAAAAGCAAACCAACTAATTAAAAGCTAGATGGAGATAAATATACTTCACTACTGGACATACTGTGTCACTGACCTTGGTAACATTAAATATTTAAAGGACTGCTTTGGAAGTTCACACACCCTCTAAAAACAGTTTGAGAATGAATCAGTTACTGGATTTGTTTGAGACAAAAACATTGACTTCAAAATCTGCTGTATAAAAATATAGTTATTCTGTTGTTACCAAATACAGCATATCTTTATGTATTGAACATGAAATTTCTCATCTGTTTTATAAGTCTATACTACTTAAAAAAATTATAGCTCATGTTTCACTATTGCGTTCCATATATTTATTATCTTTACCCTCTGTCAAAAGCGAGTAGTAATTTTATGCTTAACACCATTTGCACAGATAAACATCATACACGCACGCACCTCCAGGGTTTCCAAGATTTTGAAAAAACCTTACCTGGAGAGAGGTGGCATGTTATTAATTTAAGTTAAACTAGCAACGCTTTAAGGAAGGAACACTGTCTTGATTAGTCATGAGGCATACTGCACAACTGCAGAAAGATCACCTAAAATCTTAAGCACAAAATATTTTTAAGCCACCCTCTACCTGTCTTCCATTTACCTGCAGATCATTTTAATTTCAATATTTAACTAACTTCAAAGACATTTCTGTTTGACCTTTACGCCTGGTGAACAGAACAACTCTTTCATCTTGCTCCCTGTAACTCCATTGATATTTCACATACAGGCCTAATTATGTCTGCAAAATTTTTAAACACCAACAGTTAAAAGCACACACCAAATATGAATAAATTCTAGGAAGTATTCCCAAATATTTTTAAAGTATTTCACTTAAATGTTCTTTTAGCTTAGTTCTGATTTAGTTTCTTTGCTAGCCCTTTATAGTTTCTTTTCATTCTCTACAAATTAAAAATGTTCTAGAAAACAAATAATATGCACCTTTTGTTGGTCTTTTGAAAAATATATTAAGAAGTCTTTCAAATAAACACTATTAGAATGTCACTTTGTAATTAGGTGTGAAATGCACACTACCTTGACAGGAAAAAAGCCAGATGTGAGCATGAGTTACAAAGCACAATACCGGCATAAACCTTTCTGAATCTCTGATGAATGGTCATTTAGAATTTACGGGGATTTTGGTACTGAATTCCAGAATGCCTCCCAGAGTTACCCTTTGTAAACATACTTTACAAGGGAACAACATTAAAAAAAAAACCCCAAATAACTACAAAATTACTATTAGTTTTTCAATGCTATAGAATAAAATATATTTAGCGATAGGAGGCTGTAACACTGTCATTTCATCTCTCACATTTTCTTAAGTATGTTGACAACCACCCCCCCAGTTTATTACAGGAGATGCAAATTCCAAAGGTACTTCCCGTGACTGCTACTATAAAACTCATAGTCTGAATGAAGAAAGAAATCCTGATTTTATACTAGTCTTTTAAATAAACTGACAAATTATTAAAAACAATCAACGTGCTAATGTTCCATACCAAAATACAATGTGTGATCTGTCCCTTTGGTAGACTGCTGCTGCACAGCCCAACTATTCTCAGAACTATTCCCACAGCTACTGACAATGTTGAAGATGCTAGACAGAGACAAAGAGTAGACATGTTGAAATGCTGCAGATACATTTGCAAATTCAACAAAAATACTAGATAGGTATGTAAGTGTCTATTACAAATGATATAGTATAATACTAAAAACCCACAGTGCAATTTCAATGGAACCTAATTAAATCAAAAGCAACAAAATATTTAGAAAAGGAAATCAATAATTTCAAGTGAATTTTTGTGAGAATCTAAAAAGAGCAACAAATAGCACTGAAAAAAGTGTACAAAGCAAAGGAATTCCGATTGGTGGTATCACTGATCTAACACAGCTACAGCTACGAATGTGTCTAACTCTGTACTGTATCAGAGTAACTCTGAGCCTGTCCGATATTAAAGGGAGGGATGAAGGCCAAGGAAACATATGGTAGAAATTCTACAAAAATCTCCTGAGAAGTAGGAAAAAAATAAATCCTTTGTTTGTAAGGGATGAAACATGCAGAGAACAAATTACACTACTAATCTGGAGTCGCAGAAGAGGAACAAACTAGTCTTGCCGCCTTTCTACAGTATGAAGTGAGTACAAGTCGTATAACTACTGTGGAACCGACAGACCTGAAAACAATTGCAAAACAGCGCAGACAGTATTATTTGGGGGGAAAAAAAAAAGATAACATGCTTTAAAGATTCAGCTCATTTTAGTACTTACAAAACTGGAACAGTTTACATAAACTGTAACAGTAACACCCTACACACCAACTCAAGACACTGATCCCTTATGAAAAGAAATCCTGGACTTTGCAAAAGGTGGCAGGAGTCTAGTAACTCAAAGAAAACTTTCTAGACTCTCTATGTGTGTGTGAAGGAACTGGCCCATCAGATCTGGTTTTGCTGTCTTGCAGTTGCAGAACTAGAGTCCTACCCCTTTAACATGGGATGAAACTTAAGCTGTACTCAACTGAAGCAAGGAAGTGAGCAAGGAAGGCCACTACCCATGGCTGCAGCCCACAAACCCCCATGAATATAAACACAGCTAACACCCAGAGGGAGAGCAACAGTACTAGGCAAGTTTCAATCAATTAGTTATTACTTGTAAAACTGACTTTTTAATCCAGAGAACACAGTGCTAGGATTGTATCTTTATCCTTTCAAAAATATTTAACGGAAAGACTGGATATAAAGATTTCATTAGAATTAAATAGATCAAGCACAGTTAATGGTGCAGGAATAGGCCTTCAGCCACCTGGATGCTGCTTTTTATAAATGAATGTATTGAAAGGTTTCATCTTGTCACGCTGAAGTTATACAAATGTAAGAAAACCATGCAAGTAACAAGCCCTCTCCCCGAAACCACTGAATGTTCAACTGCCTGCTGTTGATGAGAAGAGGAGGAAGAAAAATAAAGAAGCATAATCACGTAAAATTACTAAACTCAAAGACTCAGCAGCAGACAGATTCATTCCACGTATCTCCTGTAATTCTTAGAGATTGGTCGCCCACTCTTTCTCCAAA
The DNA here is from genome assembly GCF_023638135.1 of Falco biarmicus. NCBI lineage: Eukaryota > Metazoa > Chordata > Aves > Falconiformes > Falconidae > Falco > Falco biarmicus. Next base: position 18,077,670 of record NC_079294.1, on the reverse strand, counting down.
TACTAGGGAGAAATAAAGAGCAGAACTTCTAGCTGCCTGACAGAAGATAAATTCCACCCCAAGAGCCTATTTACATTCTGCAGTGAGGAAGCCAGACTAAAGATCACATCAGTTAGAAACCGGTGGGACACAACTGAAAGAGCTATCCTGTTGAGTATGGTTTAAATTGGCTTATTCACTGGTAATTCAGACATTTTCATCCTCTTCTACAACTAAGGAAATGGCACTAACAAATCAATACTTGCAATTTAGAAATTCATAAACTGAAAAGCAAAAATTTAGGTTCTGGCTATTAAATTTAAATACATGCCAGAAATGACTACAGGTACATAAACACTCAATCAGTTATTACCCAAAGTCTTCTCCTTGCTGCAGCACACCTGAATGGGTAACAGGAAAACTAACTTACTTCAACTCATACCTTTTGCATGGCAAAGTATGCCTCATCAGCATCTCCCTGCGGATGCGACGTACTTGAAATACTTCACCTCATAACTGAAACAATTCAAACACTAAGCTGGCTTTCAGAATAAAAAATTCTGTGCACTTGTCAGATAGGGCTTTTATAGATCAGGCTGTTGGCCCCTTAACTCTAAGATATATGCTTAAAGAGATTATGCTTACAGTTTAACAACAGAGAGAACACATAAAAGCCCATACCTTTTGTTCCACATTGGTTAACAAGGGAGGAATATCAGAAGTCGAGGAGTTTGGCAGGCCCAGTGCATCGCAAATAGCTTGCACTTCCTGATGAATTTCATTGTGCTTTTCCAAATGAGAGCCTTTAATTTTCTTGCTGTGCAGTATCTTTAAAGCCTGAAGTTCTGTACTTAGAAATACTAGAGAGAAAAGTGTAATAATGGCAGATTTAGAGACACTCAAATCTTTCTGCATCCCTTCTTATATACAAATACAATATACACATTTATAAGACAACAATGATAAAAGGGAGACTCTTTCTCAGTTCTCTCCTGGACAGGTTAGTATCAGTTTCCCACTCTGAACTAATTCTCACCTGACTTCCTACCTTTAGCCTACACATCATATTTAACTGCTTAACCCACTTCTGCCACCAGACCCCTAGTTCTTTGGCTAGTTTCATATTATCACACTGGTTCCTGCTGCTACACCTTCGACCAAGTCCAGCTTAAGCGTAGATTTTGCTTCTCTCAATCCTGCTTTCAGCACCTTCAAAACATGTAGCATTTTCTTTTAAGGTGCCCAGAAATCTCTCAGAAACATGGCAAGCAAGGTCTCAGTTTCAGCTGAGCTGGAAGTGGATCAAGAAAGCGATCAGGAGGCCTCAGGAGGCTGACCCATACTTCACAAAGAAGTTTTAGTTTCTACTAAAATAGTTTTCTATTTTCCATTTCTGCACCCCTGAGCAGCTGATGCATGCTCAGCTAGGTTGTAATGGTTGTACATATACACTCAAATATACATAAAGACCTATTCAATGTAAATTATACAGTAACAGTGGAGGATGTATATAAAAAACCTGTATTATAAACGGGAAAAATGTAAATTATAACTTACAAAGGAGTTTAAGACAATCTTCTTTCTCTCTTAATCTGTCCTTGATGTCTCCAGATGTAAGTGACATATATGGACAAGCCATTTCTCTCAGAAAGCCACTAATCTCAAGCTGGAAGCTCTCTATATCTTTATCACCTATGGGAATAAATAAACGCAAAGCTAATGGCTTTTTACAGAAACATAAAATCTGAATCTAATTTTCTTAATTTATACAATTCAATTGCATGTTTCAATAGCCCAGAGAAAGATTTCCCACTTACCACCCTAGTAATATTTTCTTATGCTTAAGGAAGTCCTACATACAAGCAGACAAGCCTTTTAATAGCTACAGCAATACTGCACCCATACTTTGAACAAGAAGGCGATGCTACAGCAGTCTTTGAAGACATGAATGCAAACGAACATCACTAGGAACTCAACAGCTTATGTCACAAAACAGCATATCAATGTAATTAATTTTCTGATGAACAAGTTACAGGAGTCATGAGCCCATTATTTTCAATGGTCATTTTTAGTTTTACTACTTTTTTTGTGAAAACACAAGCAATATAACATCTCACTGAAGTTCCAACACTCAACAGAAAAAATCAGGTAGCACTAACAAGCAACTTGCGTATCTACACACAGTGCTGAATGGCACACTGCACTGGATCAACTAGCTGAAAATACCAGACACTGCAATTTAAGCCATCAAAATATGATTATATATAACTACCACTCAGGGGATGTATGAATGTACTTTTTATATTTATGTAGATAGAAAACCAACTCAAAAGCATCTTTTTTTTTCTCTCTTTTCTTTCTTGTCTTTAAGGACAAGACTTTAATCTAAGAGCCACATGCACAGAAATATTATCAGTCTCAGTTTGGCTATCTTCCAGCTATCTTCTAAATTTCAGCTAATAGTGAGACTACAGTGTTGAACAGTATGGGTCTAAATCCACTTGAACATACACTAAATTGCTTTAATAAATTAACATTCATATACCATCTGTTGAAGTGATGCTTTCTTCCATATTACAAAGTGACTTTATTTGGGAACCTAACCAAACACAAAGCTCAAAAAATTCTGGGGAAGATAATCCATTTTCTGCTGCTTTGTTCAGGGCTTCCTCCTCCAACAGTGGACCCGTGTACCTGCGCAGAGAAAAACATCGTGATAAGAAGCAAGTTTAACATAAAACATACCCATTTTAAAAATAATTTTACTATAAGCTGGTAAGCAACTACTCTGAAAGAAATTAATCTTTGTAAGTTACTTTTGTCGAGAAATAATTCAGATCTTTTTTAAACGCAACAACAAAAAAAAAGTGGTAATTTACAAGCAAAATTATTTGTCAGCAAATAGGAGGCTGGCATTTTCACATATCACATGTACAGGAAAACAGTTTCACGCCTCAATAGGTGTCAAACAAGCAAGAATTAAAGTATTAATTCAAGTGTTTAGTCAAAGAGATTTCCTTCCAACATTAACAACTCACTGCCCTAGAGTACTAGCAATAAGATAACTGAAAATTAACCCAAATTTTACATTTTTTCTGCTCTGTTGCAGCTGAAGCGCCCTCACGGGAGGCAGGCAGGCACGAACGGAGGGGGCGGGCAGTCCGGCCGGTGGCAGCCCCGGCCCCAGCGCTCGCCCCAGCGCTCTCACACCCTGCGGACCCCAAGCCGCGCGTCCTTTGCCTCCCTCCATCACAGCCCGGGCGACCCGGCCTCCCGGGCGAGGCAGAAGGCCCAGCCAGGGCCGCCGCCGGGCCTCCCCCAGCACCCGCCGGAACGCGAGGCCCGTCCCCCCGCCGCCTCCGGCCCGGCCTCACGCCCGCAGCGAAGGGGCCCCTGTCGGCGCACGGCCGGGTGGCGCGGCGGCGGGCTTCCCTCGGCCCCTCGCCCCGCCAAGGGGGAGCCAGTGCAGCTCCCCGATTACCCCAAGGCCTCCAGCGCGTCCAAGATGTCGCACTCCATCTTCGCGCCGGGCGCCAGCTCCCTCATGCTGGCACCGCGGCCCGCCGCGCCGCGCTGTGCCCTGCTCAAACCGGCCCGCCGCAACCTGCGCCCGCCGCTACGTTCCGCCGCCGCCGGCTCCGCGCCCCGCGGGAGGCCCCGGGCTGCCCCCGCCCACTCCCGGCAGCTGCCTCCGCCGCTCGGAGGGGCTGTGGGGCCGCCCTGCGCCACCCGTGACCTGCCACACAGGCCGGCAGCTTTCCTCCCTTTGCCAGGGGTGGCCAGGCTGCCTCACCCCTCCCTGGCGGGGCTCGAGTGCCGGCGCTGCGGCTGGCCCTGCTGCCCTGCCCCGCGTTTGGCCCCAGACCACAGTCCGCTGCAGGCGGCTCACCCGCCGTCAGGTACCGGCCGCCTGGAGAAATACAGGGCCGGGAGAGCCCATGGCCGCCCCTGGGGCTCCAGACACAGCTTGTGCCTGGGGAGCCAGCCCCACCGCCCGCCCTTGCGGCCTGCCTCACGCCTCCTCTGCGAGACGGTTTAAAAAAGCAGGTTTTTAGGCCTGGACCTCTGCAGTGTTTCTGGGATCTCACTGTATTCCAGACTGTGAAAATCCGCCTGAGGTGGCGTAGGCCATGACTGCAGGGCTCCGTCGCCCTCATTTTGCACAGTGGTCGCCCTCAGCCCTGCCCCAGGGGTGTGCGCCTGGAGGGTACCTGCTCCCGGAGCCTGGTTGAGCCAAAAATCCAGGCTGTTCATGGTATTTTTAATAAATTACAAAGGGAATGTGGAATAGGTGGGTTGTGTTGTGCTGACTGGTGCCCGCTATGAGCATGACCAGCAGCTGCCCAGGAATGCAGTTTCCCACTGGATGTGGCCATTGCCGTGGAAGCTGTGTAGCCTGAGTGGGACTGCGTACTGCATGTAGTGTGTGTCTGTGTCTGTGTGGGTGTCTCTGTGTGACCTGCTGTGTCTCTCTGAGCACATCACCCTTCAGTCCTGTGACCTGCAGGGATTTCCAGATCCAGTACCATTAGACCTATTTCTTGGAAAAGTAGAAGGCAGGTCTCCCAAAACATGTGACTTTCTTTGATGTTCTTTTGTCTTCTATTTTAAGAGGTCTGGGTTCTCATTTCCAAACTTTCCTCAGTGACAGCAATTTTGAGAGAGAAGCATAAACTATTATTAGCATTTTTTGTCTGTTTGGTCCCAAACTATCCCTGTTTTATCCCTCACGCACAGCCGCTTCTGGTGAAGCATCCCCCAAATTCCCTCTAAAACAATATTGCAACATTAGCTTCTCAGAGTTTTTGATTTCGTCTAGCTCATCGTAGACTCCTATCTTTCCTATTAACTAGCAGGAATATTCTGCTTCCTTTTTTAATTTTTTTACCAGTGTTGCCTCATGTGGACCTTCAGAAAATCCAGCGGCTGAATCTGTGATGAAGACCTATAAAGATGTGCAATCAGACTGAAGTAATTACAACATAGATATTCTTAATGAGTGAAATCTCCACAGTTTTTGAAGCAACTATTTTGAATTATTTCCATTTAGGTGTGGTTTTATTTAGTACTAAGCTTTTTTAAAAATGGGGATGAGGATAGCCATGACATCCTCCCACAAACACAGACAGAAATCTAGAAATTAAAAACATTAGTCATGGCAGTCAGTGGAAAGATGAGCATATTAAAGTTTGATAGGCTTATGTTGACTGTATGATGTACATTGGTGCCAGTAGCTCAGCGGTCTCTTTCACAACTCTCAACTGTGTCTCACTGCATGTGACTGAGCTTTAAAAGGACTTTTGTTTCAAATGGGTTAACACAATTTCTCTAAATGAAGGTGCATACATCTGAGAGCAGAGATTCTGAAAATAAGAACTCTTTACTCCTGTTTAAACAACATTAATGTCCAATTAATAGAGAGAGAGAACAAGATATGCAGACAGAAACAGCCAGTTTTCTTTCCCTTTCTTTTCTAAAGTTGTATCTTTATGCTACCTGCCATGAATCACCACTGTATGGTCGTTCTGAGAAACCAAGTAGTTTTCATACCGCCCAACACTGAATGTTCCCATAACTGGGAACAACTGGAAGTGAAACAAGCACAACATAATCTATCAAAACTAAAAAGTAATCCGGTAATTTAAGAGGTACTGTGTGGTATAAATAGGTGGCAGCATCATTTCCTGGGTCTTCCTGTAAATTTTCCTACATGCCATAAATGTATTTTGCTAATTTATGTTATAGGACAATTCATAAACTAGTAATTTCTCCTACTGTCTTTTGATAATGTTGCACATATATGATAGACAAGCACATGCATCAATCAGTGTTTTAATTCCACAAGATTTTTTAAAAAAATCCCAACTTTTCTGTATAGCAGAGATATTTATGTATATGAGGACATACAAGTTTGAATTTCACAAATTGTGTCTTGAGACCCACAAGTGAAACACATTTTTGGTTGTGATCATCTACTTAGGTTGCCTAACACCTTCTCACAACTTTGTCATTCATTCAGTCCACAACTTTCTCCATGTCCATTCCTGAGTTTCTCTTCCCTGAGGGAGGAAAAAATATCATGATAAAGCGGCTAAAAAATATTTTGTAGCAGCCTGCTCCCATGGGACTGGACTTTGCCTTTGCCTCATGGCATTTGTAATACACAAACACCACCACCAAAGGAAGAGGTCTCAGCATACAGCTATTACTTTCACATGAAAGGTGTATGTGGCTTCAACTAGGCCACCAGCACCCTAGAGCTTTTTGGGTTTTGTCAGGATTTCTTTTTCACTAATCTACCAGTTAGTCATCTCCCTCAGCAGTCAGATAAGTCCTGGTGTTAGCACAAGGACTGAGTAGAAATGCACAGCCAAGGTTAGAAAATGAAGATAGCACTGGATCACTGACTTGGGTCAACTTGAATTGATATGAAATGGCATCTTAACTGAGCATGCAGCTGCAGCTGTCTACATCTCTCTTAAATATATTGGGAAGTACCCTGAGTTGAAAGCCAGGTGAAGATAGGAACTTGGGGGACAGGTCTTCTGCCAATTCATACCAAATATCCACAATTACAAGTTCCCTGTAATCTTACTAAAAAACCAAAATACGTAACTCAGTTTTCTATAGATGTTAAACGAAGGTAAATCTCAACCACTTACCAAACTACTATGAATATAACAAGTTACATGTTACGCTGTTCAAAACTGCTCAGGAAGTGTTCCTACTGCCAGGCTTGCAAATGGGCACTGGGCATTCTAATACTGCTTACTGGCAAGGGTGAGATGGAAGGGTCCTGCTTACCGCTGCAACAGAGTGGTCCCCTCCTGGTCTACACTGCCCACAAAGCAGGGTTTTAGTTGTATGTGCTGTGTACAATCTGTCTGCTTCTAGTAGGGAAAGTAAAACCGCCTGCAGACAAGCTAGCTGCACATTTCAAAAGATTCGTTTGCTTTGTGCTTCTCATGTGCAGCACAGGAATAAACAACAGATCGCTTGAATTCAAGTGAGCAGGAGACACTCTGTTTTAATGCAGAAGAGGTACAAATAATTTAGAATACTAAGAAACATTTAGCAGACAATTACTGACCACTAGAGGGGATCATAGGAGTGGAGAAGGAATGGAATACACTGCATAACAAATGCTTTCTTCTAACACAAGCTTGCCTGCATGCGATGTTGTACTGTATGTGCATAGTTTAAAAACGAGAAAAGACAGCACTTCTTGCATGCTTACGCAATGTAAGAAATTTTTATCAATTGAGTTTAAAACAGATCAATAACAGGTTTAATTGTTAAAATGAGGTAACTTCTTTGCACATATCTTTTTCATCAAACTAATAGATCTTAAACCTGTTCAACTTCCATCTGTAAAAAAACTTACTAGCTATTCTTTTAACCTATTAAAATAATAAGTACTGTTCTTCAGACTTGCTGACATTTAAACAAGTGTATCATGCTTGTTTAAAAATTAATGTTAAATTGCTTTTAATCTTTCGATAAACTCCTTCTTATCTTTAAGGATGATTTGGGTACACACCCCAGGCAGTATCAAATTAATTACACATTGTGGAACGGAGCTGCAAGTTAAAATTGATCTATATATAAATTACATCAGTCTTGCAAATAAAGTAAATGTGAATGATGGGTATACTAACTTCACTGAACCTGAATGGATTTACACTAGCTACAAGATTCCTGCCCACCAATTTAAAGAGCAGCTTACTGAAACTGAAGCTGACCTCCCATCATAAACATTTGTTTTAGAAATTACCCTTCTAACATCTCCCGGACTAAACCAAGCCACCTGAAGTAATGACATCAAAGTTTTCAATCCAAAAAGAATTCTTTCTAGAAATTATGGACAGTGATAAATTCAGGGCAATGAAAATTTCAGTTTCTTGAAAACGGACTGCTCTCAAACTGCTTTCTTGGGGCACATGTCTCTGCACAGATGGTGGGGGAGAGGTCAGAACCAGGTAGTCATCAACACCTTGCACAATGACTGCAGCATACTGACTAGTCCTCTTTTTCTAGTACTGGTCTAAGGAGACAGTGGCTCTTCATTGTCCTTGAGTTGGAATAAAATGAGTAAGGCACAGTCTGGCTTTGTAATGTTATAGACTTAACTGCACGTAGTTGAAGACACTAACATTTTTGTCATTTATTTTAGAAGGAGTAGGTGTGGGGCCTAAATATTTCAGTGAGATGTGCTCACACCTTTTAGCATCACTAATAAAAATAAATAATTCCTTGCAGATCAGGCATCTACATTTATTTGCTTCTGTTTCTTTCTATTAGTGCATTACAAGAGAAACGTTATGACTATTGAAAGAGCCTAGATTTCTTTCTGCTTAAGTGGAGTCTCACGTTGAATATATTAATACACAGCAATGTAGCAAGAAAGGTGCTGACCACAAGCAGCTTTATAAAAGGAAAAGCTGAGTGACTCATGGAATTGCCAGCACCTTTCACCTCTGTCAAGGGGACTCAATTTGATTGTCTTCTCATGACCAAGATAGCCATTGCACTGTGAGGACTATTTGTTTCTGAAATTTTTCATGGATTTTTTAAAAGAGAAAGTGAGAAGACGATTTAGTCTGTAGGTCCCCAGTGAACATTTAGCTTGCAGAAGAGGCTGCTAAGTACTGGTCATAATTTTGCAGACATGATTCCATTATGAATGAGACTGAAGCCTCAAACTAGTGCAACATATTAAGTGAGCAAAAAAAGACAGACCTGCAGTAAGTCTGGCCCCTGCTACAGCAAATGTTCAGCCTGGCAGGACAAAGCAATGAATATTCCAAGTTCATATTTCTCATTCTTTTAAAAATAAACTGTGCCCGTTTTGCTCTTCAGACCATATGGCATGAATCATTTCAGTGAAGCATTCATCACATCATGATTTACACTGACATTATTTCTTAGAAGTTAAGTGTTGGGGCTTCACTGTGAGTAGCTTCATGTATTACAGCCATCCTCTGTTCTCTTTCACTTCTTTCACTTCTTTCACTTCTTTCACTTCTTTCACTTCTTTCACTGAAAGGTAACCTTATTCATCTCGGCTCAAAACTAGAGTTACAGGACTAAAAAACCAAGCAGAAACTGTTCCTGCTTTTAGGTTTTCTGGTTGAAAATTAATGTCCTCATAAATGAACAAAAACTTTAATTTTACTCTTTTATACTCATGTATGATGTAGTCATAGGTGCCTGTTTGAAACTTGTTTACATTTTAAGAAAGTCCAACAGAGAAAAGCCTTATGATAGTTCTTATGCAAATACCAATTTAATTAAGATATGCTGAGTATTTAAATAGTGAAGAAGGTAAGTGACCAGGTGTGTAAGTTACCTGAGAGGGATTCCCTGAGGTCAGAAACCTGCTGCTGAGTGCCCATAACCTATGTCAGCAACACTGAAAGGCTGCAGAGGAGTTCTCCAGAAAAGTGTGTGCACGAGGGCACCACAGGTGCTGTGCTGCCTGCATAGGGAAGCCAGGCATATAGATTTGCAAAGCTCTCTCAGCTTACAACTCTTTTTTTTTTTTTTTTTTTTTTTTTATCACCACCTGTTTCTTTATTCCATGGATTTGCCACAGTTAAGTGAATTTTCTGTGGTTTGTTTCCCCCATTAGATTCTTTCTGAGGAGGAGAACAAAACTGGAGAAAGGAAGATCTTTTGCAAAGAGTAAGAAAATTATTTCTCTGCTAGTCATGTACACAGTGTGACCTTGGGAAATTACTTAGAACTCTATGTGCTTCAGGTGTAAAAACCAATGTTATCCGGGTAGTAAAGATGGTAGACCAGAACTTCATATATTTAATAAATAATAATCATCATCATACTCTCCTCAACTAATAAAATGTAAAGTATCGGAATATCTGTCCTAGTTAAAATAAAAGACGGGAAACATGGAATATTATTAAATGATGGGAATAGTTTACTTCTGAAAAAAACCCAACCCTGAATCAAAACATCATAAAGTGGCAAATGTTGGGTCTTGAATGTAAAGCTGAGACTTTCAAAGTATGAGACATCCATTCCACTGGGGCTTGACTCACAAGTCATACTTCACAATTTGTAGCAAAACTGGATTCTTAACATATTGGAATAAAGATTTTTAACAAGCTTCCATCTGTTAAACCAGCAAGTTGGCTTGGTCTGATCATGCTTGCTGTTTTAATAAACAGCCAGCATCATTTTTCAAACCACAGCTTTCAAATTAGCTTGGAGGATTTCAACTTGCACTAGCTGTGGCCAGTCCTGAAAGGTTTACATTGCTTGTACGTTTGGAGAAGCCTACACCACAAAGAGGGCCCAACCTCACGGCCTGGTGGCTTGGAAGAAAGGCATACCAGTGCCATTTAGGAAGGGTGGGCTGAGAAGTGACCTCAGGATAGCCACTTCCTTGACTAATGGTTTTGCAAATGAGACTTAATTGGTCTCAAACAGGAAGGGAGTGAACCACTAAAGTCCGAAAGCAACTCCCTGTCTGGAAGGTGTGTTTGCCACAGGAAAAAGAGCTACTTTGTTAGCATGGGAAAATTAACTGAGGGCACATTGGTCTTTTTGTTGGTTGGTTGGTTGGTTTTTTTAAAGCACAAATGAAAATGTCAACAAAGAAGTGTGCATAAAATGAAATTCTTGCTTTTCCTTCTCTAAAAGAGGACACACTTCTAATTTGAAGTCTTCAGTAGTGCTACACAAGCAGTTTTCAGGAAGCCTGGCAATAGAAAGGCTTCAAGAAGCAAGATTAGAACCCGACATTTTGCATTCTCTGACAGAAATTGCCTTCTAGGTAGGGAATTAAACTCCAAATCAAAGTGTGACCTGAATGTAAATCCCATAAATTTGTGATTCTGGAACTTTAAACAAGCTACTCACCTCTGTGTGTTCTAACTGAGAGAGTTAATAATGATGTATCAATAATGGGTACTTACTGATAATCACATTGTGAGGGAAAAAACAACAAGCATTCCTCCTAACTCACCTGGCTAACACATTTATCCCAGCACTCACTAATGCCAAATTGCCTTTCCTTTCTAATCACTGTGTGTGTGAATAGAGAAAATTAATTCAATATTCTAAACGGTTTTCTCTGGACAACAGACATCAAATTAATAACCTGTTGTACTTAATGGTCATTAAAAATGAAAACTGCCAGAGTCTGTGGATAACACGACTGAAAGAATCTGGAGAGAGGCAACAAGAGGTTGTGAGAGGGTAGGAGAAGGGACATCTAGGGTGCGTGTGTATATTTTTGATCATTTTATATATTTGTATTAAAGGTTAAAGCAAAGCATCAATAAAGTAAATATGAATGCTTGTGGTCCAGAGTAAAGTATTCAAAAAGCCATCAAAAAGAAATCATAATGGGAGAGGTGATTAAGAAAGTTACTAATTATTAACAGCTAAAAAGATACACTGGCTAGAAAGGCTGAGCATGCTTGCTTTATGCCTCGTGCCTCTCAAGTCCTGAGTGTGCGGAGTATCCAAAATAGGAAGTGGTAAGGATTTGGATGCTGGCCTCCAACCCATACCGTTAGAGGTTTTCTTATAAGACTACAGGAAAAGAAAAAAATATTGTCCAGTCTGTTGTCTCTTTTCCATCTTCTCTGTTTCTACATCCAAGCTCATCAGTTGCTCATGCATTCTTTCCTGGGGTATTTGATCCAGGCTTTTTCTCCTCTCCATCTCACTCTTGTCCTTATCCCTGTTCTCCTCCTCCTCCTCCTAATTTCAAGAGATTGCAAAGCACAGGAAGTGCTAAAGCTTCAGTGAAATGGTTGCTCAAATAGTCTAATCTACATGAAGCAGCTGAGCCGACATGGATAAAGTAATAAAAAATTGAGTAAATTAAAGGAGCAAGAAGCATTTGAGTGCAAATGATTGAAGTCTGACAACATTAGAAGCAATTAAAAAATCTATGACGTGGCCTTTAATGTGTACAGTCTTTCATGGAAAATTTAATACAAACATGCATACGTGCACACATACATACATATACATATGTATATATAAAGCCAGGTGACTAACTTATATTTGAGGTCGGGGGTAGGTTTTGGTTCTTAGGCTCTCTCTTTCAAATGATTCACCTATGTACTGCTTTTGTGAAAAGTTCTTAACCTAATTCTATTACATTCTCCAAGAAAAAGAAAGAAGACATTTTTAGAAAGCTTATTTAGCTTTGCCTTGAACTGTAGGCTTTTTTTTTAATAGTAACTCAGCCTTTTGGCTTTCTTTCACCCCTTTCACCCCCTCTGTTTCTATTCCTTGAGAACTGTGGGTGGCCAAATGAAGCAGTGAACATCACATGATGTCACTTAGCAACCTGATGTTCATAAATAGCAACAATCATTTTTCTAATGGCTATTTTTCCCCATCAGGAAAAACGCTTAGACCCAGTCCATTCTGGCAGTGCCAAATTCTTCCTCTGACCTTCCAGCATATTTATTGCTTATGCTTTCCTTTTGGGGGGTCCAATTTCAAATGATAACATCATGGCTGATGCTCTTAGAAGGCTTCTAATACATTTCTGACCTTACTGGTAACATATAACGACAATAATTGTTAGCACCCTTGAAGCTCTTTAAGAATTGTATCCCTTTCCCCAGATGTCTGCATTGCACAAATCTCAGATGACCTCAACATACTCTTGCTAAGATGAAATCAGAAGGGTCATCCACAAATGACTTTTTAAAAAAAAAACCTTTGGGGAATACTCAGGAAGCTGAGAATTTTTTCAATTCTTTCAGAAAGAATCTGGCAGGATTTTTGTGCATCCTCTGAATATTAGTGTAGTCCTTTATTTAAAATATTTGCTATGCTGTGAAGGACTGCCTTTGTTAAATGACAGATTTTTGCCAATAGCATAGCGCCACATGAGTTATTAAGACAGAAACCAAAAGATAAGATTATAAACTAAGATAAGATTATAAACTACGAAAAGCAGAATTGTGCAAGCCTTTGAAAAGGATTTTGCAAAAAAAATCTTAGGAAATAGAGGAAAATTATGCAACCAGCGAAGCCCAGCTTGTCCCTAAGGAGATCTCTGTCTGAGAGCACGGTAAAAAAACCCAGATCATGTCTGTGCAGCATCAGTTCCCCTCTCCCTAACCATATGGTAGCTCCTCAAAGAACTGGGGGCTCTGTAACTGAGAAGGAGTAATGTGGGTGAAACCAAGACACTGTCATCATGCGTGCATGACGGCTTCCACAAATCCTCCAGCTACTCTGTAAATACTCTTCTCCCTCTCACTATTTGCATTGCTAATCCATACACCAAGTAACTAGTGGCTAAACTACACAGGGAAAAGTATCTGGATTTCTTGCTTACTTTATTGGCTTTTTATATACTTTAAAAAAAATTAATATGCTATGGAACAGAGAAGTAAGGAAGACTCAACTTTCTTTTTATTTCTAAGACACCTTTTGTCATTCATATCTTCTTTCTGTGGAGCTGCATTTCATTTCTATAAAACTGAGGGGGGGGGGGGGGAAATTACATTAGAAACATTTAGCCCGCAGAGCCCTATACAGCTCTCACATTGCTGCACTGTCTTGTATCAGCAAACTGTGTTACCTGAGCTTCAGGGACACAGGCTCATATCTGGAGGGTGACAGCAGTAAAACTGCTATGGGCAGTCTTGAAATTTGAACTTCAGTGCGTCTGGTGGAAGCCAGAGGAGTAGGAAGAGCAACATACACCACTTCCTCTTGTTTGAGGGAAGTAAGGACAGTTGTACTTAATCAACAGCTCTCAAATCTACTAAAATTTTTAAACTCTGCTTAACAGGAGAGGCTGATACGGTGATACCTGTAATATATTACTTTCTACCCTTTCTTCCCACAAGCAAGCAAAGTTAAGAGTACTGTCATGAAAGATTAATTCATCCAAGCTGGGTTTTGGTGTAAATAATGCAGAATGAGCACATGAATGAGAGATTATGCAAAGGTATGCTTTACTCTGCCATATCAAGATGACTTGTTTTAATTTTAATTCACATTCTTATTACTATATACATGATGTGATTGATCACAGAAATCATTGCATTCAGGACATATGCTGGCTGTAGACACAGAAAGAGCAAGTCCTTAGCCTGATTACTTCCCAACATATTTTTATTTGCCTCATAGATACAGTGTGGATTAGAGTTGGAAGACATAGCTAAATGAAGGACAGATTGTGGCATGTAACGAAACTAAAGTCACTAATAGTTATGAGCTGCAGTGAAGGTGATTTAGGAAGGAAGAATATTTCATGCTCTTCGTATGTCAGTAGATGGTGCTCTGTATACTGTCTATATACACAACATTTATGCACAGAGTAGTTTTATAGACGATGATTATTATGTAGCCTTGCCTTAGTGAAATGGAAAGGACTTCTGGGGAGAAAAAGTGTATTCAATTGAAGTTATTTATAACTTTAGTTATATTAACTTAAAAATATACTTTTTGACCTTATTTTCTTTCTAACTCCTCTTTCTCTTTAGGTGTGTTCTTAGGTTTTTGCTTCAGTAGGTCTTCTAGCTTCTGCATCAACATGTAAGATAATAAATAAAAACAGACAAGTAAGTTTGTCTTTTTTGTCTTCACAACTTAACTGTTTTTCATCGTAACCCCCATACACACAGCTACACGTAGCTCCTCATGTAGTAGATACATTTAGGTGCTTATCCGAGAACGATATTCCTTAATAGTCTTTCAAGCCCCCCATTTTAGCAATAAACTTACTTTTAATACATTTTATGTTAGCTCTTGATGCCGATCTTCACAAATTATCATTCCCCTTATTTGTTCCCATCATTAGGTGACATCTATACATATGTTAGTACTATTTAAGAGTTCTCTTGTAGGAACTTTTGCTCATCCTTGTTTTATTTTTTACAATACAGACATCCATTCAGACACCGGACTACCTAGAAAATTTCCAATCATAAATACAAATTAAAAAGAGTAGTGTTGAGACATGACTGAACCTTGAGGCATGCTGCTTCCTACTGGCTTTACTAAGATGAAGAGTTCAGCATCTTGCAAAACAGGAAGCTCTTTGTTTGGGAGCAGTTTACAGATCACAGCATGTATAAAGTATACAAGTTGGCAATGGCCCCCTCTAGTCCCACAGTGTCA
The DNA here is from genome assembly GCF_023638135.1 of Falco biarmicus. NCBI lineage: Eukaryota > Metazoa > Chordata > Aves > Falconiformes > Falconidae > Falco > Falco biarmicus. Next base: position 18,062,565 of record NC_079294.1, on the reverse strand, counting down.
GCAGAAAAGCTCCTTTAATCTAAGACAAATTGAGTATATCATGTGGGCACCGGAGGATCTTTTAACCACTCCTTTCTCACACAGGGTTGGTGCTCCTTGCTCTCTTTCTAGACATAAAGATAAAATAAAGGTAGTAAGAAAGTATTTCTAGATGAAAAAAAAAAAAAGGTTTAGTTCGTGATTCCACTGAAATGTATTTCAGGAAGAAAAATACGGCAGACAGAAGAGAGGAACGAAGGCAACATGCTGGAGCAGAGTTTCCAGGTCAGTCTTCTTGCAGTCAAGTTAATGGAGGTGCTCAAATCTTCAGCTTCTGCATGCTACCAGCTGTAATGAATGCCCTGATGTAAATTCCCAGCCTATACTCCATAAAGCATGAAAAGACTTAGATGTCAAAGGGTGAGGTTCATAAAATGGAGTGATCTGAGCAGGAGATAGCTTGGTTATCCAGTAAAAGATATCAAGGGGCGGGCAAGGGTTTAAGTGTCACTGTTCTTCTCTAAGCAACAGTCAAATTGGGTTTTTAATAGCTAAGAAAGGAGGGTTGGATGTGGCACATTTCAACTCACTATTCCAGCATTTTGTGTATTTTGGGAGATCCAAATTCAAGACTCTACTGTGTAGCTGATAGGCTGAGGCTTTCTCAGGCAAGCCCTATTCCTGGAGATCATCAGTTATAAATAAACTGGTTTCACAGAGAAATTTCTAGAACCCAGTTCTCCTCTGCCCAGCTGCATGCCTTGAAAACACACCTTTTTGGCACAGCCAATATGTGTTTTGTAGAAAGCAAACTCCACTAAAGAAATTTATCAGAGTACCTGGTGGATGCAGCAATCGGCTAGCAGCACTGATGGGGACCAAGCCTGGGACCCACAGCCCAAGGGGTTACTCTGGCAGGCCAAACTATTGGAACCACCTCATATGCCCGTTTTACTGGAGAATTTCTACTCCAGATTTAGGTCGTAAATCAAGAATCATGGGTAAAAAAGGATGAGGAACCTCTGTTTTGTGAATCCTGGCAGAGCTCCGGAGCTGCCCAGCAGCTAGCTGTTTGATATGGTTGCAACTTGATTTATCTGTATGTCTGTCCAACAGACAGTATAGCTTCACTCATGACAGACTAGGTATTGAGTGACTTCAGATGCCTTTCCGTGTGAAGTAGATAAGGCAACTGAATATGTCTGTAAGGCCTACAATGACGCTTAAGGAAAAAATCCTTTTCCTGAATTTAGCCCACAATCCTTATGAGACTCCGTCGGCTCACCATGAAATGGGAACACTATCACATTCTTACTTCCTGGAAATATTGTAAAGGAAACCACTTGGTAAGATTCAGAAGTGTAGAGGCAGTACAGCTGTACAGAAAGGGAGGGAGATTAATGTATTTGATAGAGTAAGACATTTCCTTGCAATACAGATTTCAGGAGGAGAAAATACATTTTAAGCCAAAAATGTTCAATAGGTCTCTTCCTAGATACTACTTCCTAGATACTACGATGTAGTAAACATTTATAAAGAAATGACCAACTCTAGAATCAAAAGGAAGATTAACAGCTTTAGCTTTATATACTAGCAGCCAAATTCTTTTCTCACTTTGTGGAATTCATCCAGGCTTCTACTCTAACTTTAGTGAGTTACTCCAGATTTAAACCAGCATAAGCAAGGGCAAGTTAAAAATACTTGTGCCACAATTGGCCTTGGAAAATACATTTCTCCATGATAGACATTAAACTGACTGCTGAGGCAGACAGCATGTCTTGCCCATAGTAATTTTGTATTTGCTTCTTTTCCTCAGTCCTTAAAATGAGTTCATGGCTTCATGACTCTAAAAGTAAATACATTATATAATGAATACACTTTTTATTCACTATTTGGAGGAAATGAAAGTAAATGTTGTATGTAATAATACTGCATGGAAAAAGCAATGATAATTAACTGATGAGAGAGTTAATATGAAGGGCACTCAGTTAATCCTGTGGTCTGAGGTAAATGGCAGACAATCAAGTAAACCTAATTAACATCATAAAATAAAGACAAACAGCTTAGCCCACCAGCTCTTGGCTAACCTATTACTTTCTTCAGAATACCATCGCGTGAAAAGGTTAGGGCATATGTACTCAAATAAACCCAATTCCATAACTGAATTGTCACATTGTAGTGCTGAAAAAGTATTAGTAAAGGCCATTTTTTCCATTTATATGATGTTGCTTATATGGATTTCCTTTTCACTTGGCATAAGAAAGGGGTTGGGATTTTTTGTTTGTTTGGTTGGTTTGGTTTTAAAGAAAGCTATCATACTTTTGACAAATTTGACCCAGACTTCCAATCTGCACCCTTGCAAGCAAGTGCTTACCCATGCAGCTAGACCTTTGGAAATGAGTTTTGCCTAATGGCATTTCCTCCTCATTATTCTGGTAGATGGGCATTGGGCAGGGAGAGGGGGATTAGTGAGAAATGAGAGAAACCATGCAACCATTGCAATAATAATCCTATCATATTCAGTGCAGACAGTTAAATGAGAGCAACTTTGCTGCTTTTGCTGCACTTCAGCATTTGCATCAGCAATCACTGAAGCATCAGCACCTGGGAAACGCTCCTTAAAACAAGTAGGTTTTCTGTGGATTATATTTTTGATTGGGTGGAAGGAGTTGTGACGTTTTCTTTGGGGTTTTACAAGCAAATACACATAATGTATCATTAAATTCGATTTCTTGTCATCTTGTGGGTTCCTTCTGCTGTTCTTTAAAACCTGGAGGACGCTACGTCACTTGTAGATAGCCCTTCCGTGAATATGGCACTGTGGATAAACGTTATGAGAGGTACTTTGGATGTGACAAGGGTCATTTCTTTATACATCTATACACAGAGACCTGGACAGAATATCAGAGGCTGGACAATACAAAACCTTTTTAAAACTGCCTATTTTCCCAAATTTACATAGAATTGAGTGAAAGGGACTCAGAAGGGTTTTTGAAAAGTATTTCTTTTCTTCTGCATGAGCCATCTGAGGTGAACAGAGTTTCATCTCTCAGATGAGGAGGACTACCAGATAAAAATAGCTACCAGTACGATGAACTAGCATGTTTTTCCTAAGGCAAAGGGTAATAGAGTACTTTCAATTTTTCTTCATACAGTACATCTATGCTGCTTAAGAATAAGCAGCTCAGTTATTAAAGGGTTAAAGGAGCAAAATAGAGTGCGCCAGCCCTGAATCCTTGTCCCTCTTCAGTCCTGACCTGGCAGGTGGCCTTTCCCAGGGAGAGTCAGCGGGGATTTTGCCATATATATTAGGAATGACTGGGAAGGCACATAAAGTAGCGATTGTCCATCTGCCGGAAATCTCCGATACGTTGTTCTGTAAACATGCTTGATTTTATCTAGGTTTCTTCATCTACAAAAGGAAGAGGAGGATAGAAGAAGACTGGAATTAAGAACGGTTTTTCTACTTTACACTAAGGATATTACAAAATATTGGGTGCTTTGATCATGATTTGCGAAATGCAATGAACAGTAGCTATAAAATTCAAAATTCTTTTTTGCACAGATGTGACTATGATGGAATTGGATTAACTTTTCTATGCATTTTGTGTTGTCATACTTTGTTAATGGCTTTGGCTTTTCCTGTTAATCTTTCTATTTTCTTCCTAATGACAAAGCATTATTTAGTTAGATTTACACAAAATTTATCCAACTATTAGCCTTTATTGGGAACAAATAGAGTAGAGAACTCACCAGTAAGAAATAAAGCAAGTAAAGAGGGATATGTGCACACAGTAAAGAGGTGGCATGGAATGACAGGAAAAGGGCAGCAGCTTTAAATTAAGAAAGGAAAATGATGTAATAATGATTAAACCACAAAACAGAACTCCAACACAGTGAATGAGCAATGAAAATAAAGTAATAAAAAGGAGTACTGAACTAGCTCATGAGACATGTTATTACAGTGAACATTATGCTAGCACTGTTTATTTTGCTTAGCATTATGGCCACCTTCAAGGTTGCTATGACAAATGTGAGTGAGTGTTTAACGGAAAGTGAACATTTTTTTTAGCTACGAAGGCATCCACCAGCTCTCTGCCTACTCAATTTCCTAAATTATGAGCCACATAAATTTAACTTTATTGGCACTAGACAAGTGTTAACATTAACCACTTATGGGTTAAAACAATTTTGGAAGTATTCTATGTGTTTGTCTGTTGACATTCCTCAATCCATATATTGAAATCCATGCAGTTATGCCGTTTTGCTTGAAAAAAGTAGTCACTCAAAACATATAGCATAATAACAGACCTAAACAAGAAGTTTTACTAGCTAAAGGGCTGATCCAGAGATAAAGTGAGTATATATGGCTTCTACTGGATTTAAGGGAATTTACAGTTGTTTTTATAACTGGCCTTTCAATGACAATTTTTTTCACGACACTGAAAGAGTCTTATTCATGTGTGACTAAGTGCAAGCTCCTTACAGCAGAGGGAGTGAAGAGGGAAAAGCACAACAGGGTTTCTCCATGCAACTTACAAAAACATTATCCATGTAGTTCATTCACTGAGCAATGACAAATTCAGAGGCCTGTTACCAGCTGGAATGGATGTACTGGACCGAACAAAGAGGGAGAGTGGAACTGGAACAATCACAGTCTGAAAGTGAGCTAAAAATCAAGCAGAACAAGGCCATCGGAACACGACATGCAGGAGGGTCACACACTGGCAGTGCTGCATTCCGGGTTATGTAGTGATTCAATATATAAAAATTAAACTAGGTATCTGGGAGCTTTGGTGGCATAGGAAGCGAGGGATTCCCACCTGGCCTATCAGGACATGTAGGGGCAGTTGTAGATGGCTAGATTAGCCTTGCAACATTTGAAGCTGTGCAGGTAGTGCTTAATAATGTCCTTTAATGAAAACACTAAATGGCGAGTGGGGTCACAATTGAAGTTCTGAGGCAAGAAGAAAAGCTGGTGTGAAAAAAAAGAATATGAGATGAGGGAACCCATCGAATCAGACCTCCTAATTTCAAAAGGAGTGTTCCTCTGCTGGGACCTCAAACTGAAGGTACACTGCCTTCTAACCTAATAACAATAATATTGCAAAATTATTTCGTTAGAAACTCTGATACATGCTTTCTCTTTCTGGAAGTGTTGTTTAGGAGATGCTTTTTTTTTGCAAGTTTTTTCTCTCTGTTCCTAGGGGATGATCAGTAGAAAACTCTGTCATGGTCTGTACATATTAGCACAAGATTACAATGTCATTGTTGGGGTGTCTGATGAAATGTAACACTCACTGCCAGACTAACAAAAAGCATCAGGAGGCTTCAAGTCACACCACAGGAACCTGTGAGACTGCAAGTGATATTCACCATGTTCTTGTCTGATGTTTGCTGTCATAGCAAGCTCATAACAGATCTCCTAAAGAGCTGGCCATGACCCTTTCAAAAGGACTCTAAAGCAGCATGTATATGGAGGAGACACTTCTACAAGCATCCCCAAAGTTGCTGTCCTCCTAATGCTACAGTTGGTAAATACCATAAGAGCCTAACTATATACATTTGCTGCACAGGGAACACCATGCAAGCAAACAAATGACTAAGAACAAGAAAAAAACCTAACCCCCACTTTTCTAGGATGTATTTGGTGACAGGAGAGGAGCAGAATCACCTCGCTGTGGAGATTTTGCTTGAGATACCACATTCTATTTCAACAAGGGAGTGGATGTTTTTGCCATTCCTGGGGACATGCCGTGGTTCACTAAGCTCTGCCCCACTGAAAAGAAACTTTTCATGCCATGTCTCTGCAAAGTGCTGCATGAGATATTTGCATTGGTAGAAGAGTTGGACACAAGAACAGAACTAATTCGGGGCCGAGGAAGGTTGAATACCAAGCTGCCGAGGTAAATCCCATTCTAGACCAGTAATGCCTTGAAAAAAAATGGCAGCTACCTTGTACAGCTGATGTTTATTATCAGCCCTCAATTACTCATCAGGAGCTATTTCACCTGAAGATGACTTTCAATAAGCTGTTTTAAGACATTGTCTACAGCATTATCTAGCTGCCTGATAAACCACTGCTTGCTCACTGACATACCTACAGGTTGTAGAAGTCTTCAGCAAGCTTAAATTTTTGGAAGAAACCAAGACTGTGCACTCAGCAATTCTTCGCAATTTACATCCTGAATGCTGAATATCTATGGCCACTATAAGTTTCTATATTCCACCATATGATTCACTTTGAAGATGCTACCAAAAAACCCCACCATTTGGGAAGAATCTTTGCTTCAGTCCTGATTTGACATCACAAATTACTGTCAACTGTCATCTAACGGTCAGTATCATGAAGAGAAGGGCAAGACACTATTTCTTCAGATATTGTGATGACACGTGATGACATGGCATGCTTCTGAATGCTTCTGCATTCTAGCTATGTGCAGTGACATAAGAAGCACCTGTTGATACCTACCCTCCTCTTGACTAGCGTGCTCCTCTTTTGTAACAAAACAAGATAAGATTGAACTGGCAATCTTTCATGATCTTCTCTAAACTGTCACCGTAGATGTGTTATTGATAAGCTACTTACTGTCCAAAAAAGGGATGCAAAGAACTCACTGCAAAATTATATTAGCATGTCTTTACCGGCCACATTTCAGAAGCTGTTTAAAGTCAGGTAAGTGAGTATCCAAACATGTCAGCAGCTGGTGAGATTACTGCAAGTAGAATTGGTCTTTCAAGTCAGAGGTTAAGCCCTAACTACACCATGTAGTGGAAATAGAAAAAAAAATCATTTCAAGATAGACTGCGACTGATGAGGTGCCATCTGATCATCCACGTAAATATGCAAACTGGGCTTGCACCACAGATGTCAAAGTTCCGCCAAGTCCTGGCAGCATGTTCACCAAATGCTCTGACAGCCAAGACTTTCATCTCAAGTGATGTTGTGATAGTATGTCAGTCGCTCTGTTTTTGCAGACGTGAATCACTCATGATGTCAACCTTTCCTAAATAACCATTGCAACACATGGGAGCAGTTTCATTTAAATGTTCTTACGTCCAGTTACCACACACACTGTTTTGAACTGAGCATGCTTAAAGATCTTTTCTACAATATAATAATTAATTACACAGCGAGACATGCAGTTTTCAGAAGGCATGTAATCCCAGAAGTCCACACACATAGCAGAATCTAGTTTGACCATTTACAAATCTGTATCACTTTGATAACTTGATAACCAACAGCCTGATAAGGGCACCTACATTTGTTAAAAGTTCATTTGTGGATAAATGATGGTAACGCAAACCATTACTGATTCAGTACATGCTACTTGTGAATTGAAGAGCAAGCCCATACAGTGTTCTGTCCTGGTCTACAAAAAAACTCCACTATACTACCTAACATTTCCCTGCTCCATGAAGAGGAAGGCTTCTGTATCATCCTCAGGAGATTAAAAGTAGACTTTCAAGTGCAGGTGGCTTAGGAAGAGAGTGGAAAAAATACAAATCAAGGGATCAGGGACTTGAAAAAAAGCAGTTGCCAAGCGCAGGTAGCTTTGCACTTGAGATGTAACTGAAGCCTAAACCCTAGGGGTACGTTAAAGGTAGCTTCTAGGTCATGCTTCAATATAGCCGATTAGAAATATCTGCACTGGACAAAACACAGCACAAAAGTTAGTTTCGAAGATCTGAAACTACTCAAGTGATCTAGAAATATAAAGCTCAACTGGTTGAGCCTGTTCTCTAAAGCCTTTTAAATAATAGTAACTGTCCTAACAAACTGTTACAATACAAACCTGCTAGCATTCTCACCCTGCTTTTCCCTCTAAATGTAAACATATACATTAAAGAAATCAAAAAGTAGAACCAGAGAAGCTGAAGAGAGAATGGAGATAACTGTTGCAGTGAAGGAGTTTCAGTAGATATACATGGGCCACATGTTCAGGCTGTGAAGTCAGAGCGAGTCTTGCAGCTCCAGCAGCTGACAATCCTGACAGTGCCTGTCTGTGTGACCTTTCCCCCTGTCCAAGGGTACGTTCCTGCAAGACCGGGGAGGGATGTCATGGAAAAGTACAACCAACATACCCACTCCCGCCTCCCCTCAGCTTACTTCCCACCTTGCTGGAAGGAGAGTCACAGAGTTGCTTTATGTTTTGCAGTGGTTTTGTTTTTCGTTTTTTTGTTTTTTTTTTTTTTTTTTTATCTTGGGGGCAAAAACCTTCTACTTTACTTACACTACTGTAAGGCCTCAAGGCAGTGTTTACCAGGAAACGAGACCTGCAAGTAATAAATACAGGAAGACAATACTGTCCGTGGTCAGAACTGTACCACACTCATGGCCGTTTGAGTCAGTTCAGAGGTGTCAGACTGAACAAATGAGGACAGAGAGGAAAGCAAAGAGGTGACAGGTCCAAAGGGAAGAGAGACTTCAGGAAATAAGCATTTTTTGGAAATGCTGGTAGATCAATGGAGAGAAAAGCTACAGAGAGCATGAAGTCATCAAGGATAGTGCAGAAAGGACTTGAGTCATGATCAGCATGTTACCAAGTAAGCTGATGAATGAGTTACCACTTCAGAACCAACTGAAGGTAAGCTAGCAGGCATCCATAGACCATAAGATACCTGACAAGCAAACAGCGTAGTGCAGGTACTTTCACATATTCTAGAAGCACAAAAATGGCCAAAGTTTTTAGAATATTTCATTATTTCAAGCTTGTAAGAGAGAAACAAGACTAAGAAATGTGAACTGGCAATTATACAGTTAAAAATCTATTCTAGTAACTGCTTGAAACAAACATTATCTAAAAATGGGATGGATGTTTGTGTGCAGTAACATTACTTTGATGTTTTTTCTTAGGAGAGGCACGAAGGGGTATGACTCAAATCTTCTCAGCTCCCCACCCATTCTTTGGCTCTAGCTACCAAGCACAGTATAAATTTTGTAGTAGGTACAGAGTCCCACAGCCACAGCCTGGGCTGGTTATTATTACTAGCTGATAGCTCTGCGTGCGTTAGGACACCCACGTCTAGTCTCACCCTGCCGCTGATGCTTCAGTCTGAGCATGTGCATGTGCCCTCCAAGTACACACTGCTCGGGCACTTTTGCCTGGCTTTGCTCACGAAACTTGCCTCAGATTCCAGCCAGGTTTGAGAGATGCTTTTAAGTTAGATTGGTAATCTGGAAAAAGTTTGGAGAGTCATATTTATTTATTTATTATTAAACTATCTTAAATTTAGTTAGCAAATCTAGGAAAACATTTTCTTTGCCAAAAGAGCATGTGAAGCAGCTGTTCAGTACTTATGCAAACACCTGCGCATATTTTTAAGCTTACTAACAGTTGGAATAGCTTTCCCCCTCACCTCAATACTATGCTAATACTTATAACTTACATTGAAGACTTTATTCTGAAACATATTCGTATTTTAATAATTCTGTCAGTGAAAAATATTGAGGCATAATGATGACACAACTGAAATGACAGTCCTATGGCACTTGAAACATCCAAGCATTAACAGGGGGATTTGCCTCCAAACTAGAGACCAGATTTAGCTGCACAAAAAATCACATCACTTTTCTGAGACTGCTCTCTTGCTTCTCCAGAATCTTCATTTTCTTGAAAAACAAGCCACAGTATTGCTGATGCCGTAAGTGACTTCTGGAGATCACCTAGCCCAACCCCACCCTGCAAAGCAGGGTCAGTTTGAGCAGGTTACTCAGGGACATGTCTAGGTGAGTTCTGAATGTCTCCAAGTATGGAGACTTGTCTACCTCTCCGGGCAACCAGCTCCAAATGCAGTAAAGCCTTGGGAATACTCCTTCACAACCAGGACTTATATTTCTAAAGTTTACTAACATAGCTAACGCAGAGATGTCTATGCAAGTCTTCCACAAGCCAAAATTATTCATTAGTCTGAGTAAAACCGCCACACTAGAAGAGGGTGTTAACTGAAATGTCTGGAGATCAGTCAGCCTTCAACACCAATCACTTAGCCGTTCCTTTGTGCAAATCCCAGACGACAAACAGTGTTTATGAAGAGAAGCGTTCTGTACTGTGACTTGGTGGATTTCAGGGACAGTGCCTCTTACGGAAGGGCCAGGACCTGGACTTAACAGACTTTACATATTTATTCAGGTACACAATGAGGCTCAAAGGCTCTGGGGAAGTCAGAAGCTGCACAGCTGTATTCAGAAAGTTTGAAATCTCTTGCGAATACTGCATCACTTGTCAACTCTCCCTGAAGAAGTTAATTTGGTGAACAGGGCCCAGATAATGCTCTTCCTTTGCTCTCCCCTCTCCACTCCCATTATTACACACACACACAAAATTTAACCTCTCTCCCACACTATACCTCTTCAGCTTAGGGATCAGCATTCTTGCATTTCATGCCTCCACTGATTTCCAGGCTTCTAAAAACTCACTGAAGACCACCAAGCCCAAGGAAGAAGGAACAGTCATCATTCTCATGAAAGAAGTAGCCCTGAAAGAGAAAGAGCTCTCTCCTCCAGGAGCAGCATTTTAACATCACGGAAAACCAGAACAGTAGATCCTGCACAGCTGGTGACTCAGCAGCATTTCTAGTACTGTTGAAGGCCCATAGTGACAACCCTCCCAAACTAATCTGTCCTACCATGTTCGTTTCAACAACTGTTAAAATTATTTAACTGTATTTATAAATGTGATTGTTAGGGCAAGAGAGCAAACTAAGAGTTGTTTACACCTTCAGGGTTTGGTCGTGTCCCCCCTTCCCTTAGAGTTGTCCAATAACGTACAGGAGAGTTCATCCCACTACCTACCTTACAGGCAGCTACATGCAAATAGGCAAGAGAGAAATTAAAATTTAGGTAAAACAATACCAGACTTGGAAACAAATTCTTTGGATCGGTCAGCCTGTGGCTGGATGCCCACACAACAGAAACCTTCTCAGCATTACCATATTGAGCAGAAGGGCAGTATTTCATACTCTTCTGGCCCTTGCAATACAACTTCTAAATACTATTTATAATGGGCATCCAGTAATCAGCAGCTATACTTATCAGATGCACACACAGACTGTAAAAACTCCATATGCTGGCACAGAAAGCTGAAGAGGACTTCAGACAACATGAAAAGGAACTGGTTAAGGAAAAGACAGGCAAGATCAAGTCACTGCAACACTTCTCTCGTAGGCAATATACAGCAACAACAGAAAGGCAAGTACGCAGGGACAGTCAGCTCTGGCGAAGGGACAGTGACAGCTGCTAACAGCAGGAATATGGTTTCACATCCACCTTTACTTCAGAAATAATGAAAATGGTCTCATAACCTCAGCTTGAAAGAAACAGTTCACTACACTACTTGCTGTTCATGTGGGTACAAAATGGCAAGTTACCTACACTGGGGGCTAGGTGGTCGTTAGCACATGTAAAGAGATTTGTTTTCTACAAATGTGGTAGTGGAAGGTGAGAGCTCACACAGCAGTGGTTTGGCAGGTTGCAGTATTGGAACAGGTGAGATTAGCCCCATAATTCAAGGCCAGTTTTGCATGCAACAGGAAGTTTAATCATCTCAACAGGCTTTCTTAGAGCTAATTGTAGCATTGACTGGAGAAACAAGAGTTGGTCAATCAATACTGGATCTATGTTTAAAAGGATAATTCCTCCTCTTTGAAACATTTATTGTTGATCCCACTAAATATGGTTCTACTATCACAAAACCCCCAGTATTTTCCATTGTTCGCAAGCTCATTAACATCTGCACGTGGTGAGATCAGAACCATCTCTTAGCAAGGTTGATCATTATTGCAGAAAGCAGCTAAATCTTTCTACAAAGTCTCCACTTTTAAACAGCAGGTCATACTCCAACAGCTTTCATTTAAGAGTTCTTTCATTGCCCACCATGTAGGCCTAGGTAAGACCTAAAGAGAGCTTTACTGGTCATGTTTGGGTTTTTTTTTTTCCTCTCCACCCATCCTCCCACCAAACACCGGGCTTTTTGGTCAGCTTATCTTACCCTGATATGTATTGCTCAAAATTAGAATGCAGAAGAGGTTTTTTGTTGTTGGTTTTTTAAAAAAATAAAAATAAGAGCAGTAAATGCCAAATATGAAATAATTGTTCCTGTGCATTACTTCAAACTGACATAAATAACTGTACGTTGCTAAAACCACATCAGATATAATTTGGTGGGTACTGAGATGTGCCTGGAGTCTGCCAAATCACCACTTAGCTGAAATCACAATTCATCTGAGAAGCTCATTCTGTCAGTCAAAGTCATTATCTTTACAAGTATTCCCAAATTTCTCAAGTCAAGGCATGGATATCTAGAGCTACAAGCTTCTTGAAGAACCAACTTACCTCTTTCTTTTCCTTGTAGGTAGAAACAAATATTGCTAGTCATTCACATCACGCAGTACTTGAAGCATAATTTAGTCAGATGCCATTGTGTGTGCATGCACACACTTTCCAACCTGAAGTTAAAGGTATGAAATCTGGGATTAGCTTTTATTCTCATCCATTTACTTGCTATGTCTGTTGCCAAGCTATTCAATTACATTACATAGCTCAGTGCTCCCAAATGATGGAAGTGATGATATAATCCTACAGACTAAAGTCTTTCTGTTCCGGTACAGGAGTGCACAGTGATCCGTGACAAGAAGCCAAAAAGTTCAAGAAACAGCGATACAAAATACTAGGTAATAATTGGGATATTTTTGTGAACTCTCTTTAGAAATTGGCCATAGGTCTGTGGTCTACAGACTATAGTCTCTGGATTAAATTCAGTTTTTAATTTGTAACCCCCAGCAACTGAGTTTGACTTAACCCCCAAAAAACCCACCCCAAAACAACTCCCAAAAAAGAAGAGGCCCCTACCTATCCTTTTTTTTTTTTTTCCTTGTTCAAAACCAGAAGATCGTGCATTACCCATGATGTTAAGGTGCATTTGTCCAAGATCCAATACTAGGTTTTTAATCTTTATGAAACCTTGTTTAAATGCTAAGTCACTTTCTCATACGCGGTCTTCACACAATCCTATAATATGCTTTATTAACCCCTCACCTTGTTAGCCACTGAATTTCTCTGGTAGAGCTGCATTTTCAAATCCTCAGTTAAAAGCTCAAGTATCAACAGTTAATAGTCCATGTAATGATTACACCAGCAATAAAATTCATTAGAAACTGATCAGATGAACAAAATTACTCTATTGGTTGTAACCAGTAAGAAACATTGCAAAAGCTAGCGGCAAATACAACTCAGTTTACAATAATCCATCCTAAACCCTGACGACTGAGCTTTCAAATGATAGACTCACAGATTTGTGTTCATCTCCATTTTTCTTCATGGACTGATGCATTTTCCTTCCTTTTCTGGTGTGTATCTTGTTCTTTAACTTGCACAAAGCTTAGAATTATAGTCAGATAAGACACTTTTGTGGTGGGGTTGAGTAGAAACTCAAACATGATTTATATGAAGGAATCTTGACCTCCATCACATGATGTCAAATGATGTCAAGGACAAGTACTGCTGTAGATACAAAGCAAGCTGGTACAGGCACATGTTTGTTTAAAACATCATAGCAACTCTTAAAAATGGTTCTTATGATGCTGGAGCTGAAGCTAATACAATGTTTATTTGACCAGTCCTAAAACCATAAAATGATCTGATTAACATTTTGTTTAACTAGTAAGCAGAATACTTTGGCAAAATGATTACCTGTATTTACACCTTTTTATTCTGTTCTTGAGCTGCAATATTTAATTTCACACATAGTTCTAAGTAATACCAACACAGAATGCAAAAACATGTCAGTTGTTTCATTTCAAGATAGTTTTAATCAGGTAATTACAGGAAAAAACATTTAAACAATTTTAATGGTGTTATACGTCAACTTACAAGGATATGATGTAACAAACCAGTTACAAACTTAAAGGCATATTTACATTGTACACTCAAAGTAACAAGCTATAGTCATATACACAGAGGAAACAGCTATCGGATGAGTTAACTAAATCATACATCATTCAGTAGAAAGAAATAGCAGTTCGGGTTTAATGGAAACAATATACACATGAGGCACTTTGAGGTCATTAGGTGGAAAGCAAACGGCACCACGTGAAAGAAGGAAAACTATGTACAGCTTATTACTGCAGCTTTGAACATGAAGGCTTCTTCTTCACCAAATGCTTTGACTTCTTAAATGAACCACAACTTTCACAGTTATGAAAGAGAAGCTTTCAGGGACAAAATACACCAAAACCGACCCCCCCAAAACCCCTCCAACCCCTCCTTGTATTTATCATTGCACCAAAGGAAATGGAAGTTTTATCCACCCAGCTGCTGGGCTAACAGCACCATAAACCATCTTCTTAAAGTTAACTCTTTTGTGCCAGCCACCACCCTTGATCTTCATTTTAGTAGCACGAATGGATCACTGTACTGGCTGCATACTGTGCCATAAGCTCTGAAAAGATTTAAAGTCTAATTTAAACCTGTGCATTATTTACACAGGAATTCAAACATTATCCTCCAGGTACACGGGAAGAGATCATTCTGAAGAGAACACATCTGAAGTGGGAATGTTATATTCCACCATGCAAAATTAAGACATTCTTCAAAATAACTTTGTTTCTCTACAGGGAACTGGATTGGTCAAGACTGGAACATCCCTTTCCTAAACTCTGGAAAGGCATCCCAGTTTTACACCATCATTTACTATCTACTGAACAGTTACCATAGTAATTGTAGATTCCTATCAGAATATTGCTTTAATCTTGCACACAGCTGTAGGTACACCCCTTGCTACTGATTCACACGTGCAAGCGCACAGACCCACCTGTGCATACTCAAAATTTGACTAGTATCACAAACCAAAAGGCCAGATTCCATCCACATGAACATCAAAACTCCATCACTTTGCTGTGGGAAAGAATTTCAAGAGCAAAAATAAAATTAATTAATTTGGCAGAATCAAAAGAATTTTCATTTCATTCCTAGTTTTTATGCCTCTGTGTAATAAGCCATTGTGGCTATTTTAAACCTAACAAAATATATAGTTAAAGCATTTTTACTTTCAATCAATATTAATAATGAAACTTAAGAAGCATGATGAGATCAAGAATCATAGTAAAAGTCCAAATTACTGTTTTGTAAATTCATAACTAAAGCTTAACATATTTTTTTGCAGCTTAAGTAGTGCACCGACAGACAGTTAAATTATTACATAATCAAATATTGTGCCCGAACGCAGCTGAATGTTTTTCCCCCAGTAGATGGTGCAGGAGTGCTGCTGTCATTTCACTTTTATCCCACTTTCAAGGGGAAATACTTAATTTTCACGGTAACTGAGGCTTTCAACAGGTGAGTGACTTCATATCCAGTGACGGTTTCCCAAGGCTCCAGTCTCCCCTCCCAGCAACACAAAGCTCTGCAACTACATGCCTAACAAACTACAGTTCTGATGTTAAGCTCAAGGGGAGGAGTAAGGATCGGGGAAGAAATTGCTCTTTTCCCAAATGCTTAAGAAAATGTTTCAAAAGAGATAGAATAAATGTTACGTGCTGTCAAACCCAAAAGATGCATGGATGTAACAGCCTGTTCTGGAATGGGTTTGCTGTATGTCCAACATTCCACTACACATCTCCTAACTGCAACAGCGGGTAAGATCCCTAACCCCAGAAGAAAAAGTACATGTGCATCCTGCTAAAGCCAACCTTATGTAACCATGTATCTTTGCAGCTCTTTTAGTTGCTCTCAAACAGGGCATGCTGGCTGATACTTTCAAGCACAAGAAGAAAAAGTGAACGTACATCAGTTCAGTAACCCTCTTTAGATGGATCAAGCCTTCAAAGAGGAAAGCAAAAGGTGAAAACATTTTAGCAGCAAAATGGTTAAATGCAAGGTGAAAATATTAATGCACACATTCAATAAAAATATTAAAGCATATATGTTTCATATAAAATACAGTACAGGACCAGAAGTTTCACTATGTTGTATAGTGCTCAGAGGAAACTTAAACTTGCTTCTTTCTGAAGTATATACACAATGTGATTCTGTAGCATTTTCTTATACAGCCAGCAAGTTCTTTTCTTAGGTTGTTCGTAACTCTCTTCACCTTGAATTAGGAACCTAGCACTTACAAATATTAATTTCCTCTCAGTTCACTAGAAAAACATCACTATTTTTAAAATCAAATTTGTTATTAAAGTTAACAGTCTATTCTAGGCAACCAAGTTTAGTTGAAAATGTGTGAAGAATGATAATCAACCAAAGCAGCAGCTTTCAAATATATAAACAGTAAAAACTAAAACTGCTGCTACCGTGTCATATTCTTGGACTTAATTCATGCAATCAACTCTTAATACAAAACTAGAAGCTCTTCCGTAACTTCTACAGTTATCAATATATTTGTCTTCTTTTCAATGTGAAATAATACTTTGAGATGATCTATGTACACAAGGTGGTCAGTTCAAGCTGTAATATAAATATAAATGTTTTCTTTTAAAAAGTATTTTACAGACAGTGTTATATACATTTGCTCATTTTACTTCTGGGCTACAAAGGAAAATTAAGGGCACTGACACATGCAGAAAGAAAAATTACACAAAATACACTAAAGAAATGCAAAAGAAGTGAGAAAGGTCGTGCATCTTTTAAATTGTTTGTTTAATAACAAGGGTATACTGAGGACAGTCTGTCCCAACTCCAGCCCGGATATCAAATAGGCACCTTTGTTAATGAATTATGACTGGTTTTAGTGTTTCACTTATCTTTAATGAGAAGGAAATGTTTCTTACTTTATGACAGAGCACCGCATTAAAAAATTAAAAAATTTCTCTATGGGTTAATCAGTTAATTCTTACCTGAAAGTTGAACACTTAGTAAGTACAAAGCCATAGCAAATATCGTACACAATATACCACCACACATACGTACATACACACTCTCTCTCTCTCACTCCCTCCCCCATCCTCCCTCCAAATTTCCTCAATTAAGAAGTTCACTCCAGTTTTGCCTGGGCTGTAATTTTTTTCTCAAGCTGTCTTTTGTTGTTTTTGAGCAAAACACACACTACTTTTGTTCTTGCCCGTTCAAGTAAGAAAAAGTTGCAGTTCAAAATAATGAAAACAATTTCACTTTTGTTATTAATCTTTTGTTTTAATCATAGTACTTGATAAACAGCTGAACAGGATCCTAGTTTGACAGAAGGATAAACAAGAACACTGATGACAATTTGTTACAACTGCCTTAATGTACCTTTTGCTTAATGAACATTTGAATATGCAATAAAGTATTTTTGGAGGACACCCCAAAAGAAAACAACTTGCTGGTTGAGCAACAGAAACAACTTCCTTTTTGCTATTATGTTGAAATCAAAGTAATTTATATATAAAAATAAATGTTATGTTCTAACAAGAACATTTTAGACAATTACATCTGTGCTTAACAAAAAAAATATTGGTCACTCAAGACTAGAATAATTAATATTTTAAAGGTTTTTAGATTATCAGAATGTATGGATACAACTCAACACAAACTGTAGCTGAAGGGAAACAGGACTGAAAAATACCAATTTGTCCATCTGGAATAAAAATGAGACTAAATTAACTAATAAATATTTAAAATACTACCATGGAATGTGACAGTAGATATAGTCCATACCTACTACATCAGAGGGAAGGAAAGTTTAACATGTAATAATTCGTACCTTACACATTTAGTTAAATATAAACATTTGTTATTTATACATAAAGTCGCTTCCAAAAAACTATTAATAAGTGATTTAGTTGCACTTAAAATCAGTTTCATTTCTCATTTGCCGAGTATTAACTTTTCTTAATCTTAAATCAACTGTCGCTAGTGCACTTTTAGTTAAAATCTCCCCTCAGATAAGTTTTAATCCTTTTAAAAGAGCCCCCTCACCTAAACCATGAATGTACAAAGTGGCAAAAGTTAATCCCTTTTAGTATAATCATAGTTTATATACTCATTTTATAGCCAATAATAAGAATAGGCTTTCCTTTGCAAAATCTCCTTCACAACTTGCAACAAACGCCACGCACTCAAAGGAAATAGTTAGGCATGGCTAGCACTTGTAAAATGCCAAGGTCTGACAAGTCTTGTTGCTTCCTCCACATCAAGCATCTCTTACATGAAAGAAGATTCCCTTCAGCTTGCCAAAAAGCTTCCTCAAATCCAAGTTAGATGCTTCCTGGAAACAAAGATTTTTCAGCTCTGTTTGGCACAAGACTGATTCATCCCGCAGCTTTATGCTTTCCTCCACAGCACCCACATACCTCACCGCAGTGATGGCATGCTCTCAAGGGGAGGTAGCAGCACATACATGGAGCAATGAACGAGAGTGCCACCAGTGCTAACCAGCGTAAGCAGAACTTGTCATCATTAGTGTCACATGAGCAAGGATCAGAGAAATCTCCTTCAGAGTCTGACATGCAGTGATACAGCATGCTCTCTGCGCAAAGCATGCAACTAACTTGGTAGATACATCTTTTAATAGGATCTGGCGCATCTTGACATTTTCCTCTGCCATTATCTTCATGATTAAACCTTTCCTGGCAGTAAATACAGCGTGAACGCTCACCATCCTCTTTTCTTCTTTTTGAGTTTTTAAATTTTGATGAGGAAGGCTGAGTTTTAAATACCACAGAACTCTTTGAGTCTTTCAGGGAATTCAACTTAGTTCCATCCCCACATGGGTATAAATAGTCAGATTTTTTACCGTCTGATTTAGAAAATGGTATATTTGAGTCTGCGTCATCCCTCTCGAGGTCGTTCTTCCACATGTCAGGATGCCTGTAGTCTGCATAACGACGTATCAAAATGTCACGAGGGTTTATTCTAACAATTTCATCTTCATCCTGAAAGCTAACGTGCCTGATTGACTTCCGTGGGACCTGAAATGGCAAAGCAAGGTAAGTTTACTATACTGAAGTTCCAAATTTATATCTACCTACAAAGTAAAACTTAGATTAGAAAACTAAAAAACAGGTTTTCTTTTCCTTGTTGCTGGAAGAGAAAAACTGCAGCTTATTTTATTACCAGTACAATTTACAGACTTCCTCACAATAACGAGCCTTTTGCATGATATTAGGACCATGAGCTTTAGTATTCTCTTCTGACTTTTTAGGATCTCGTAAGAGCTTTGGATGTTTCCGTATCTGCACAGAACTTGATACTATTCTTTGAATTATGCTCAAAATTCAGGTTTTAACATCTTACAGTGGCAACTAATTCCTCAGATCAATTACGCCTTACATGAACCTGCTGATTTCACGTCAGTGATGACACAGTGCTTTAAAATTAACTCCCTGATATATTCACTTTGAGTTACTCATGTTATTTAGGAGAAGCTTCTCTTTATTTCTGCTCTAAGTTTTCAATCTCTCTCCACCTGTGCAACAAGAGTATTGAATACTCATTAGTTATTCTCAAAGCTGTAATCTAGAGCAGGATTTTGCCAGATGAAAAATAATATTCCGTAGCAGGATCAATAAATAACAGGGGCTTCTAAATGCATCTCCCTTTAGCTAACACACAGTACTTAAATCAATTAGCTTAGGACACCAAATGCCCAAGTACTTTTTAAATTCTCGACTTGTAACCAGCTGACCATAATTCAAGACCTTTTGCCTCAAAAGGCAAGTAAGAAGGAACATGCTGAACATACAAAACAAACAGCAGAAAGATAAGATAGTTGTTTATTCTGCCTTACAATGAAAGGGCATGGGGGCATGAAAAAGTTGTTGAAGGTGGCAAATTTGAATCGTCCAAAATGAAATACTGCAGACCTTAGGTAAGTGTAAGATAGGGGACTGCCACTAAACGTTACTGAAATCACATTACAAATGACTTTCAAGAAAAAGTGCAAATAATGACAGGATAAAAATGTAGCACGTGTATGGAAGGACCTCCTGAAAATAGTAGATAGTGCAGCAAAAAATCAAGAGTCTCAGTATGTCCCAGTATTCCTGCCTTACAGACAGGCAATTATTTTCCTACACTGTAGGGCTATTATAATCGGAGCCAGAATATAAGCGAGCTTCAAGTCAAATTCCGCCTTTTTCTCCTGTCAAGTGCACAGCCTGCAAACCATCTCACAGAAAAGACTGAGAAAAAAAAAAAATAACTCCATAAACCATCAGCCTTACAAATTCTTCCAGAATCATGAACTATTTGGGAATGCATGTTCAACATCAGTACTGTTGCTTTGAGAGTGTTTTTACCTTATTAGTACTGATCAAATTAATGAGAATTAATGTGTCACCATTCCATAGTCAAGGACAACAGCTGAACGGCATGTTCCTAGTCTGTTGCAGTGTGTAACAACAAACTACCGAAGATCTCGTTTTAGGTTAACACATTTCTATTTCACTTGCACATGCCTATGCTCCTACTGCACTGAGGTCTGCAGGCCCTGGGAAGGCAGAGGGGGGAAGACAGAAGGCAGCTGGGAAAGAGGAAGGGATAGCTTCTTAAAATATGCCAACTTCTGATTATGTAAGAATATCTGTAGCCTGCTCTAACCATCACTTCCCCCCTGCTTAATAATCCTTGTGTGATAAGTACAGAACTGTAATTAGAGCTGCTTTACCCTGGGAGTTTCAACGGGAGTATGCTAACAAAAATAATTTTTTTTCCTTGGCTCTGAGCCACATAGCTGGACTTCCACAAAGTCTGGAGCATACAGGGTGAAGAAAGGTTATATCCCGTTCAGCTAACATCACTGCTCTCCATACTTCCCCAGGCTCCGATGCAAGCAGTTGGGCCTCTCCTTTGCTTATAAAAGCGGAGTGCTTCTCAACACTATTCTGTTTTCAAACAAGAAAAAGAGCCTATTGTTTTAGCATCAATAACTAGCCATGGCTAATTGGCTTTTTTAAACAGTTAACAGCATAAATTTAAGGGAAAAAGCAAAAAAATGCTATTATGATTCTGCATGTTACAAGCATAAAGGATCCTTACCCCACTGTCCACACAGAATATTATGCATACATTTAAGACATTAAATAAAACCCATTGTTTAAAAGAAAAAAAACCCACCCAAAACCTCAAACCAAAAAACCCAACCTCAACCTCCCATTCCTCAGACAGCTAACAGCCATTAAAGATCACTATAAAGACTAATAACTAAAATCTGACCTCTCTTCAAGTCTTTTTTTGTTTTGTTTTGTTTGAGCAGAACACACACAATACATAGAACTAATTTCTTTTTTCCAAGTTCATAGCCAAACACCTACTGAAGTGCTTAAGGTCTGACATGTTACAAAAAAAGGCAGCATTACATTCTTTATGCAACTGATATTAATAAGTTTCTAAGAAAGCAAGTGGGAAATCCTGAAACACAAGCAAACAGGAGAAACGTTGGAAAAGCTCTATAAATAAAGTGGTTACATATTGGCTGCTTAATGGGACCTATATGAAATCACAAGGTACAGGAAACCTGAAGAATACACAATCCAGACTCAGTTAGGTACAAATAGAAGCAAAATTCAATGACAGTAACACACATAGTCCTCTAGCCATTCAAAACTGTAGCTCAGTACAAGTGCCATCTCTGTGTAACAGCTGAAACATGAAGGGAGACAATTTTTGTTGTCATGACTGAACTCACTAGTATTACACTTTACTTGAAGGGCTGCACCTCTAAAGAAGGCACAGACACTTGCTTGGTGTTGTAGCCTTCCCTGTCTCTCCTCAAACGGATATACTTGATTTTGCTCAGCTTGCAATTCCACAATACGAGGACAGCAGCAGCTGAATATATCATTGTCAAGTACTAAATTTAAGATAAGCACATTTCAGTATATCAGAAGCTGAAGAGTTGAGGGACTTTGGTACTTTTTAGTAACAGCCAAAGTATAACAGGTAAAGAGCTGAACTGTCATTAATCACTTCTTTAGTTTGAGCATTTTCTTCTTGAGCTATTCAACTTAACGATCTCAGTAAGACTATTCAAACTTAATTTATACAAAATTGAAACAAAATAGGTATTTACCTCAAGATCTGCTGTGCCACACGGTCACACACATGGAGTTCAGCAGGGACAGTGCAGTGTGCACACATACTGAATGTGAGATTTTGCTGACTTGCCTATGTTCTAAATGTGTGCACCACAGGACCATGCAAAAAGCATGGAGTGTCAGATGCAGGTGGTGCTACAATATGAGAAAAGTATTTTAAAGAATATCTACTTAAATTCCCATGGAATCTCCTGTAACTTCAGTCTACAAGACGTGAATTCTAGCATTGTCATTTCAAAGAAATTCTTAGTTCATTTCTATCAGACAGACACTACCCAGTGTACCACAGCTTAAATTATCATTTTCTCAGTATCTATAATTATGTATGTGCTCTTAAAACATACAGGTATTTTAGGCTACTGCACTTGTCTTTACAACTCAGTGAAGACAAACAGCACATACATCACTGGCTACTGCAGCTGTTAAGCGTTAGCTCCGATAAGCTAATCACCCATCTATTCTACTTAAGAAATTTTAAAATTATCATTGCAAGTAAATGGGAAGAGGGAAAAATATGTACTGGTGAGGTAACTTACAGAAAGAGATAATTGGTGCATATAAAGGATTAAAAATCTGAAGTTCATGATTTCAAGCTCCTTCTTTTTTCAAGTTACTTCTCCAGATGACACTGTTTGCTTCTTTTGCCCAATAAAACAGAAAGCAGATGATACAAGACTTTAACACAATCCTATCTTGCTTTGCAACAATGACAGAGGGTATTAAAAAGCTTCACTTCTAGGAGCAGAAATATCTTCTGATGAAGTGTTCACAACTAGAACTTGCATTCTGCTTTGACTTCTGTTATTAAGCTTATTCTAAAAATCTTCCCATGTGTTTGCTTTAGGTATAAGACCCTCAAATTAATTATTACCCAAGTTGCTGTTAAGCCTACTTCTACGGTCTACAGAAAATGTGGGTTCTTTTGAGGCTTACAAATAAGCAAAATGTATACTGTTAAAGGAAAAGCTGTAACACTGCCTTTCAGATCTAATGTTATATAAATATGACCACCTTCACGAAAATGCCTGTATATCAGCCTTCCTCACAGTAGTGGTTTTTTTTCTGTTTTAAGAATGTGTTTATCAATAGCTTAATACTTTTTACGCTTAACTAATACACTGTTTTCCTTACTGTATCAAAATAAGAGTATTTTAGTTTAAATAAGCAGTTAGAAAACATAAACAATGTTCCACTAAAAATTTTTAGCACAAGTGCCCCACTGTGTAATACATCCAAGATACCAATTTAAAAGATACTTTTCAATATTTCTAATTGAAACAGTATTAGTACATGTGTAACCGAGACTGAGCTCATGGCCAATCAACAGTTTCTGAACAAATATAAACAGATTTTCAGGGATGCAGATACAGAAGTCTGTAATACAGAAAACTGACTTCAAAGTGAAAGATCTATTCATGTTTGCTGCCCTACAAGCATGGGTAAATACCTTCACAAAGCTTTACCTCTGCCATCATAATGCTGGAAACATTTCAGCTGCAAGGCTTATATTCATCATTTCAACAAGTTGAGGGTATAATGCTATATACAGGGATTTAGAATGAAAGTCCTTTCTTGTCAGAAATTACACTGTGTCATTAATGCAGCAAGTAAAGAACCGCTTTTTTTGTTGGTAGCCTTACCTGGTTAGGTTGGCTAGGAAAACAGGCTCTCCTGGTGTTGAAATCCTCAAATGCTGAAGGCCTTAAATTTGTACTGTTGTAAGGTTCACTGGTTACTACAGTTTCGTGTTGGAAAAGGTGATCTTTCATTAATGAACCGGATGTATTTTCTTGAGTAGTCTAGAATACATAAGAACTCCCTTAAAATGATTTTGCATTTATACAAAACCACACCAAAACCACCAAGTTCATACATAAATGCATTAATATTCTACATAATGTGTTAGAGGCATCTATAAACACAAGTATTTTTAAATGCACATTTTTGAAGTACTTATAAGTTGTGTTTTCTTTACTCCAAGTAAGCCTTGGAAAATAAGGGTTCCTTCGCTGCAGAGCATACACAACTTGGACATCAGAGATACATGCCTTTGTAATTCAGTTGCCAAATGAGACCAAGAAACCTCTTCAAGAAAGGATTAACTCAGTCTCTGAGATTATACTTTCTTTAACTACCCACGAGGCTGTCAGTATTGAAAAATATACAACTGGAGGAAAATATTTCTGAGACTAATAAGGCAAAAGCTAGTCAGACCTATTAATAAATTAAAGGCAAGATCCACTGGAAAGGAACAGAAATTAGCTTTAACATATACTGGTTCAATTAAAATAGCTAATTACAGCAAGTGTGTATTAAAAACCCCCTAATAATAACTGTCTTTTTGACATTAAGGTTATTACCAGGCAATTTGATACAAAAATGAGACCACGTGGCAATATATAATGAGATATCTGCAGGACATGTGCCACACAGAATAAGGAGGAAGTATGTTTGGGTGGAAAATTGGCTTGTGAGATGATCCAGTTTCTGGAAAGAATAGAAAAACAAACAGTTCTCATTCTTTAACTAACTGGGATATACTTAGGATACAGTACAGCATATTGATACAGATCCCATTGGGCTGCCAAAAAATGTACTGTACAACGTTTTGTTTGTACTGAGAGATGCCGTGAAGTTAACTGGCTGTCATCATCTGATAGCACTGAGAAAATTCTGGCATCATCCAACTTCCAGCAGTGAGAATGCTTCAGCTTTATTGTAAGGATTTGTATATATCAAGAAAACATTAAGTGGGAAACAATAAGAGTACTGCAGAAAACTACCGAGGCAGAGGCAAGCCTGAAGTTTTGGCAGGTTAAGTACTAACACTGATGCACTAGTTTTCATTTACCAAAACACTTAAGGAACTTATTCTAGGATTACATTAGCACCTCACATACGTTAAAGCCTAACGTATCAAGTTCTCAGACATCTAGATGAAGTGGAAGTAGCTGTTCTGTAGCTGATCTTCAGGAGAAAGGAAATAATCACATCCCTAAGAATTTATATATATTGTTCAGAAGCACTCTGAGTGGAAAAAAATTAAAATTGGGGATTAATTAATACTAAAAAGCATAGGCCCCATGAAAGACAATAGCTCAATCAGATTAAAGTTTCACTGAAAAAATTTCAAGACAGGCAAAACTACAGAAAGAAGTACTTTTTGCAGATCCTTGAGCATGACACCACCGCTAAGCAATTGACCTTGTTGTCAAAATTAAATTTTCTGGTTAACATCGCTGGGAAAGGAGTACAGAAGAAATGTTAAAATGACTGGCAAGAGTTAGGTTTCATGGATGTATACTTATTTTAAGAGCAAAAAGCATCAAATATTAGTGCAATCTCAAACATCTTCCTAGCAGGAGGTACTCCTGCAGGTACATTGCCCAATGACATAAAAAGCTTCCAAAACACTGGTTCAAACCACAGAAGAGCTGCACTCAGAATGAGGAAGAAATGTCTACAACTATTTTTGGTTTGAGCAATGTTAAAAATGCTTATGAGCAGAAATTATTTAAGCTAGGAACACACTGAACAGCTAGAAGCCATTTTACAAAAACCACAGTGATATGCACTATGTAGCCCCCTTACTCTCCCCAGCTATCATCAACTTGAGTAGTCTAGGGAGAAGGATGAGCACTACAGAAACTACTGCTTCTTCCTTCCCAGGGATAAAAAACATACTACGCACAAGCCAGTCTTTTTCCCTGGGTAAGGTTTGCAACAGCTTGCATTATTTCCTGTCCCTGCAGGTGATTCACACCTTTTTTCTTTGGAAATAAAGTACCTATAATATAGAGCAAAAAGGACACATGCACATGCTCACACAGACAGACACTCTCTCCCCTTGGCAGTCAAGAAGGGCTCCATCTAATAAAGGACGCAAGCACTGCTCATCTATTACAGTGCTAACTAGCAGTGCCAGACACTGATGTATGAAATACAAACCTTAATCTTAAAGCAAGCCTTTGTGCCCTATACACAGCAATTATAAAGGAATGCTTTTATAAAATTCCAGCACAGGCACCACAATTCAAGCTAATTGACTTCAAGGACAAATTTGGGGGTGGCAGGAGACAGAGAAAGGCATCTGACCTTTGTAAGGCAAGAACTCAGTTGAGTTGTTCGGAAAGCACAACACTCAGCCTACCAACCCAGAACTACAGGTAAGGGGACACAGCCTCACTTCTGGTATTTATGAAAAATTAAAAGCCATCAGGTCTGTTACGATCTTATTTAGTGTATGAATTTTCACTATGCAGAGCTACAGAAATGCCAGATGAATATCCTGAACTCCCTATTTTTAAATAACTGATAGTTTAGATACAGCCAAACCACGTTTATTACTATCAAAAAGGCTTCCTTTGGACAACGCTTCCCACTCCAATGGGACATTTTACGACAAGGTCATAAACACCTGAAAACCCACATTTATAATGGAAACACTGACAACCTGAAGGGAGAGGCCCTAGAAACAAAAATTCTATTGTATTGAAAATGCATTTAAGTAAAACCCAAACATGTAAAGTTTTCCACAAGAACTAAGCTTAGTATATTAAATATACAGAATATTAGACACACACACAGATGCACACATTCCCCTTTTATACTGTCCAAAGCAATTACACCGCCCACATTCAATATCTTTAACCACAGTCTGCAAAGTACAGTACTGGCATAGGTTATTCAGTATCATCTGTAAAGTAACCTACGCCAGTTTTTAATGCACAACGGAAATCTGGTTTGCTCCCAGCTGCTGGTATAATAATTACTGTCCTATGGTTGCTAAGAGATACTCTGAATTTTTTTTCCAAGACTACTAAAACATTTCTGTGCGCGCAGGCAAAAGGATGCTGGGTAAAGCAATAAAATGACTCCAGCTGTAGCTCTCCAGCAGAATTCAAAGCCAGATGACAGCTGTAGAGAAAATGAAAACCAGACTGAGCTTCTCTTCTTCAATTTTTCTCTCCTTACTTCTCCCAGTTTGCCAGAGTTAAGTCTGGGAGAGAATTCAACATTGTTCTGCAAACATTGTTTAAAATGTTCTGCTCTAAAGTAAGTTTAATGATTACACAGAAGGATGGAAGAGACCACATTTCCGTTGCATCCCAGTTCTTGTATTTACTTCCCACGAAGCATGAAAATCTGCTGTTTGATGCTAACCAACACAAGTAGTATTTGAAAGTTTTTTCCTTAAATTTTTAATGGTGAATTAATGATACAGGTTTCAAAAATATTTGAGTAACTTCTTCCTGCTTTATCTATTTCTAAGACTGATGGAGCAACTATTTTCATATTTGGCAAAGAAACTGTTATAATCGGGTATTATTTCTGATACTGACTGAAATATTACCTAGATTACTCTGAACATTTCACACAGTTTAAAGTAAAAAATAAGGCATTTGACATGCCTTTTTCTTCCAGGGCTCTTCTACCTGAATGTATAAAGCATACGAGAGGTTTTTAGGGATTCTGAGGAAGGACCTAATAAATTAAACCACAAAACATAACTCCAAGGAAATAAGAGAGATGGAGATGTAAAGAGGCTGTTAGGAATGCTGGTGAGGGGTGGGGTGGGGAGAAACTTCCTCCTCTTTTTTGAATACTACTCCACAAAAAAGCTTAACACACACAAATAATTTTAGCACCACATATTATTAGATTTATTTTAAATGAATAATATAAATTCATATTACTTTTAGTTCTAGGAACTACACCTAGTCAATTTAGGTGCACTAAATATTGCTAATCTTTAGTGTTCTATCATGTAGTATTTTTTGCTCCATAAAAACAATAGCGTCAAGAGTAAACTATTTCACATTTCCTTACAAGTCATAATGTCAAGTTATTTCTGCAAGTTAAAACCGTGAACCTTTTGTTAACACACAAAATAAATTAAATGGTCACTAAATAGTGCATTTAAAGAGGCATACGAAACATTTTTGTCCTCCTTGACTGCATCAAAACCATGTAAGATGGTGTAAGTTGCAGACCCCTTCATATCGACAAAAAAATAATCCATGTACTCATTTCTGAAAGAACATGACAAACTTATTTTTGTGTTTATAATTTATCGGTCTACAGTCTTCTGCAAGTAGTAAGAAACTCAGAAGTATAAGTGCTCCATTTCTTATTACTTCAAAACTGTTAAGATGTGTTGGTAGCCTATAAATAATGCCAGTATGGCTGAATCAACAAAACCTGAAGGAAATCAAAACTCAACTGCTCAATTTTTCAGTTCTCAAAAGCAATTTCAGCATTCAAAACACACATAAAAGTACTTCTACATGCATGAACTCTAAATTTCATTTAGATTTACTTATAAAAAAAAAACTCCACCTGATTTTTACATATTTTTTCAGTTAGGCTAGATGAGTTTTAAAGCAACAAGTTTACATTTAGTAGAGGAAAAGAATCTGAGACAAGCTTTGAATAAACAAGCAAACTGACTTAAAGCAAGTTGCTTGCGTACTACATTCAAAATGTCCAAAATGTCTGGGTTTACACCAAAAAATCCAAACCTCCTACCTATTTGGTTTAATTCCCAGTATGTATTTCCATATAAGTATATATACATTCCCAGGGTCCATTTACAAGCGTTACAGGAAGCCAGATAGGTCCCCATTAACTCATTTGTGCATTTCTATTTGAAATTAATCTAGTAAAACTAAGGCTTATTTAATGATATAAACAATTTGCAAATGATACGTTCATTAAACAACTAATAGTAATTGTAATTATTTAAGCAACCTTTACAAGCAAGTATGAACACCCTTAAGTGATTTCTTTTGATACTAAGATTTTAACATTATTTCTGAACAACAGAGCATCTAAACAATCTATAACAAAGCTATTTCTTCTTAAAATGATATATTTTATCTTCAGTAAGAAGAATGCTTTTTCTATGAGATTTTAAAAACTGTACAAAAAAAAGAAAATAAAAATCTAGTAACCCAGGATAAAGCATAGCGAGCAAAATGTTAGCCTAGAAAGCACAAGATAAGAAATGAAAATCCAAACACTAAACTAAGAGTTGCACATGTAAATTTTGGACAGCCCCTATTTCTGCTTGCTACACTTATAAAATGTGATAGTACTTATCACAAGTAAGCATTGGAGCGTAACAGCAGTGTCACTGACTAGATCAGAAGGCTGTCTGTATTGATCTTATTTGGATTGTCTTGTTTGTTCTCTGTACTGTTGAATATAACCAGCCAGCAAAATAACTTATGAAGCATTTTTTGCTTTCTTCATCACTTATCATCTTCCTTTAAAAAAAAAAAACCACTGCCAATGAAATTTATGCACAAACTATATTCATACTACAAATATGCACTAAATATAGGACTCCTGCTGTGTAAGAAGACTAGGACAGCGTAGGCAAAACACCTGGGCAGCAGATGATGTAACTGACAAAGGCCTATTAAAATCAGTATTTTCAAGTGCACCTTGATGACATCCTGGGGACTACCATACCAACTAGTGAAGAAAAAAAATGAAACTGAAGAATACCAATACACGTGTTACTACAGGGCACAGACAAAGATATGTGCATTAACAAACACGCTATGAAAAGTGTGAAATACCCTTTCCTCTTTTTGATATTCTGCTATTTTAGAAACAGCTTATGACTACTTAATATTTTTAATGGAGGGGCTCCACTGCCTGATTTTGTAATACTTCATGAGGTTAAAAGTTACAGTTATGGGGGACTGTTCTGACAAAATAACAAATATCCCATTGCCCTCATATCCATGTGTCAACCTGCTCTTTAGCATTCTATCCACACACTAAAATGCCCTTGCATAGCTAATACTCCAAAACTTACTCAAAAATACTATTAGACACTTGGGAAAACAGCTTATAAAATAAACAGGGGTGGGGGGATCACTAGTCCTTTTAAACTATAGTGGAGTGGGAAGAAGGGGGGACAAGTCAACATGACTTTTCAAATACGTAATGAATTATCTTTAAACAAAATGGTCTGAGCAGGCTTTCAAATGAAAAAACTCTGGGGTACCAACTTCCACTTACAAGAGTATCAATCTTAAAAGGAGGTAAGAATTAATCATTTGGAGTAGGATGTACACTATTTGGTATATTCTTGATGACTAGACCTGGTGTTTGTAATTAAAATGCTGCAGCCTTCTACACACTGACATTCATAACCCTGCAATTATGGCTTCGGTATTGATACATAAACCTGATTTAGATCAAACTTAACCTAACCAGGGTGGGTTCAGGCTTCCCTGCATTTTTTTTTCTTCCCCACTTCTGGTATTGTTATCAATAGGCAATTCTAGTATCATTTATTTTACTTTGGTATGCAGAGATATGGTAAGAGAAACTAGCTAGCTTTTTTGCCTCTAGAAAACAGTTAATTCTTGCCATCTATCCACAGCACGAATCCATAATTAAGCAAAAGTGTGTTGTGGTGAAGTCATGAAGTATGTTTTCCTGTATGGAATGTAACAGATAATTCTACCAGCCATTTGCACCAAACAGGATTGTCTGTACCTGTAAGTTATAATATATATTTTTAAATAGATATATTTATTTAAAAAATACATAAAGTAAACATACATCATCTATTTACATATCTAAATATATGTAATGTTTACACCTATATAGAATAGATGATGTAAACACACTTTTCTCCACTTTCCCAATAAGAAACTTTGCAAACATAAAGAATCGCAGATATTTGCTTCAATTTTGGCATCCTTATATAGAAACAAAATAACTAGGCTGCATAATCAAGAGGTAATTAGTTTCCTCTAATCTTATTAGGCCTGTAGAAATTGCTCAATTATTAATCCTTGCAACAAAGCATGTTTAAACAAGTCTTTTAAAAGCTGATCAAGGATCGCATTAACTTTGGCACACATCTCCTCTACCTTATCAAAATCTCATTCCTATTTTAAATCCAAAAAATGTAATATTTATAGCAACTTTACTTTAAAATGAAATCAGGAGACTCTTCCACCTGGCCACTGTACAGTATCTTACAGTATCTTTTCTAAATACTTAACTCTCAAGACTCCTATCATAATTTGATTCTTACCTGTATCTTCAAAGTAGACTGCTAATTTTCTATGGGTGATAGATACACCCCATCTATCTACACCGATAAAGAATTCAATATTGCATAAACGACAAAACTCTTTCCCTCAAGAAACCCCTTAGGAAATACTATCAGTTTTCTGAATTGTCACCAAGACCCATGAGTCAATTTGTTTCTGTACCAGCTTCATATTAACTTAAATACCTACACGCCAAAAAATGAACATGTGAATAGAGCCAAGACTTTCCCTGAAACTGTAAACAGGAAATGACATGACAAACACACACAGACATGAGTAGGTTTTTACTCAGTTATATTACAGCTATT
Organism: Falco biarmicus; assembly: GCF_023638135.1. NCBI lineage: Eukaryota > Metazoa > Chordata > Aves > Falconiformes > Falconidae > Falco > Falco biarmicus. Next base: position 18,031,181 of record NC_079294.1, on the reverse strand, counting down.
TACTCTATATATGCATCCATAATATTTGTTTATACTGGCTTTTTAATTACATGGATTCTTGGATACTACCAGGCAGTGCTACACATCAGTGTTACAGTACTTGACACAGTATTTGTGTAAAGCACTACAACTCTGAAGCATAGTAGGAGGTAAGTTTTTTACCTCTGGTGCTCCTATGACCTATAGGAATTGAACGATGCAAATAAGGATCAATAAAAATTTGCATCTCAATAAGCGACTGCTTTACCTTCAGTGTGGTTTAAAAAATTACCTGAACTTCCACCCTTGTTTGGATGAGATTCTTGTAACCATTGTCTCAGCATGGTTACAAGCTTTTCAACTCTAACCACATAACGGTAGAAGTGTCTATCACTGCAGACTGAAATCTAGGAAAACAAATAGGATGTGTGTGTAAAAGAAGATTCTTGATCCCCTATTTATTTTTTTTCCCCAGAAGAATACTTCATGTTCCCATGAGTTCAAAGAGGACACATAACCTAGAACAGACATTGTAAACTTAAAAGTTAATCTCAGGATGGTTAATCATCCTATTGATTAAATATTGACTACTTAGGTTAGGATAGACAATATTGTAAGTCTTCCAGATAACTGTTCTGGAACGTATTTCATTAAAATGAATTTTGCTATTGCTCTTATTTTGCTTATTCTCATTAATGAGAACAAAAACTGTTCAATAAATTTCTTCAAAAATAACTGTGCAATTATTAAAAAATTTAAATACTCACTTGAAAGCAGTCTTCTGCCACTTCAACATCATTTTGGGAGGGTGGATAACCTACAGGAAAAGTAAAAAAACCAAAGCAGATAAGCTTAATCTCTTTTTATTTACAGTTTACTGCTTCCAGTAGTTCACATCATCCTTCAATATCCAACTATAACGATACAAATATGCTTTTTTAACTTTTTTTAAACCAGTAGATCACTGTATTTCATTTTTAGTATCATTCATTTCTACATTCTCGATTTTATATAATCAGTGTTCCTAGCCACACTCCTCTCATGTTCACACCTTGTAAAAGCATTTTGAAAGCGTCACCATAAGTTAGAAGGAAGGGAGTATATTCTTGTTAATGTAGCATTTTGAAAATTAAAGGCAGATACATTTGGTTGGCATGAATGCATGCTGTGCTTATTTTGCTATAAATCAGCACAAATTGGCACTGTGAGACCCTAAGAGAGAAAAGGACTCACATGTTCTCTAATTATTTCTCTTGCAGGGATATGGATGATATCAGCACAATTCAAAAGAAGTCATTCTAGTATGTCAGAAAGCATTTCCCTTCAGAAACATGTTTCTCCCTTTGCTAATATGGTAACACACATTAAATCCCCAAATTTACAGCACGGCACAGAATTTTTTTTTTTTTTTAAATTTCTCCCTTTTGAGTTACTTTTTACAAGCTTGAAAGAGATGTTCTTTCCATTCAACAGACACCTGTTCTCTTCCCTCCCTCCCTCTCCTTATCCAGCAATACATTTATCATATTTTCAGCTCAGAATTGAGGCTTGATCATCTTCCGCACTTTGCTCACTACTTTGCATGAGGTCAGTGAAGCACTGGAACCAGTTAAGTCATATTACTGTCCCATATAAACCTGCCCTCAGAACTACTCTGACAGCTGTTAGCAAACAAGTAAAACTATTAAGTGAAAGTATGTTCAGATAAAAAAAAAAAGAACTCAAGAGGTCTCAAATCATTGAGCTTCATAGCTTATCCTCCAAGAACACAGAAGCTATAACAAGCTTCTGAGAAGATCCAAGTAAGACAATGTAACACACTAGCTTCCTCCATTTCTTCATCTCTAAAAAAAAAAGGCAATGCTTTATTATGTAGGGATGTTTCAGGAAATTACCTTGTTAGTGTTTGTGAAACAATTTAAGACACTTTGATGAATGGCACTTTAAAAACGCCAGAAGTACTATTTAAAAACTGTTAAAATCTCAATATGCTATAGATCAATCCAAATTCTTAATACTGTCAATAGTAATGTTACGCAAAGTTCTTTGACTTATCGCATTTATTAAACACTCAACAACCCCCCCACCTCTGCTAGCCCCTTCACCTGAAATACATACCTTGGGAAATATCCTCTACTGCTCTCCGAATACCTCTGTCAAATGCTCTTGCATCAGCAGGACTCTGAAATGTGAGGCCAAACTTTTTGTCATCAATCTTCCAGTGGTAAAAAGTAGGAGTAACTTTGTTGTAAACGAGGTCCTTCTTTAATGTGCATTCCAAGACCACCTTCCAGAAAGAAGACGGGAGGAAAAGATATCATTGACCAATATATCAAATTTGAGAACAAAATGTAGTTTATGAATTACCTGAAAACATACATCATAAATATCCTCCTGTTACAAGGATGTAATTTTAACTTTGTTTCTATTATGGCAAAATTATTTACTAACAGTTGCTGATAAGTGGGGTATGGGTGAAGGACACTATTTGTATCTTCCCAGCCTCAGAAGTATCTCATACCTGCAGCAAGCACTTCTGTTACTACAGGGTTGCTACATGTTCAGCAAATGAAATAGGCCACACCTTGAAAAAACATTACTGTGCTGATATCAAGTATTACTGCATCACTTGGAATTTTATTTGTACACATATTCCATAAAATTTTTGGGCACTAGAGTAACTTTATGCTGTTTTCAGGCCATACCCATTTTCTCCCAGAAAGGCTATCAGACAAGAAAAAATAATACAGGAGAATTGTTTTAAAAACTGAAATTAACCAAAGCTAAAATATTTTTTTAATGCATTACTGCCTGTACCTAGAGACAAATACATTTATGGCTCATGTTCAACTACAATTAAAACAATAATTAGGAATAGTTAACAGAATTATTTGGCTACAAAACCGTTACAGGTATACAGGCATATTCAGTTATGAAGCAAAGTCTCAGTCTTTACATCATATTCCCACTTTAAATTGGCTGGTTTTTAAAATATATTTGCATATGTAATTTAACTGAAAAAATTATTTTATGCAACACTGTTACACTGAATGTTTCTTGATAAAAAAAAATTCAAGGTGAACAAGACAGTAAGTATGAAGGGACACACAGTGATCTGCTCCTGTAGCACTAGGTATAACAAAATGCACAGCAAGACCACCTGTATCTCTGTATTACTAGATTCTGAAAACCTACACTGAGAGGTTAATGAGGAATTCTAATATTCTATCATTTAAACATTAATGTATTTTCAGAATTTTCATTGTTACATATGCAGCTTTTTGAGAGAAAAATACAACATTTCTTATAGCACGTGGAAAAATGAGGTTAATCATAAACAAAACTGAGAAAAAAATCTCCAGATTAAAAAAATCTGTCTGTTCTTATGTATCCTTTTTGTTCTTCCACTCTTTTCCCTGTCTAATTATTACATAGGCAAACAGTTTTTTTTCTCCTGTTCTTCATTATTTATTTCCCCTACCCTACATCCCACCGCTAATCATGTCCTCTTGAGTTTTACTGCCTTTTCGATGAAGGATGACATTTTCTTTCTGGACATTTAATGCTGAAAGAGTTTACAAAAATTTTGCTACTCCACTCCAAATTCCCTAAATAGTCAACAATATGTAGATACAGCAGCCTAGAAGAAAGCATAGGAAGGAAACTAATTATTTGCTGTAAATGTGCAAAAAAAGTGCTGCAGAAAAACCAAAAGTATCATTCTGCAGTTCTAAGGTGTATTACATGATCATTCTTTGTTCCTTTTGATGATTTTAAACTTGCTTCCTCCTAAAAAGAGGAGTTAAAAATTAAGATCTCTCATGTCACTGCGTTTTCTAGGTCTGTGAGCACTTTTGGGCCGTCTCTACTATACTAAATACCAACTATTTACACACTGTATTTTGTGTGCAGTTTCACCCAAATATCCACAAAAAGTACCACAGGACTGTTTTTATAGCATCTCAATGAACACCTACTCCCAAAGGACTTAATCCAGATTATACTAAAAATTCATACCTGGATGACAAACATTTTTAAGATAGCAGCACTAGAGATAAACTACTGGATTAAAGCTTTACTGGGCAGAAGATATGATTCTCAAAGAAACCTAAACTAACTCAGAAAAGCCCCAAACCAACACCCCCCAACCCCAAAAGCAACTCTGCTACCACGCATCCCCCCATGTGCAACCCTCAAAACATTTTATAAGACGAGCAATCATTAACAAGCAAATATCCTATCCAACGCTGTAACAATTTTCAGCTTAAGGAAACAACAAATTTGACAGGACGATGCTGTTTTTCATGTCTAAAGCTGTACGAAAACAGACCAGTAAACACAGTAGATATAAGCAGTTAAAGGTATCGAAAGGGGAAAAATTAGTTGCATCAAAATTGTACGTGTTATCAGACACAAGAATCTATACAGGTGAGACTTTATGCCTGCGCTACCAGAGAGAAAACTCAAAACCTGTAGGTCAGGTTTAGCAGTGGGACACAAATCTATAAACACTCAGACTTCGATAGTTTTTGTTGCATCCAGAATACTAAAAACCCCAACCAAACAAAAAAAATCCCAAGCATCGCCTAAAGCACATTTTTTCTCCCCCAAAACACTTCTATGTTTTGCAGCAAGAATGTATTTTTTTCCCTGCTAAACATAATGCCGTCAAAGGCTTCTTTATGCTGAAGCATGCAAACTGTCACTGCGGCTGGGGAGGAAGTACCACAACACACATATCTCCAAAGCCTGGAAACGGAAACCAAGCTTTAGGCAATACAGATATTTTTTTTGAGTCTTCAAACATCCAAAACTTCAATTATTTTTTACTACACTTTGATACAGTTCAGAATTCTCCCTATTTATGAAGATGATATCATACTTTCCTACATTGTTACCAAACATCTGCCTTTCAAACCTTTTGAGGTAGACCTTCCCTAAGATCTCCACTGATAAGCACAAAGACATGCAAAATTGTAAATTAAGTGGTCATGGCTTTTTAAAAAAATGCATTTTTTAATAAACATGGGTTACTGGTCTGTTTTCTTCATCTGGAGACAGACTATAAGACTTCCATACCAATATGAAGCAGCCACCTCAGCATGTAATGGAAAATGTTGCAGAGTCATCAGGCTCGAGACAGAAGACCTCCACATACACGTGATCAAGATCTAAATTCTCAGAGCATAAACAGGACTGTATGTCTACTTACTACTATTTACTGAAAAAAATCTTTTAATATCCAGATGTCACAAGTACAACACTAATGAGTTCATAGCTACTCATAAAAATATTTGCTTGCTACAAGTTTCTTTCCTCACCTCTACAACCTACATTCTTTAAAGATATTAGGAACTATTTAGTTTGTATAGACAAGATGAATTGCTGAAGTCAGAAACTTTGAACTTCAACACTTCAAAACCAAGTGTTTTTAAACAAAAATAAGATGACTATTTAAGAGCTTGGCATCATTACTTAGGGCTTGTTTTGGAAATAAATATGAATAGAACCTTACTGCATTTGATATAAATTTCTATTTTGATAACAGACCCCATAATTGAATATTTCTAGACACTGGATATTATTTTACTAGTTTCTAGGTGTACTTTCAACAGCTTACAGTATTATATATAGACTTCCACAATTTCTCATTCCCAGCCCAAATCTACAAACACCTAAGTATACAGTTTTTGATTAAACTTTTGAATGCCTTTTCAGCTAAACAGAATGAAAGGCTTTTCTCTAGTGTTGGCACCAAGCAGCACGACCTGAGCCTATGCATACTACAGAGCATGTGGCCCCAGTGCCACCACGACCCTGTGACGTGATTATTATTCTATGCGTCCTTTTTTCTTTTTCCAATTCAAAAAGACAATGTACTACAGCCCATCATAATCAACCTCTTCTCAAACTTTAAAGCCAATTTAAAAACTAAATGATGTACTAAGTTTTTGAACAGAAGATTTTTAGAAAAGAACAGTATTTATATTCAGCTTCAGCTTTTTCTCTCTCCCTTTACACAATTACCTGTTCTTCAAAAGAAAGGTTTTAAACTGATTTGTCACTCCTGACTCACAATCCAAAAGATACTAGTCATATTTTTTTTTCCTCCTTCAACAAAAACTTGCATGGCAAAGGACTAGAGGACTAGAGAAAAAAAATAAAACAGAGAAGTCTATTAGACTTTTCATTCAAGAATGTAAAATTCACCAAAGCCTAAAAACCTGTAAGCTTGAGCCTAGTGTGTGTTTAACACTAGTGCTATTAAGATAGAAGACACAGTAAACACAGTAAAAGAGAGCAGCAGACCTGACCAGGTTAGGAGGGAGTGCAATTGTTCCAAGCAGACTGGCTGGAGCCAGATCTAGGAAAGTGAATATAATAAAGCAGGAAACTTGTAATTATGTCAAAGTCTTCACAAAATACCCTTACATTCCAAAGCAGAGCTAAACAACCTGAGCAAACTAGCAGGGAGCATTCCCTCTCCTGAATTACTTCAATGGTGCCATCAACTTTTGATTTTCTTCTCAGATAACTAGGATGCTTTTTGTGAACCACCTAACTTCTCAGGTATATAAAGAAATGATGAGAAATGCCCCCAACAAGGAACTTTGGTATTTTATGTTCAGTCCCGAAGTATTTCGTTTATACAGCTGACTTACAGACTGAATCTATAATCCTAATTAAATGCCTGCATACCCTATAAAATATATAGGGACATCTGGCACATTGGAATGGAATTGCCAATGTAGCGTCAGAAGCGGTACCTGGAAAAGCAGCAAGTAAAGCTAGTTTACAAGAGGTAAAAGTTCTCATTCTTTTTGACTATAACCCTTTAAGAAGCATCTGGAAGATACCTCCAACAAATACCTCACCTATGGATTTCAGGTTGCTTTGGAATAAATTCCACCCTTCTACTGATGCATAAGCTGAAGAATAATACTGGCATCATGATTCCCATGTACCTTCAGCAAAAGCCATAGGTCTGAATTTCACTTGCTCTCTAACCTGAGGTATTTTAAAACCCATACTTCCCTGTGTCCCAGAAAAGTGTTCCAACTTCCATGCTATAGGTTTTCCAGGATAAGGGAATATCTGCACCTTTTCTGCAAGCTGCGCTAGTGCACAAAAGAAAGACTTACTGGGCAGAGGAAATAAAAATATCATTTAGTTATAAAGGTATTTTAACAGTGTGTAATGGGACTTGGAGTGAGGAAGAGACTCTGTTTGTAAGGATTACTTTCATTTTTAATCCAGAGAAGTATTTTTAAAAATGTCTGTGTGTACCCAGCAAAAAAGGTGAGTGATCTGGAAATCGTGGTCCAGCTTCCTGCGCTGTAATGACGTCTAAATACTACAATAGTTCACACATTCCTGAAGACACATGTGCTCAATAGCTGAAATGTTTGAAATGGTTTAGGAAGCTTTTTTTAAAACAATATTGCTACTTTCTCTTTGCAGATACAATGGCAGAGCAACTGACTGAACAGTGTACAACTAACTTCAAAGATTATTCACGTATGCAGATCTACACAGCGAGGCCACTCTAAAACGAGATCAGAGCAATGCTGGAGCACAGAAACAGCAGATGCAATGTAAGTCTTACTCAGAATCAGATGATGATCAAATTATTTGGTTCCTACTCAGTAGTAGACATAGTGAACCCATAACAACTTCCACTTTTACTTTATTTTTAAAGGGGGGGAAAAAAAAAGAAAAGCATTTTATGCCACTGAAGTAATCTTCAACAGTCCTTTTCAGGGTTGTCTCTTTGAGAACACAGCCTTCTCCACTCTTTCAGTTGGAATAGACAATTACATTTCAACTTCTTGGTGTTGTTTTTATTACTTTTTTTTATGACATATAATAGTCACCTATCAGTTCAATTTGGCTAAAAAACCCAATTGTTTGGCTTCATTAAAGAAAAGGTCAAAAATTGTGCTTTAGCAGTAGAGAATCCACAGGAATATCCTAAGAACAAATGTAAACCTCATTAACTATATTGAAAGCATAAAGTTCAGAACAGTTTCAGAATCAGTGACTGGATCCCTGTCTGGTGTTTCTCTTCCAGTCCCTGCTACTGTCATGACCTAGCAATGTCCTCACGTACCTGACGTAGGATCTTGTTACTTTTATGCCAACAGGGGTCTTGCTGAATACTGTGCAACTTTGTTGTTAATTCATTACACATTAGCTGTTGCTTGTAAGTGCAATATTTGAAATCCGAGGAAATACATGCATACATAGCTTCCTTTTACTCTTTTACCGAAGTATCACTGGCTCTACAGTATTCCTCCCCACAGCCTAAATCCGTATTTGTTAGTTCCCTGAGCTTTATTCGATATACACTGGATAGATGTTCTTCCCAGCTGCGTTTCTTCCATCTTTTATCCTGTGATTTTGAGGGGCTCACTTCCAACAGCAACTTCCTAAACCTGCAGTAAGATGAAAATCTGCCTTGCAGACTAGTAGGTCACATCTGGGGACAGTAGCAGGGAAGGGGGGGACAGACAGCCCCAGGATGTGACATACAAAAAACCTAACCCAAACAAAACAAAACCTGACTCAAAAAAATCTTTTCAGGACAACCAAAATTCAGAAAACATTCATACTAACGTGAGCTCTCTTTTGGACAGGAAGAGGAGCAAAGACATTTCAAGCCTTCTACCAGAAGTGGAAACAAAACAAGGCTTGCCCAGGGGAAGCAGGAGAGAGAGCACAAACAGATCAGGATGCCGATGGCTGTGACATTTTCATAGGCATGCAGGAGAAACACTGAACCAGCCTTCAGTTCTGAGTGTTTTATTACCCTCAGATTCTGAAGGCAAGCTGTGAATGTCGAAAGTATTAAGAGAAAATTGTCAAGTATCTCTAAATGCAATTAAGCTCCTCAAAACCAGCCTCAATAAGGCTAAAAAAAGTTCTGAAGGGAACTACTGCAAAGTGAGGAAGGAACTGCAGGTGCTCATAGCGGTGCAGGAACACAGGGTACTCTGCTAATAGCACTACGCCTCGCTGAAACAACTGAGTCAGCAGAATTTCTATTTATATGCTCTCTTCCTACAACAGCCACATCAAGGCAGAAAACTCAGCAGTCCTGCCTCAAAAGAAAAACTGGTATGCTTGAGAAAGAATCAGCAGCATGGTCTCAGAAGCAATTCTACCTTTTAAGCTTACACAGGAGTCATAAATTATTGGCAGAAAAAAGTTTGTCACAAAAGTCATTAAGATGGAGGTTTTGTGCTTTCCCCACTTCTCTTTGTTTCCACAGTGAGAACTGTCCCCCCTTTCAGAAACCTATTTGGCACACAAGTAACCAAGCAAGCCTTATTAAGCCAACGTCCTCCTCTATAGGTCTGCAGGCAGAAACAGCTGGGTTCCTACACCAGTTTGTCTTTTGTGAGGCTGACTTCTGTGATGCCATTCAAGACAAGTTTATTACTGGTATTTTAGTTAACACAGCTGAAAAATGACTATTGCCTATGTGTTCATCAAACCAGATCAGCTCTTGGACCTGTCAGCTCATGCTTTCTTCCAATATAAAAGTTGTTTTTGTGTAAAATGGCTACTTTTTATCATAGCCAAACTCCAAAATTAACTGAATCATTACTGAGGAATTCCTTCAGATTTTGCATTTCTAACAAGTTATCTCACCTTCCAATAATCCTATTAAACACAGTATCATTATGTATAAACAGGTTAACAAGAAGATTTAACTTCAACCCTCCAGTGGAAAAAAACCTGAATAGCAAAACGTTTCCCCAAATGGATGGAAATCTGCAATGAAAAGAGCATGTTTTCAACTTTCAAAAAGATCAACATGCTTAATTCTAGAAATGCATGGTATTACACTTAAATAATTGGCTCTTTAAGGTATACAATCATTGATAAGAAGAAAAGCTCAGCAACAACATTAGACTGAGACTATAAATTTACTTTCTAGTCTGAAAGCAACAATAAGCAAACATCTATTCTTAGGTCCTACGTAGTTTTAATGGGAACATTAAACGGATGTAAATTGTTACCGTTTTATCCCTGAGTCGTTCTCCATGGATAAGAAAATCAGCACAGCTATTCTCTTCCTGGGGAATGACTTTGAAGACTGTGACACAGCTTAGTCCACCCCCTCCAAGTGGTAACCATCCACCACTTGAGTCATCCCGGGTCATCACCACAGCTCGCACTCGTGCATAACTATTACTGGAAGAGATGCAAAAGAAGAAATTAGTTTTCCATAAACGCAAATCATCTAAGTCTAGTTAAAAAACTAAACAAAAACCGAACAACAAACCCACAACCATGAAGATGTTAATTAACATTGTGGAGGTTCAGTCCTTCCTAAGTCACTTAGAAGAAACCAGTCTAAGACCACCCTACAAAATATGCTCCTCTGTACTTCTATACCTTGGTTAATATATGTCGTTAAGACTTCTTGGATCTTACGTGAGATTCCTTGTAAAGAAACTTAACTGGACAATATAGTTCCTCAGAGTCAAAACTGATATTCTTCTGAAAACCTTTACAGTCAGTGATCTAGCTAGAGAGGGCCAGAGGCAGGAAAAGGACAAGAATCAACTCCCGATTTATTTTAGACTAATCATGAAGCCAGTCAGCCACCATGAAATCGCACAGAAAAGAGAACAAGAAAGCAGAAAGAGGTCAGGCCTTCTGCCACTGAAATCTAAACAAGAACAGGCTTCCAGCCAGAAACCCCGCTTCCCTTCGTCCATCCCTCCCTCCTCCCCACGCACATAACCCCTCCTTTGCAAGGGTAGGTCAGGACACACACGTTCTAGGGTTCCACAACAGAACCAGTTATAGCTACTTAAAACCTAATATTTGCAGTGCCTACCAGCTGGTTCTCTCCTGTACTCGCAGTGTGTGGAAAAATTACTTGCATTTTACAATTTAACAGCTTTTTCCATAATTTAGCATTTTTATTAAATAAAAAAATGGTTATCACTTCATTACTTAAAATATAAATTCCTTTTTCAGAGTCTTGGAAAAAAGTTTTTGGTGATCTCTCTCTCAGCTTTTATTTCATTTAAATTAAAAGACATGTTCTAGTTTTGGTTATGAATTTGCTGCTACATGAGTTGGAAAAACCCATGGTTTACCACGGACGTTTTAAGAGCCTACATTCAAAGTATGGTTTACTGCGCGAATTCCATAGTCCATGAATGAACATTCCAACACTTCTAAAGAAATAAATGTCATGGTATCTTTTGCAACGTATTTCTGATTGAGAGTTTAAATACTTATGCCAGTTTGCATTGGTGATGTCAAATTTAAGGACTGAAGAGGACATATTAGAAGAGGACAAAGTTGTTCATTCTGTACAAAATTATTTGTGATATAACCATTCACCAAACTGTTGTATTTTAAAATGATCACTGCTTTATTTCCACACACACACACCCTAAATGTCCCAAAATAACTGAAGGTAGGCTTTTCTGCGTAATTGATATATTATGTTCTCACACACACATATGATTCATGTATATGATTCACTTTTATATATATAAAAAAATTTTGCTGCAAGCATCTAAAGCTTAAATACATAACAGTTTGCAAAATGGGAAATAAAACAAGACTATCCAATTTTAGCTTACAGGCAAGTGAATTTGTTTAGAGGGACTTTGTTTGCCTCCTCCTCCCCCTAAACATCATAGTCAAAATGACAGTTCAGTGAGTGTTTCTCACCATTTCTGTACCAACATCTTTTAGTAACTCCTCCCACACAGCAGACAAATATAATCAAGAAAAATCCATCCTTCACTGTATGCATCTATCAATGCTAATATCTGCAAATAAAAATGGCTGTATCTTGATGCTCAGTAGTATTACTGGAAGTTGAATCATTAACTGGTCTGTATCACTGTATTTCACTCAGAGGTAAATTCAGATTGTAGCTGTACACTTCAGACACAGGTAGTCTTTTGCCTCATTTCTCTCAGGTGAAGAGTCTCTTCTGACAGAAACTGAGGACACTGGGACTTTCCTCTGAAACAGTCAGAAATAAGATGTACCAATTGGTTAAACCTCCACACTCTTTGCTATTCTTCATTCAAGCAAACTACAAATTTATCTTTGAAGTTATTAATTCTGTAAACTTGGTTCCAAATCTGAATATTAGAGCTTTCTTTTGTATACCCATAGACTGCAGCAAGAGTTCAGTCAAGCATCATTTAGGGATATCACAGAACTTCACTTAGGCTACATGAGAAAACTTGAACTACAACAGATAAAGAAAAAAAAAAAAGAAAAATTAAGTGAAACTTCACACACCACATCAATTTTCTTTTCAAGAATTGCTAAGGAGAAGCAAAGATGGAGGATATATATCATACCTCAGTGGCTTAGTTATACCCATCTGCCAGAAGTTTTCTGTCAGTGTTGGGTTTTTTCACCCCTTCCCTATACAGAGATGCCTAGTCAGGTCTAGTTCACAATCTTCTGTTTTGCTTCCATATTTTGTAAACTGTTTAAAAAAAAAATTATCCTTTTGAATATTTTAGAAACCGCTGTCAAATCCACTGCATTAGTGCAAGAGCCAAAATAAATTTCCCCAACAGGTAATATTTAATGAATAATCTCTTAAACTGAAACGAAACAGTTTTTCCAGACAACCACTCTGTAAATTAACTAGACAGATACGTAACCGCACTTGCAACAATGCCAAAGACTACAAAGATATTACGCTCAGTTTTGTGTTTTTATTGTTGTTGTTCATTGTACCTTAATTTTTTTAAATATATATTTTAAAGGAACTCACAACTGTTAACAATAGCTATTTTTAGTAACAATGTAAGCTGGTTTGCAATTACCCACAAAGCAGCAGCAGGACTTAAGAGTGACTTCCATTTCCAGAATCCTCTGCAAACAAAACAGCATCTGTCTGTCACACTACTATACTACTGAAACCACCCAGATGTCTTGTATCTCTAAGCACTATAGCCCCATCTACTTCTGGGAATTTTGGAACAAATTGCTAAACTGCTGGTGTAGCTTAGCTGTGGGAAAAAGGGCAGACAAGGCTACAGTGTTTTCCAGCACCACCTCTACAGCCTAACATTTTAACCTACTCTTACATGTTTAGCAGCTCTATCAGGAATAACTGAACAAAATAAAACCAATCAAACAGGGTGATCAGCTGAGCATTGCTCTTAGGAAAATTCTACTAGCTACCACAAACATGTTAAGTATAGCAAGAGCAACAGCATTGCCAACAGCTGGCTCAGACCTATTGCATCGTATCTAACCGTTCCTGAGATGTCCTGATTTCAGTTGTGTCCACTGGAAACTCCTGAGGCAGAGGAAGGTATACAGGAAAAGCCAAATGGGATTCTGTCCATAGGAACATGCTGCTTCACAAGTCAGTGCTGAGCACCAGTGAAAATCGGAGACAACCACTCTGGAATCCAAGATCAATTCCTAACAATTATGGAAACAGATCTCTCTGAGTGCCTCAGGTAAGGAGATGAGTACGGCATTCTTATGTGATTACAGTGACTTATAGATTGTGATGAAGCAGGGGAAGAAAACCAAAAGTTATCTACAGTGTTATTTTCCCCTAGTAGTTCAGAGCTACTGAAAAGTACAGCATGTGTCTGAGTGGTATACCTACTAAACTTGAAGTAATTTTAAGATAGAATAGCATATTGTGTAAAGTTTCATTCTAAAAATATTAGCACATGAAGATGACTCCTGTACCAAAACCAAAAGCTGGAGTGGAGTTAACTAAGAAGCCTGAGAAAGCATTAGGGGGCAGAAACAAAGGGCTAGAAACTTTAAGTGGACAGGAAAGATATACGACTTGCAGTCCTTTGCCACTATCAACTTTATTTTAAGAGCATCAAGCATTAAAATCTGACCACAGGTTTTAAAGGTTCTCTCCTCCCTCCAAAAGCTGTGTATTTATATCATTGTAATGCTCTTGGGCCCAAACTGACTTATGACCTGGATGACCAAACTGTTGTTCGAGCCCAGGAAGCACTCCACTGACCTCAGCTGGCTGGGATCTTCAGCTCAGCAACTAATGAACAACATGAACAATCCTGCTTTTGATGGCTGGGTGGAAAAACAACTTTAATTTCAACACTCCAGCTTTTTTTGGTAAAAAATAAGTTACCTTGGTAATATGGGGTATTTCTTACGTGTAATATTAAGCCAATTAAAGACACCAAACGTTATTACAACATTTGTTCTTTCTTCCATTAGTGATCCAAGAGAGTGAAGGTTAAGAATTTTCTGCCAAAGTATTTTTCCCAGAGAAAAATGGGAAGAGATGTTGAAGAAAAAAATTATTGAAAAATTGAAAAAATCATTGAAAAGATGTTAAAAAAAAGCAGCTATCTTGTTGCATTATTTATTATTGTTTATTTTAACCCAGTTTCAACAGTATGCAAATCTTCCCTCTCCTAGATTCGTATTAAACATTACAATTCTTTCATTTGTATTGCATCTTGCACATTTCTTTTTTAATATAGGACTGAAAAATAATAAGTGATCTCAGAAACATTAAGACAAGTGAACTGCAACTGCAGATTGTTTCTTAATACTATAAGGCTACTACCATCACTTGGATCTTCAAGCTGAACTATAAACTGAACCATGCCAGAAACTGACCCTCTTAGCTTCAGTAAAAATATTTAGCCTTATGTTTTTTTTCAAAGCTGGAAAGTAGATTTGCAGAAAAGGACCTCCAGTTTCACGTGGACACCAAGCTGAATGTGAGCCGGTGACACACCCTTGAGACAAAGGAAGCCAAGTGTCCTGGCCTGCATTAGGGGCAGCGTGGCCAGCAGGTCGAGGGAGGTGATCCTGCCCCTCTGCTCTGCCCTGGGGAGGGCACACCTGGAGTGCTGGGCCCAGTGCTGGGCTCCCCAGTAGAACAGCAATATGGACCTACTGGAGGGAGTCCACTGAAAGCCACTAACATGATTATGGGACTGGAGCATCTGTCATACAAGGGAACACTAAGAGACCTGGGACTGTTCAGCCTGGAGAAGACTGGGGGTATCTTACCAACATACATAAAAAACTGAAAGGAAGGTGCAGAGGATGGAGCCAGGCTCTTTTCAGTGGTACCCAGTGACAGCACCAGAGGCAACAGGCACAAACTGGAACACAGGAGGTTCCATTCGAACATCAAGAACCACTTTTTTTCCACCCAGAGGGTGCCTGAGCACTGGCACAGGTTGCCCAGAGAAGTTGTGCAGTCTCCATCCTTGGAAAAAAAATTCAAAAGCTTCCTGGACATAGTCCTGGGTAACCTGCTTTTGGTGGCCCTCCTTGAGCAGAAGGGTGGAAAAGATGACCTCCAGAAGTCCCTTCCAATCTCAGTTATTCCATGATTCTTTTATTTAATACCTTACTTCAAAGAACAGCAATTTCAATAAAAGACAACTTTATAAATATAACTAATATGGGTTAATTTATGAGAATTCACGATACTCTGAAGTAAGAGCTGTCACTGTGCACAGCTGCCATTTCAAAACTTCTGACAAGGGAATAAGATAAAGGCATTCTGAAAAATCATGACACACTGCTATGAAATTACAGTATCTCTACTGGCACACAAGTAACAGCTCCAGGCTGATCTCCAGATGTGAACTGGTCATGGATCAAGGCTCTTTACCTTTGACTGGCACTTTAGACACATACTTTAACCCCTCCAACTTCTGGTGCAATATACTTATGTGTTTGCAGCCTCACCCAAAGAGCACACATCAACCATACTTGGCTTTTTACAGTTCTTATTATCCAAACAGCTTAGCAGAAGATTTTATGATACCCAGCTAGAGAAATGCAAGCACAAGCATGCCCAGAGTACCAAAAGATAATACCAGACCAGTGAGCTAAAGCCTATTTCAGTTGCAGGTAACATTCGTTGAGTACTGACTCAATTTAGAAAAAAAAAATAATTCACTAGTATCACATGAACATATTGGTACACTGCTGATGATATCAAGCCCTTTATTACTACAGGTTTAGAGAATGACTGCCACTGGCACAAAACCTTAATGACTTACCTACAACAGAAGGAGATGCAAACACTGTACATGAGTACTAAAGACACAACATAATTTACATCAAGAAAATGTGACAGCATACCCCATTAATTTTTATGAAATGTGCTCAATATAATTTTTTTTTGCCATAACAACTACTATATAAGGCTTTGCCTACATGACTTTCTTTCTCACAATTCTTTCTCCTCACAATTATACCAGCAAATCAGAATATACACCAAACTATTATGCTGGCAGAAGGCAAAACTTTGCAGATTTTCTCCTTTAAGAGAGGCAAGAAGTATTCTTCACACTAAAGACAGGAGGTACAGCAACCACGTGCAGCTACTTATGCCTAGGAAATTTATTTTTGTGAGGAGTTTAGCAAGAAGACACGTAGATTTCCAGCAGAAACTATAGACAAAGGCTGTTACATTTAGGATACTGCTACCCATACTAATTTACTGATGAGCTTTGGACTTTGCCAAAAAACCTGTATGGGACACTCCTGCCCAAACAATCTACTTACAGAAACCTTAACTACTGAGCAAAATGACTTGAAGGGCAAATGGTGGAAGGAAAAAGCAACATGGGAAATGGTATTATGTAAGGAGGGGATAACTGGTATCCTGAAAGAGCCAAAAATACTTGATTACACAATTATTATTTAGCAGGAGAGGCTTATTAAACAAGGTGCACCTACAATTCAAAAGGGAAAATGAGACACAAATGAACATGTGTCCAGAACAGGAAACAGTCAAAACAGCATATTGCTGTCATGAAGTGTTCTCTTAGACACAACATCAGAAAAAAGTAATTAAAAAATAAGAGCACTAGAACCACATTCCTATTTGAATATGGACAACTTAAGGTATGTGACCGTATAAAGTAACTGATGCTGCAAGGAAGAATAGCTACTACCACAAGAGCTTTTGCAAAGCACAAGAACACATAAAGAATGAAGAAACTATTAAAAGGATTTGAAAACCATGAAAATTACACACAAAGTAGACATTTGACATTTATGTGAATAACATTTTAGCCCTGCTCCCCAGCAGCTCCTCTTGTTTAATAATTGTGACTAGTTCTATTACTTCTGCATGTCGTCCATAAGGACTGAATAAATGAAGTAGTATTTTAGCAGATTAAGGGAGATCACAACACATCCTTGGGTTCCACCTCTTTTAAAAAGCTGCCTTCTGGAGGTCTAAGTTGTCGTAATAGCATGGATTCTGTAACACCATCTGGTCAAGGCATATTACTTAGAAAATTGCATCTGACACCAAATAGACAAGCAAATAAAAAATCCAAACTTTTTTTCTACCCTTCCCCACTGAAGTTAAAAAGAACCAGGGCAACATTCAAAGACGGATCCGCAGGTTTTGGACACGTAGCAGAACTAAAAGAATAGTATGTACTATGTAGTTTCCCCTTTGTAAAAGCTGCTGAGATGAGCCAGATATGGAAGATGTTTTTTAACGACTTCCACAGCTGCCTGCTTAACAACAGGGACTGCTGTTACTCTGCCGGTACCAGGGACTCCTGGATTAAATTCTATCCAATTTTAGGCAGATGAGATAACAGAATTTGAGTGGTCAGATCTTGCTACTCATATATCCCCCCAAACTGAATGGCCCTCCTCCAGAAAACACTAAATTTGCCTCATTTTTACAAGCTGACAGCCATGAACTCCAGAAATATCCACTCTTCAGCCCAGCCCAGCTTCTCCTCTCTATATACGTTCTCATATATTTTTCTTCCTCCTCACCACAGAAATTCTGAAGATCCAGAGGAATCTCTTCACTCCACTTATAGCACAGAACTGTCTGTACCCTCTTCTAATTTTGTAAAATCACCATTTGTATCGTATCAAGTAGCAATCAAGCTATTGGACACTGATGCCATGTATTAATTGTGACTTGCTTACCATGGAACATACAAAGATGAAAAATTCCACAAATAAAACAAGAGAAAGAGTTAATTTTTTAGCTAAGAAAAGTTACCATTTCTTTCCAACCTTGCAAAAACAGAGGAACATCTAAAGAAATGATGGAAGACAAGCTTTTGATTTTCTCCAGCACTTCAGCAAACTTAGGACAAGCACAAGTTTGCAGCCTAAGGCGGATTCCAGTGAAACTAAGACAACTTGACACTTCCAGTCAATGTCATCAGACAGCATCCATCCAGTCTAGAAGGAATTTTTTTTTTATTTTTTAAATGAAGCTTACAGATAGAGTTGTGCCTTTTATTTTCCTTGGACTAGCAATGATTACATAATTTATGGAACATATGATACATAATTTAAGGAAACTTTTTCAGGTAATAGTTATATCTGAATAAGTCAGAATTCTCTCTTCTCTAAGGGCCATTTTCCTTCAGTCTTACATACTTACATAGTCCCTGAGCTTCACTCAAGTATGCAAGCATGATTAGATCACCCTCGTAGTCTAAGCTATTAGTCATCTAGCCATCAAGATTAAGGATGGCAGGACTCTGGAGACTCTTAACAGGAGATGTGAATGCATTAATCAACAAGTCATTCTGTAATAAAGTTCTTGACCACTAACATAAGATTAAGGTAACTAGTACATGGAAAGAAGACCATAGTAAAATTCCTTAAGAACAATTTTAGCTACTCTAAGAAGTTATGACAAGCTGTACTGAATATGTTTTTTTCAAACAAGCACCTGTGTACCTTTTATTCCACTGCTCCTTGCATTTATGAATTGTGCTCCACAATGTTCAAAAAAGCTATTATTCTCCTCCTAACAAACCTAAGTACTTATTTAGCAAAAATAAAAGACAAACCAAACAGACCCTGCTATACTTTCTCCAACACACCAGAAAACATTGTCTCAGATTTTAGGTTTACTATGTCTGAATTTCTTTCAGGTTGTTCTGGACTATCCACTCTTTGGGACAGAGACCATCTACAATGAGCGTAATTCAATAAAGACCTGAGTGCATGCCGGTATACAGAGCTTAGCTGCTGAACTGCTACACGCTCTCATCTTTTGGCAATACATTTATGGAAGAAAAAAGCATCAGTCCCACTGAGTTTACACACCTCAAGCAACATTTGGTATTAGGTAGGCAACTACAAAATTAAAATTTTAATCTTGTCACATTAAAACAAATTTATAGAAGGTCCAGATCATTCCTGGCATGCATTTCCCACTCAGCCTGCACAGAAGAACAGAACCTGAAACCAAAAAAAGCATATCCACACTTATAAAAATAATCTTCCTTTAACTGCCTTGCTGAGTTGTGAGATTGCTGATGAATGTTGTATAAGAAATAGTGTTTTAAAACTATGTGAATTAAAACCGTAGTATCATTTGTTGGTATTGTTAAATGAAAAGCTTGACTCAAGGCTTACATTGATGCGGCTTTTCAAGGACTTTAACCTGCCCATATGAAAGTGATCTTACAAAGTAAATTATACTCCAGGAAAATCCCTAAAGCTAAATTGCTCTTTTTAACACAATAAGGAAACAACAAACATCCAAAAGGATGTTTCAAACACAAACAAATGGACAAATCATAAACATCCACACTAACAAAACAGGACTGTAAGCCAAACTGCAAAATGCTTAAAACTAGCACCAAAATCAGGATAAAAAAGAAAATCTGAACAAGCCTTAAGATAGATAGCTTGTGAACTTACAGATCTATTTTAAAGATCTATTTCAGTGACCAAAAGGAAGGTACCATTCCCTTGCTATGTGGCACCACACTTTGTGGTTTAAATCAATCATTTTGTAGTTTTAACAAACTATGAATATTCAGGATAAAAGAAATAAACCGAGACAGACAAGTGAAAGACAAACACAGAGACTTCTATTACAATAATCCACCAAAGGAGAAAATCCCAAATAACAAGATTATACAAAATGTTTAAGTGGTATGCCCTTCATATTTGCAGTATGTCAGCATGACCCATGCAACTTACATAGCCAATATACAACTGTATGATCTATGTTTGATAATCTCAGTAATAACTAGGATCCTAGCCAGCAGTCTCAAGCCTAGAAACAGATGATTCACAAGTCCTAACTCACATCAAAAAAAGTGTAACTAAGCCTCGTGTAACTACACTCCGTGCTCCAACTACTGCTAAAGTAACACTTTTCACAAGTTTCTACAATAAGCTGTATGTAATGAATACATGGGTCAGGCAGAAACAGAGCATAACGCAAAACACACTGAAAGGCCTCTCAGTTCAAAAGGAAGATTATTTAAGTCATGTTACTTGCTGCTGTTCCAGAAGAAAAGTAGAAACTTGTAACCGACTGCGCAGAAAAAGAGTAAGAAGTATACATGCATTCCCCCCCCAAAAGTAACAAAACAAAATAGCAATACATCCACTTTCAAAAATGATAACTAGTCATGAGAACTTCTACAGTAATCACTGAATCTCTCAGTCTACTCAGTAACTGAAAAGGGATCCACCAGATACTTCTTCTTTGTTTTGGCAATGACAAAGTCCTAAACAAAGGGTTACAACACTGAGATCACGAGATGATGTAGCATTATGATTACATCTTGTAGCTTCCTCTTCGGACTTTTCAAAACCATTAACACCACTGGAAGTTATGGGTCTAGGGTAGGCCTTCACCATAAGCACAAAGTTCTGAAAAGGGCATGGGAGGCAGCGAAGTCAAACTGCACAAAGTATGTGATTAATCAAGGAAGGAAGTGCAATATGACATAATGCAAGCTCAAAACAGTTTTTAGATGTAGAATCCAAGCAAGGAGTAAAAGAAAGGTCTTTCTGCTCCAGTCAATCTGAGACAAAACTGATACGCAGGAACAACTAGGCAGATTTTTTTTTTTGGTGCAGCTCTAATATCTATGTGG
The DNA here is from genome assembly GCF_023638135.1 of Falco biarmicus. Taxonomy (NCBI): domain Eukaryota; kingdom Metazoa; phylum Chordata; class Aves; order Falconiformes; family Falconidae; genus Falco; species Falco biarmicus. The sequence continues at coordinate 18,010,329 of NC_079294.1, read as the reverse complement.
CACAGTTTTATTAAACAAAACAGATTGCTATCCACCCTAAAAATGTTTCAACTAGCTATCTGCCTCTTCAATTACACAAAATAGGGTATAATAAAATACTTTATGAAATACAGTATAAAGTACAAAATAAAAAAATCTTACTAAAGTCAATGAGACACACATTAAGTAGTTCCACAAATATTTGTGTTCTTGTATTTAACAGCACTGAAAATGAATTTTGACTGCATAATTGAAGAAATACAAACAGAAAATTAAGTAGCTCTGCTTAGAGAAATAAAAGACTTTATATACCAAATAAACACAAGGAGAAATTAAACTAGTGGAATGGACAATTAGGTGTAGATGGCAAAGACCAAACTCAAGAAACTGGAATCTCAATTTGGCCATTTCCTTTGTAACCATGTGTTTTGTTACAGACTTTTCCTCTCATTCCAGCAACAGAAGAACTTCCTTTATTCATATCCTGAACACAGGGCCTACTATTAAAACAGTAAGAATTACAAATAATTTTCCCTTACAACAATGAATTTTGAGTACTTTATCTGCAATGAGACTGTTCAAATAATCCAAATAAACCAGAAGTCATTAATTTCTTTACTGGCTAAAGCAAAGCATACAGCATTTTATTATGCATCCTGAAAAGCAAGGTCAAAAGACCAATAACATATCACAAGTAACTTCTTTAGTGATGCTAACAAATAATCTCTAATTTTTGAGCCAAAATATTCAGGAATTAAGCCTAAAGTACTGTTTGTACTGTAAAAGTTCAGCTGACAATTCTATAGACTGCTCACAACCCAACATTGGGAATGCATTCATCACGTATGAGTTTTACGTACAGGATGTCCAATAGTGTTTTTGAGGGTCCTGCTACTTGACTTTGATAGCTTAACCGTTTAAGAGGCTACTGTGTTTGAAGGGAAGAAAGAATATTCCCTAGTCATGCAGTAATTCCTAGACAAAATTAATTTGCCTGTAATTTTTATCTATCCCTCCCAGTGTTACTACAGACTTTTTTACTATTATTTTAAAACTTATTGACTAAAAGAAAAATCAAGAGGGAATTGATTGTTTGACTCAAAAGATTCTAGAACCATCACTGCAATTTTAACTACCTGATGACTAAAGTAGCTCATCCTTATTTTCTTCACCCATATGTTGACTGAGAAGTGCTGTGTGACTGGTACTCAACACAATCTACCTGAGGCTTTTTGACAAAAGATGGAGTAAAAAACTGATATTGACTATTCCACATAAAAGCTGATATTTAAAGAAAAACAGCTGACACTATTGTTTCTTTAGGAAGCACACACACACACAAAAAAAAACCACAAAAAAACCCCCAACAGATTACCCAAGAGTTATTTAAGGGGAAGAAAGGGGAGCTAAAAATGCCAGAACTCAAGTAACAACAATTAAGTAATAGAAGTTTCAGAAGTCAGTGACATGAAAAGACTGGGGTGGGGGTGGGAGAATACGGCTTACATAAATTCTTCCCTACCAAGCAAATAACATTAAAAAAAAAAAAAGGGGGGGGGGGGGGGGGGGTCGGGGTCAGGTAGGAGAGAGAGGAAACACCATCTCCTTCTCCAAAACAAGAAGCAGACACATGAGGAAAAACTGAGTGCTGCTCTTCAATGTTTGCAGCACAAACACAAAACAAGAGAAGCATAATCACAAAGCATATCACTGTTCAGCATGCGATTCTTAGGTTATAGCTTTCTGTGATACACTGGGTTTTTCTGCATTAAAAGGGAAGTATAAAATCTTGCAGCTGAATCTAAACTAGTAAAGATTTGATTAGATAGGTTCCAGTAAAAAAAAAAAAACAACCAAAGCACAAATACTGAAAATTTTCATTTTTAACTGTATATGGATTAAGTAATTTCCAGCAAACAGAAGCTACTGTATTACAGTCTATACCATATTGATAGTTTTAAGTTACATAAGGAGTGTAAAGAAGTCATGAAGGAGTGGAAAGAAAGGTTCAAAGAAGCACTTCCACAGTGAGTAAGCAGAGACAGATGAAAATGAAATGTATGGCAATCAGGTTTCTTATCTTTGCACTGCAGCCTGATTTAAGGCTGTCCTTTAACAAAGACTGGTGAGAGAATACAACTACTGACAGTTCTACATTATCTTCTACTAACAAGTCCAAGGCAACTTTCATACCTACACTACCATCGCTGTTACAAGCACTTTAAAATAATACAATTTGGCACTATTGCCAGAAGTACTCTCCATCCTTCTCTTGCCCTGCCGGATCTCTGTTCCTGCCATGTGCTTTCTCCACCGCTTCTGCAACTTAAAAGCTATGAACACTGGGAAGCTGATGTGATCTTGTAACTGCTCAAAGCGGTTCTGGGGATTACCATACTTCAACACAAGTTCCAGGGCAGTGGCTGAAAACATGTGTTGAGCGTTTGCTTGGCCATCAGCAAGTGTTGCCAAGCTCTCATTCATGTAAGGGTTAAAGTCACAAAGCTAGCCACATTTGATCTCTTTCTGCAGTATCAACATAACTTAAGTCTTCAATTCCCCCCTCCCCTTTTTATTTTTTTTTTTTTTGGCTTCATGCATGTGGAATGATGAGCATCAAACGTGTAACAAAGTTATGAATAGCTTTCTACCAAGAAACATATATTTTCTTTCTCTAAATTCTTACTGTGAGAGGTTTTGGCCCACTTTGTATTTAGCAAAGCCCAGTTTACGTGCTAACAAAACAAACCGAATTTCCTTATGTAATGACTGAATACACAAAGGGAAAGCCCTCCTGATTCCAGAAGATGCAAGAGGATTAATTCTGGCAGAACATAAAACAAATATTCTGAACACTGTAAAAAATTTATCCCACAACACGGTGAAAACAGAGACATAGAGAAACCACAGTTTTCAAGAAGAGATACATCACAATATGAGAATCAATTATGAGCACATGTAACCTGCATGTACCTTTTAATTTTGCTATCACTAATCCATGTAAAACCTACTATTTTCAACACTGAGATAAAATAAATGAGCACTATCTTGCCGCAGATTAAAACACTGATATCACATATTTGGCCAAACTTTTATATTCATAGTGCAGTAACTTTACAGTAAAGTAACACTAAGGATTGTAGTCCAACTTTATGAATTTAGAAGTCTGAATGCAAACTGTAATGAGACTCTGCAAGGGTTAAGAGTACTCAATCTGGATCTTTTTACTGGAAAGGAGTTATAGCAACCTCTATTTGGAAGTTTAATACATACCAAACAAATGTGATTTGTCTGAAGTGATTCATCAGCTCATTTCCATTGATGCAGAGTCACCAATATTCACGGAAATATCACCCCAAAAAAAGTTTTAAAATAGAAAAGTGGCTTTTAAGAACAACCTAGAAAAATTCCTTTGACAACTGAACACTTTCTGCTAGAAAGCATTTATTCATTTTAAGGAATAACAAAAATCAATGAAATGACTATACTGTTCATTAACTACTTGTAATGGAGACTCTTTAAATTTTAATTGAGACTAGTCAATTTACTGGTACAACACATTTTCCAAGCTGCAGTACTATTGGCATCATGAACCACTGTTGCTTGTTACCATTTTTTTTTTGTTAGTTTGTGCTCCTGCATTATTATGCCAAGCACATAAGGGAGAGGAAATACAAAACTCCCCTCTTCAAAAGAGGAAGAAGAAGAAAAAAAAAAAACCAGAACCACACCACAACATGAAAACCCTTCGAGTTTTGCAGCTATTCATCCTTTAATAAGGATCATTATTTCCAGAAGGTTATTCAGTATTTGTTGAGAATGCAAGGAAATACAAAATTCATGAATTCCAAGCTTTAAACACTGGGTTCCAGTACATTGGCACTCAGAAGAAAAACAGCTTCCAGATCACACTCTTGCAAGCATTTTGACACAGACAGATGATGCATCTCTTTACAAGACAAATTAAAGAGCGATGCTCCATTGAACGGTTATACGATAGTACAGTATACTGTGCATAGCACATAAATGCTACATAGATCTCTCATTTTGTGAGCTTCTTATTAATTGCAAGGTTTTATTCATAGAAGATGTCTAAGCAGTCATACATGTACAGTTCTACTAGTGATTCAGCATCTGTAGGTCTGCAGCAAAAATTACTCAATTTTGTGGGATAATGGGAAGGCAACTAAACCTACTCACCTAAATCCAGCCTGAATGCCTACTGCTTTCTTCTCCCCCAGAACTGGAGCACAATTCTGCTACTTCCTTAACTCAAATCAGTATGCAACTGAAGCAAGCTGGTTGTGCAACCAAAACAGAAAATCCATCAACCCAAAAAGGTTATTCTGACAGATCAGTGCCCTAAATCACCTGCCATCATGTACCCCTTAAATCTAAGGCCAAGGCTGTGTAGATGAATGCAAACTATCCCTTTCAGTAGCAGCCACAAACTGTACTTCATCATCAGAAATGAAGATTTACACAACTACTTAAAGACTTCTCTAAACTACTAATTGAGTCATTGCGGAGGGGTGTGTGGAGGTGTGCACTTACATAGAAATTCATCTTTAATCCAGAGGAAAGCCATCAATGTTGTTCTCTTGTCCATACACAAATTTTAATTCTAAACAGTTTGCTTGTTTGTTTTACTGCTTTAACTCCAGTTTAAATCAGTCTGAAACTGATGCCCAGTAACATAGCTGTTTGTCCAACATAAAAATGCATTTGTTCCTTCTGTATAGTATGGGAACATATCAGCAAAATTACCCCTTTGTTTTAAGAGACCCAGAAACGAAGAAAAAAATTCTGTTGTATTTGACATATTTCTATCACTGTAGATGTATTATACATACACTTCCATCACCAGGTATGAATCTTGGGAAAGTCTCATTCAGTCAAAATACTGCTACAGTATTGTCTTCCAGATATAGCCAGTAGTGCTTACATTCAGTTCTACATAAAGTTTGGAAAAAAAACCAAACCCCAAAACAAAAAAACCTCAGAAGTTAAAAAAAGTAAATAAGCAACGATTAACCCTCACACAACAAGAGGCTGAGAGCATCACAGCCTTGTTTCAGATATGAAATAAATACATTTATCATTTCAATTTGAAATTAGGCCTACAAGTCTATTTATGCATTTACTCTTGATCCTCATGTCCCAGCTTCCCAAGCAGCAGTTACATGGTTAAAACCCAATGCCTATTAGAATAAACTTCTGGTGGGAAGTGCTAAGAATTCTCCCTGCTGCCTACCAATCTATCCAGAAATCTGTTCTCACTCCTACTTCCTCCTGTCTGTTCCCTTCTAAAACAGCAGTAGGGGGGCTGGGAGTTTGCCTTTCCTCTACCGGATCACAGTTGTGTACATGAACTATACCAGACCATATGGCAATCTCTTTCAATTTGTTAGAGGCAAAACAAGCTCCCTACCAACCCAATCTGAAGAGATCCAGGTAAGTGAGAAAGTCTACAGATACCAGAGTGTTCATACCTCTGTGTCAGCAAAGACCAGTTACTAAATTCTGTCATTAAAGTAACAGGTTGGAACTATAGAAAACGTTGCTTCAAGGGTAAGAGCAGCCATGCCCATACTAACATAAGCATTTACAGCACCCTCCAGCTTCTCTCTCCACCATACACAAAACAGGCAACTTTGAGTGGTCCAAAGGAAAACCAAAGACTCAGATGCATTATTCAGCATGCAGGGAGGCTCTGACATAAATAAAATTACAGTACTGAAGAAAAAGTGCCTGTTTGATGAGCAACGCATGCAGAGAGTAAGCCTGCTTGCAGGAGAGCAAACCTGCTTGCAGGAGAGCAAAACTGAAGAGGAGAAAGGTTGAAAGCTAAAAAGAAACCTCCATAGCTGCCTGGAAGGTGCCAGGCGGAGGCAGACCAACCAGAAATGTAGTGGAGATGGATTTTCCTTTTGTGAGGGAAAAACACTGAAGTTTTATTGAACACCAAAGTACAAAAATCCAATAGGAGAACAACCCCCAAGACACAGCACCTCAGGAGGAAATTCCACTACTCCCTCTCAGCAAAGAGTGGGTAAGTTTCTCACAAGGGCCCAACCTTTGGATACACAAAGTCATGTTTAGTTCTTCGGTAAAACTAGGATTGTCTCATCAAATACATTAGAGGAGGATTTTGCTCATTTCCTTTTCTGGAAAACAAACAGATTTTACAGAAACTTCATTTTCAATCTTATAAAATAATCATTGCATTTTACCACAGCTTGTAGCCCACCAAACAAGTTCTCGTCTAAAACGGTATGGAAATGTACACAAAATTTTGTACTAAGTTTTAGGGAACATAATTTGCATGAACATGCAATGAACTGGCTTAACAGAAAATAGCTCCCTCAGCTGGAGCTGCATAATTTTTACATTTTATTTAATTCACCTAGTAGAGTCTTTAAGTATATAACTAAATTATATTCGTATAACACCACAGCAATCTAATTTTCTTATTTTAACTTCACTATTCACTACTGTGTTTGGAAGTTCTTTACTACCACATTGATATAGTTGATTCTTGTTCTCCATAAGATACCTGAGGCAGAAAGGACCAAACTGAAAGCAGCATAAGGCGTTGCCTATTACCTGCTCCAAAGAAGCATGAAAAACACAAGAGACAGACAACTGCCAACTAGTTGGACATACATCCAGGATCTGCCTATATTAAAACAATTACAATAGAAATCAAGACTAGACCACAGTTTGCCATTGCATCATTTCCTCTTCAACTTTAATATTGTATGCAGTGTGGAGGCAGATGCAGGCCATACAGGATAAGATTGAGTAATATTCTGCCTTTAATTTATAGGTGTTAAAGCACCTGTAAGCTGCAATCACAGATCCACGACATTTAATATACTAATACCAGAAGTGTTACTGTAAAGTACCATTTGCTCCCCACATTAAGGTTAAATATTCATCCATTAAGAGATCTGAATATTTCTCTCTGTCCACACTTCATAAAAGTATATAAGGAATTAAAGAAATAAGGAGGGAGGTGTCCAAGAGATTTTAACAAAATCTCTAAGCACTGAACTAATCAAAGCACTAAACTAAGAGGAAGCCTGACCACATCTGGATTTGCCTTAGAGAGAGAAAGTCATCCTTTACTGAGACATTGCTCTAGACATGGCTAAAAATTGGCACTTCCAGAATAACAAAAGAAAACCAATTTTCTTTTCATCGATAAGCAGCTATGAAGAGAAGGCACATTTGTATTTTCTTGGTCCTGCTTTATGTCATAATTGCATGTTTATAAAGATTTAACATCCCAAAACCTTAGGAACCTTAAGGGTTCAAAGGTTAGCATGAAAAAGTTGAAGGATTATATAACTCTCCCTCATTTAAACCTTACAATGAACACTGGCAACAGGATCTCAAAGATGCTACCAGCCTATTAGATCTCAACCTTCAGAAGACAGCTATAAAAACATTAAAAACATACCCCAAATCCCCCAGACCAACCAAAAAACCCACAAAAAAATCCCCAAACCAACCCACCTTTGAAAGAAAGTTTGAAATCCATGTTTAACAGCAATGAGTTAAAATACTAAATAGTCTAGAAGTTAAAATACTAAATCTTAGAAGGGTGATACAGATTTCGGAAAGCGCATGGAACCTCTTTTTGAACAAGGTTCTCTAATTCACACTACAATAATTTAAGGTTCAGTTAGTGTCAAGCACCATTATTTCTTAAGGGCTTTTCTGAGACAGATTATATGTCAAATAGATTTAACCCCAGAGATGTAACATGATCTTATAATAGTTATGACTAAATTACAAGTTTTAAAGTAGACAGTCATCAAAGTAAGAAGAACAGGCAATCATGGATTCAGGAAATGTACATTCCCCCATAGTCAGCTAATGGCAACTTTAATAGGATGTGATGGATTTTTCTCCACCAGGAGAAAATACTGCCTGCATTTCTGCTTCAACAACCCACGCCAGCTGACTAATGGAGTTATATTTTTGTCTCGTATGAGGATGGTTACTTGCCCATCCTCTAGCAGTTGCAGAATGAAACATTAACAGCAGCTGTGGGGCGAACAGAAAAGCTGCTCTATTTAGTAGCCGAGACCCAAAGTCCAGGCCTTTCCCCTTGAACAGTGGAGCCCATTTTCTGTCACAGAGCGATGAAAAGACACAGCACAAAACAAGGCCACTTTTAGGGCTTAAAGTAGCTAACTGAAGATACTTTTAAGGAATAATAAATCTTCATGGGGAGGAAAAGTAAAGGATTCACAGAAATTGTAAATAGGGTTCTTGGACAGATAAGAGCTTTTGGGAGCTTAGAAGTTATTTGAAATATTGGTGGATCAAAACAGGTTTCTTAAAACAACTTTTATTAAATACTATTAAATGTAAAAACTCTTTACCTTGGCATAATAACAATCTTAATTGTAACAGACCAATCTTGTAGAAACACTTCTGCCACACTACTGAATAATCAGCATATGCCTGCAACCAGAAACATCTTTTTATGCAAGCACTTGAGCTTCAGTCCTGCAAAAATTTAAATACATCACTCTGAGTAGACCTACAGATCTCTGTGGAAGCCTGTACAGTTTATCACACACACAAAAGCTAACACATACTTATAACTCTTGCAGGATAATTGCTTTTGGCAGAATATAAATAACATTGCTCTAATGTGTCTCCTGCCTTAAGAACCAGGCATTCTGGTGAAGCCTGTCATTCTTCATATAAAGAGTGGCAGCTGCATAGCCCACAGAGACATTTAAACTTCTCTTTGCATTTTCGTTAAAGTTTCAGAATAGTGTTTGGGCATTCTTTAAAAGTAGCAAGAAAGCTAACAAGTAAAGCCGATAAGAATTGCCTGGAAATGGTTTCTTACTAGTGCTATGGATACCACTGGTAGGACTGGAAGCAATTCTAAACTATCTACAGCTTCCAACACTTCCAAACAGTACATCAAATAGGCTGTGGAGTTTACTAGGTATTTTTCCAGAACCTGATGCACGGGGTGACAGGACAGTAACTCAACATGAGAAGCAGTTTTAATAAAGGACTCTAATATTCACTGCTCTTAATGTTCAATGAAAAAGCTTAACAATCTGCTACAAGAAAAGCTCTTGAATAGCAAGATAGGCATCTGAAATAATTTTAGAAATGTAATGCCAGTACTTTGCCTAATTGACTTTTAAATGCATCACTAAAACTAGGCCTTAGATTTCTCTCATCAGTCTTTATCTTTTCAGCATTGTCTTACTGTCTTACTGCCTTTCATTTTAACTTCTAGCAAGTATAAACTTGAGCAAAGAAAGGGAACTTTGGTAACTGTTGATGTCACTGAGAATTAAGAGAATAGTATATATCACCTCCTGCAGCCACTACTCCTTTTGTGAGCTCCAGCTGGAACAGCAGATCTGTCTTGGCAGAAGGCCCAGATCTAACAAGGGGAAAGGAATTAATATATTTTGTACACACAGGTAGCTCTTACAGTGGGTTTACTTTTGCCCTTCCATTCCCCACCTCCCCTTATTTTCATTTGATACCTTCATCTCTCTAATCCCACCTTGAAAACACAAGAGTTTCACTGATGATACATCATCACAATTTTACAGCTGAGAAAGCATTGTACACAACAAGAACAGCCCTGGTGTAATTTACTTCTAAGAAATTGTCTACAGGAAGCCCAACAACACTAATGCAATGAGGGGAAAAAGTAATTTAAAACACTCAACAGCCCTCTCAAACCCATATGATTTCACATTTACAGTTTACATTGCCCTGGCCCAAATAACCAGTGGGAAATTCCTTGCATTCAGTTGATTTCTATTAAGCACATTTTGTCTTGTGTACAAAAATAACAGATATACCTACAGACAAATGGAACACACAGATAAATTTTGAAGTATTTACCTAACTTTTAATCAAGAAATCAGTCAGATGTACCTAGTGTAAAGCAGCATCTAAAAAAAAAAAAAAAAAAGCAGTTTCCAAGTATTAATGAGCCAGCCCTGACTGCATGGAGACTGAAGGAAGGTGACACCGGCGATCCCCTCCCCACTTCATGAGGCCCTTTTTCAACGCCAAAGCCCAAGAGCACCAGCAACCCCCAATCCCCTTTCTCCTTCTGCTAAAACACCACTACAGCATCAGAAAGCAAGCAGTTGACACTGATGTGACCATAAATTCAATGCATTTCCTAACAAAACTGAATTGCCAAGTCTTTCCCTAGAACCTCACTCTTCCCATTTTGTCTCATCACCTTATTCACGTGGTTCTTGTGAGACAGTTTCAAGAAAAGAAATACCCATGCAGTACACAATGCTCTGAAACACTCCATTTAGATACTAAGACTCATTTCAAGTTCTACCATGCAAACATGAAGAGCAAACTATACCAGAATACTAAAACCGAATCATCTGGCATAGCAATTTCAGTTCACTTCAACTTATGAATGCCTGAAAACATAACACACGTATTAAGAACAGATAAGCCACTGAAAACTAAACTGCCACTTAAAGCAAAATGAAGTCCTACCGAACAACTACATGGTAAAGTTTTCTACCAAAGATTCAAGAAACATACTATATTTCAGCTCAAACTTCCTGATGAGGAAACAGATGCATATGGAATTTAACCAAGTATAGCAAGTAGAAAAGTCAAAGAGAGGATGTCAACAAGTTTCTTGAACATTTTCAAAGGGACATTTCCATTTCCAATCTCTCAGAAAGGAGAAACTGTAGCTGACTCTTTTGCAGTTTTCAAGTAGTTCTGAACCATCATCTGCCTTGTCACAAAAACTTCCCCAAACCATTTCAAACCACAGATCTGTTCTACCATTAAAAAGCAAAACAAGTGAGCAGTTAAGTTCAGTGGATTTTAAATAAATCTACTCCCACTCTCTCTCATTAAATGATCTCAACTGTAAATTTGCTTTAGATGCTTTAAGAGGTGGCTATTAACTACACTGAGAATAAGTTATTTTGTGTATCAAAATGACAGCACCAGTGCTATTTATTTAGTGAAACTGGATTTGTCAGTGTTGGCAAAATGTAGGGCCTTAATGGAATTCTTTTTATTTCTGTTTTAAATGACTTGTGTACTTATGCAACTTTAGCTTATTCTGACATACTTCACAGAAAGGATCTAAAAAAACCCAACCCAAAACCAAAAGCGCAAACCCATTCTGAACAGTTCGGTATTTCACATTATCTAAGTAGTCTATCAAAAACCATTACAACACCCCCCCCCCATTGCACACATCAGTTATATCACTTGGGGGAGGGAGCATTTAAAAAGAAGTTCAGATTTACATCTCTTAAAAACACCTACAGAATTAGGAAGATTTGCTTGTGAAGTACCCTTCTTTGCATAGCTGTACAAAGGAGCAAGCATCAACTTCCAGGCTTTCAGAGCTACAGACAGATAATTTCATCCAATCCCAAATAGTATCGGTAATACTGAATGCAACTTACTTCCTGTGGATCCTGGACCCTTACTTGGCAGCAGCCTCAACCACCACACTAAGCAACTGCTGCTGCAAGGTTACATATTAAAATGAATAAACCACACAAAAAACATTTTCCTTCTTGAAGGAAAAGGTATATAATGGAGCTCAAGAGAATGAAGATGAATGAACAGAAGTTTTAAGATTAGGAAAAAACAAACCTTAAAAAAAAAATAGTAATATATAATCCTCCCTACTTCTGTTGTCACATATTAGAGCATTTCTGATCGTGCTCCCTATGCAAGTTAAAGGCATACCAATACTACCTGGCTATTTAAACCTTGAGAAGTATTGGTCTGTGATTTACTGGAATAATTCACAAAGAAAGAGTTAGACCAAGAGAACTTCTCACTTTTTTTACCAGCTTTGTTATTGCCGAAGGACATATCCCAAAGTCAAACAGAAGCAATTCCTGACAAAATTACTTGCTGAGCTATAATAAGAACTCATTGTGGAGGAAAGCAAAAATACTTCTTTGGAGAATACCATTTTTCAGTGTAAATAAAGACAACAGAAGTTGCATCCTACTGAAAACACAATACAAACTGGTTTTCTTGGTTAATGATAAAAGCTTGAGCAGCATTTTTCAATTTAACTGTTAACACTGCATTTCTCAGCAATCAGATAAACTATTTTATTATATAGACAAAAAAGGGAATAATTATCTCAGCCAAGGAATACCAAAACTGCCAAAAAAAATCTTCTCTCACCAAATACACACTAGATCATAGATACTAATGCTGTAAGCAGGAAATTACAATTATGCCTTCTCCACTGTAAAACTCCTAACTATAAGTTAGACAAGACACAAAAAATGCAGAAAGCAGATCTTTTCTACTGTAGGATACTATAATTTCTGCACACTCTGACTATAATTGCCTTGGAAACAAATTGTGAAGCAACCCCAGAAAAGCTGGTCAAAATCACTCTTGCCCTTGAGAGGTGACACTTGTTCCTTCCTTTGACATGTGAAAGTTAATTAGGATACCTCTTGCATTCTCTACTGAAATGATCTTTTCCTGAAGCACAAGGCAGAGATTTGGATCACCATGCCTTATTTTGGGCTGATACATTGATCAAAGTTCATTGTTTGCACGCTGCAGCTGGAAGGAGCATGAGGACTTAAAGCTTACTTAAAGCTTTTACTTCATCCACTGAGCTTCAGTTGTGGGGATCAAGCTTATGGAGCACAGATTTGCCAAAAGAGAGAAAAGCTAATCCCATAGCTCCCAGTAGCTGCTCAGGCCCAAGAAGTCAGCTGAAGTAACAGATTTGGTAAATTTATTTCCAGTTATTCCACAAGTCTAATCCGTACATTTTGATTTTGTTCAGAAAAGAAGCTATACCTACAATTGTTGTTCTACTTCAGGAAGATTTGTTCACAAATGTCAAAGAAGTTGAATTTTCTGCAGTGGATAAGTCACTCAACATTGATTTTCAATATTTCTGTGATGTCTTCTCCTTTCACTGTTGAAAGAAGGATGAACTCATAGCCTGTGGGAAGCATTCTGTCTTTCTACAGCAAAGAAAACACACGTTTTTATTTGGGTTATGTTTTCCTTGTCCCAAAGTGGTAAAAACCTGGCTTCTTGCTAGCATTGCTCAAGGGTAAAACCCTGGTATTAAGACCTGTAAGGGTGCTTAGCAGGCCAGTCAAAATGTCTCAAAGGGACACTAACCAGTGTCATTTTCTGGAGAAGCTTTTCAGTACAAGCTGTACGAGAATGCTAAAACAGAGAACTGCTCAGAAAAATCCTTCCTAAAATGCTAAAGAGAAAACAAAACCTACAAGGATGGGTCTCTCTAAAAGCCAACACACTTCAAACCACAGAAAGACATGACACCTTCAGCAGTAAAAAAAATAATAACATCTACAAGTAACAAAATATCTAATGCAAGAAAGCTACAGTTTTAAAAAGGTACAGCACAGATGGAAAGAGAGAGGGGAACCTGAAAAGCTCCAACTAATTAGACAACTAAGCTTATCAGTTTTCCCCTAGTTAACCACAGCTTACTTCAGAAGGATAATAAAAGTCCACCACAGGAAATTACACTATACTGAACTACAGCGGTTTAAATTCATGTCATCTTCTGGAATAGCTTCCTTGAATAGACCTGTTCTTCATCCAGAATTTAAGTAACAGATGAAGAAGAGCTCATGTTTTCTATCTTGCTTCAGGGGAATGAACGTAGACGTATTTTCCCTTTGCAGGCAGCTGTAACAGAGAAATGAAAGGTAGTGAATTCCTGCACTGTCAACCTAGGGAGCTGAAAGAAAAACAAAACTGGTTTTGTATCAGTGTGAAATATACAATGTGCTTCCACAAGCATCTCCTCTAAACTGTGCAGAGCACTGTAAGTATATGGCATAAGGTATGTAGCATGGGATAAGGCAGCACACTACTACTTCTGAAACCATTTCCAGAAAGTCCTCTTCACCCCCCAAACAACCTGAAAACAGTGAAGTGCCTAACCCCCTAACAAGATTCCCTCAGTCTGTCTGTAGCCAACAGGCTTCGGTGGAGGTATGGTCATGGACTCAATTTTCAGTGCCCCGGGCAAATGCTTAACTGATTTCTGCAAATCCTCCATTACCTAACCAGGGTTGTTAACATGCACGGTTCTTTTCTATCACCATAGTAACAAAGCACGTACATTTTAAGGTGCATATGGGGGCTCTTCTAGAGGATGTGTCAAGTTGAATACAGCTAAGACAATGTAAGATATTTTAAGCTAGACACGTTCAGTACAAATACAGAAAGCATAAAAGTACTGTGCTAGTGATCATCACAGGACTGTTTGAGCAGTGGTTACACATCCCTTAAAAAGTTTTCTAGAGGCTGAAAGAAGTACAAGACAAAGAAGTATTCACTCAGGGCATTTACGGACCTTAATGCATAAACCCAGCTGTGTAATAATAGTCTGATTTTAGACACTCTCTTGAACTTCTTGAGGAACCAGAGCAGAATATAGTAAAAAATTAAGAACAATACACTTTACCTCCCAGTTGCCAAAAAAAAAAAAGGTAAAAAAAAATCCATCTAACTAGAAAAACATATATACTGATTAAAAAATGACAAGCAACTGGCATTTTCATTTCAATGAGAGCTGCAAGTACTTAGATGCCTGAAGCATGACACTTCCTGTAGAACACGCAAGCGACATCACAAAAAAGCCAGGCTTAATGGTAATCCATGCATTAGTTGCCTCCACAGCAAATATGCCCATGCATGCCAACAGCCTAACTGGCATCTGTGACTAGCATGGTAGATGCACATATCCTATAGTGGCATGACAACAGATGTAGTGATCACCTTAAAAAGAACCAAACCAAAAGCAAGTTCAATGTAACAAATGTGTTATTCCCTCAAACAATTTCTCTTAGTACGCTAGAGAGTGCTTCCAAACTGGGGGAAAAAACCCAACACCAAACCCCCAACTTTCAGATATGGATTAGGTAAATCACTCTAGGAGAAAAAGTATAAGGAACAGCACACTACAGGTCTGGATTGAATTACAGCAACATTACCAACATCTGAAATACTCCCAGAGTTGAAATCTGAAGATTAAAGACTAAAACCAGACTAAAATGCAGAAACAAACAAAATTCCCTAAGAAACTTGTTAAAACATTGCTTTACTTGTCAATGTTAGTATTTATAGAATTTTAACACTTATTAAAATGCAGTCCTCAATTACACAGCACCACCTGTGCATGATCAGAAGTTGCAGTCCTCCTCTCCGGCACAGGATGAACAGCAAATGAGGCAAGGGGCTGAAAAAAAGAAAATGGGCATCTCCTAGTATTGAAGGTTTGAGAGCAGAACCCAGGCAATCTGAATATATTCCTGGCTCTGTCTCATTATCAAAATCATCAAAATTCATACCCTCTGGCCACATTGATTATATTTGCACAAACAATCTCAGTTCTTAAGTTTGGAAATTCTCAAACATTTAATTTTACAACTTTGCATTCCCTTGGCACACTCATTACGTACCATTGGTACCAGCAATCGTAATTTCTTCTACAGTTTGGTTGGGGTTTTTTTCCCCCCTAAAATCTTGCAAAATTAAAGTAAGAGAAAGCAACCACAACATTTTTTTGCAGAATATTGACAGCCCAGATCAGTAGCATTAGAACTACAAGTGGAACTTGAGATTATTGCCTCCTGAAGTGTGCAAACATACCTATCTATCCCAAGTCTACCCTACTAGGAAACTTCCAGTCTGTTCTTGGTCCTAAAGGGAGCAAAGACCAGTGATTAGCAACAGTAACTAGTGCTTAAAAACATACAGGTTTAGAACAGCCACTTACATAGATTTAAAAAACAAACATACAAACAGGATTTCCCACTTTAAATCCTGAATTAGCTTCTTCACATCTTTCAAAAACTTGTTCCTTTCTAAGGCTCAAAGTATACTGGCCTCAATCACAGGCTTCAAATTAAGGCATGCTGTACTGGGATCCAAGAGTAAGCATACCACGCACAGAAATACCTAAGGCACAGAGTATTTTATCACATCACAGGCTGAACAGTTCCTAGGAAGCTAAATAAAAATTCCTAAATCAGAACAGGCTCTGCACTCCCATCTTTCACTACCCTTAATCCTTTCAAAAGGTTAGAGAAAGCACTTCTGCCCACATGGTTTATACCACTCCACCAAAACAGCTCTGCACAATTTCCGAAAGAAAAAAACCCAAGCAGGCATCCTCACTGAGAGTTGTATCTTACCATTTCTGGGTTTATTTAAGCAAGGCAGGCAGTCTCAGAAACAGTTTTTAATAAACCTGACAGTAGCTTTCAGTAATTATTTGTTTTATTAATAAAATTCTTTATGTTTCTTGTTGCTATGCTTGTTTATTCACAGCATTTAACATTACTGAAACCAAAATAAATCAGTTTCATTTTTGCTTTGACAGATTTCAGTTAGTGTTGCAACTCATCGTTACAAGTCAAAGAAAAAGGGTAATTGTCAACAGTTGTCAGATCATCTTGGGGGAGATCTATTTATTCAATACTATTTTTCTGGAGAAAAAAGGACAACTCTTCTGTTGTTATGATGCCTGCTCTCGCAAACCATTCAAGTCAAACATCAGCTCACAGAATTTCTTCAGGGGTTCTGAACAGGTGTTTGACTTGCTGTAGCAGAAGTACGGATTACAAGACTTCTTCACCTAACTAAAACATCACAAACAGCAGTAGTCAAAATTTTCAAACACAAGAATGAATACACGGGGGGTGGGAGAGGCGAGAGATCATTACCACCTCACTGTTAAGATGGTTTAGATGTTTCAGCAGTACACATTTGGTGAATTCTTGTGTAAGGCACACATGAAAAATATTTTCTTCTGAATGGAAGTTTGGTATCAGGCAGCAATGCAGAATGCAGCACAGTCACTGCTCAAGTTTCTATGGCCTATTTTCCCAGTTTCAATTGAAGTATTTACTGTCATGTGACAGTGAGTTCTTAAAAGGAAAAAATGCTTGTGATCTCCTTGCATATACAGATGCATTTATCGTCATTATATTGAGACTTTTTTATTATTATAATTTATTTTCCACACCTCATTTGGAGCACTGGGAATTAGGGCCTGCAACTGTGTGTAGTTAGCCAGTTATTATTTAATCAGAGCCACATTTATAAATAATTTTAGTATTCAAAGCACTTAAATGCACATTTGCTGTCCCTTAGCACAGCTAAAGATTTGTTGGTCTTTTTTTTTTAAAAAAAATCTTTTCTTGATATACATAGGAGAAAAACAGTAACTATAAAGCACTGAATATAAATGAATGAATGTATTTTAACAAACTGATATCACAGATATCAGCGTTAACATTATGTAAAACCTAAGCTTGAAAAGATATGAAAACACATGCACTTAAAATATCTGCTTACTTCCTACCAGTGCTGTTCAATACCACCGTCTTAGAGACCGATTCCTATTACAGATATTTTTCAAGTGAGAGAGATACCATGTTTGCTCTAGTACCATATACCATAAAGTATGTTAATTATATAAAAAATGATACCACCTCACATATAAGAAAACCACAGGGAGTAGTGCCAGCCAACAGATTTTACTAGATTATAGCCTAAGGACTAGTGACAAAACAATTTTTTTTCTCTTACACAGTACAGGAAAAGCAAGCACAACAAAAGTATGTATTTTATTGTCTTAAGCCTAAAAACTTATGTTAATACAGCATACCAAAAGAGCATCCAGTTCCCTTCCCCCCTCAAAAAACAATCATCACTGAAGATTATTTCTGCTGAATATCACGACTGGTTAGAAAACACACCTAACAAAGTATTACAAAGTATAAAAAATGTTGCAAATATGTTTCCATCTTATTCAATTTTAATTTGGAATATTTGTACCACATTAGTCGCCAACAATAAATAAAACACTCCATGACTAGAAGTGCTTTCAAAAGGAGGAAGGAGCATTTTCAAGAGAGAGAAAGGAGGAACAAATTTCCTATTTTCAGAGACCATTTAATTTTTGTTTACAACCAATTTCAGCCATTCAGTAACTGTGCAAACTATGCTAGTTAAAATTTGCTCACTTAATTGTTGTTGCACATTAGAACAGAGCAAAGATAGCTCGTTTTTAATATATCCATAAAGAAATTGGGATCCTCAACAACATGGCAACTCCCAGATTGTCTTGCAAGTTCCTTTAAGGAAACTGCAACACATTCCAACTGAGAGAGAAGAGAGAGAAAGCAGACATTTAAACATTAAAACATCACCATTTAAGACAACATACCTTGTATGCCATACCATAGTTACTTTTTTTGAGTTAGAGAAGTAAAAAACCAAAAAAGACAAAATACTTCATTTGTTTCCTTTATAAACTTGTGTCAATATTCTGAAAAGTATTTTTTGTTTCTGGTGTTTGTCATATTCCATCAGGTCATCACCAATGCATATGATGTCTCCAGATACACACATAAGTGGGTAAATAACAAACAAAAATACCAGTGTTTAGCCTAAAAACCACCAGGAATGCCCTTGGCTTTAATCCTGTGACTTCTGATCCTGTCAAGACAAGTCTCCACTTTTGAAAAATACGCTGACATCCTGACGGTCACTTTAACACTTCAAGAACATTAAACTTTAAATGAACAAACAAGGGAAACATTCTTTAATTTTTAATTCAAATACTAGCGCTGGCTCCAGTTATGCTGAAACATCCAGAAAACTTTTTTTTTTTTTCAGTCCCACAGTAATCAAGGAATGTTGCTAAGGTAAACCTGTTTTTAAAAAATAAATAAAAAAATAAACAACACCCTCCCCCCGCCCTGACTCCCAGATTATGTAACACGCAAAATTACATTTAACCTTCAAAACAGTGTCATGTAACATAAAGCCAAAGAGACAGCAAGAAGCAGTTCCTAAGACTGGAAAAACCTCCCCAGGACTCTGTAAAGAACCATTCCCCCAAAAGGAAATATATCAAATTTGCAATGATTTCATATAATCAACTGCTTTAGAAGCATTGCTTTCCTCAAAATAAATGTCTTGCCTCTTTTTACAAATTCCTTACATTAAAAGATGAAGAATTCTAAAGTCTACATATAACTACAATAGCAGAAAGAAAACTAGCCTGCTAAAAAGTGTTAAAATCTTCCCATGACTAATAAAAGCAAACTAGTTGGATTTACTTTCTGTGATGATTTTTCATGTTCAACTTTCAGGACTTGGGTTTACAAACCCATTCAAGAGTCACAAGGAGTTCTGAAGCACAAATGAAATATAAACAGTATTTTCATAAACATTGAAGGAAGACATGAACATATCAAGTAAGTATCTTATTTTAAAAATTTAGTTCAGCTTTGCTTTTTCAAATCAACACTTGAAGATGTTTATAACGCCATAATCCAAATGTTGCTAAGCACATTGCATTAGTATACACTCCGTATTTCTTTGATTTATAATCTCTTGAATTAAATTATCTAGGAAAAACAGTATAAGATTACCTATATTTATGTAGACAAAAAATTAGCATGTGCAGTCTGAATCTGTAAAAATACAGTATGTGAAAACAACTCTGAATATAATTGAAGAGCACAAGCATTCCTTGAAAAAGAGGCCACCTGCAATACAGAGGAAAGTAAACAAGCCAATAAAGCAGTGCTCCTACTTTTCAACAGCAGTAACTCAGACTCCATCTTAAGCCTGTCATCATTCATCCCTACTGAATGGGGAATATATAATGTAACAATTATTATGTTTTACCTAACACTGAAATGAGTTGCTTTTCTAGACAGCAATAAAATCTTCCACCAAAACAGGAATTTTGTACAGTGCTTGCTGACCTGTCTGCTTTGACATTATTATGCTGTTGCACGAACAGCGAGTTAACCCATGAGTCCACAAATCCTACTAATTCCTTCATTTAGAAACTGATAGTATTTTTGAACACCACACTGTGTTCATGCTGACCACACTGATTGCAAAACACTGGAGGGAAAAAAAAATAATTAGCTGGAGATACAGAAACACTCTCATTTAACTAACACCTAACTGACAAATACAATAATATAATTACAAGAAAAATGTAAAAATCACCAAGAAAGATTCATCCGTGGCAATTACAATTTCACAAGGCTGTCTTCCATATGTTCATGACCGACAAGAAACCTACTAGTCCTTAATGCAGTTTTTAATTAAACCTTCCCACCACCATTGAGAATTTAACATTATCATCTGAGGTCAAACTCTAGACACCACAAATATTTATATCTTATTCCGTAAAATGAAGTTTTATAATCAAATAATTGAGCTCAATTACCAGAATATTCCCGGTAGCCACAACAACACAAAATGCATTGCAAAGTACCCGTATTTGCCCTTATATGCCAAGAGATTTATTAATGAATTCAAGGCCATTGATGTAATCAATTATACTGATAAAATTAAACACAGTAAACTTCTACAAATTTAAATCCATCATATATTAGATCTGCCCTATTTTCACAAATGGTTCATTTGGAGTTTCAATCATATTTCCTGATCATTTAAAGTGACACGCTTGTGCTATGAGCAAAATCAACCAAAGAGGAACGATGACTCTGGCCTCACCAAAAATGCTGTCCAAAAAAGCAAGTGAAACTGAGAAACATTTTTCTTACATTTCTTCTAATATTCTAATAACCAATGTAAAAAAAAAAAATCTGTTATTTGAGAAAAAGCACTGTTTATAGTGCTTTGTAAGGTTACACACATGTAGCTTTATAACACTGAATTAACTCAAACCTAATACTGTATGTGAGCTTCCCTTCCTCATCTTAAGTAAGGATTTGTAACCTTTCAGGTATTCTCTTAGGTTGCACTAACAACAAAGCCTCCTCCACTCCACAAATGTATAATTAAGGATCACCTTAGTGCGATTTGTTAAGATAATGAAATAGTGTGCTCATGAGCAGTGAACATCACTATTTTTACACTGGCAACCACAAAACAGTTACATCCAACAAATCCATTGCCTGCTTCAGGGATCCTTCATCACTAAGTTTAATTCGATTTTATTTTTTGAAAATTTTCAAAATATTTAAAATCAAACATAATACACCAACCTCTGCACAGCTTATGCCATATTAGACATTTCTCTCTCTTCAGCCACGGCACAGGGTAAGGAGAAATGATAATAGCTAATGTACTGTAAAATTCTCAAAGTAAACAGACAAAAATGAACTGCATTGCTGATTTCTGTCAATTTAATTGTCCTCACTGCTACCTGTATTTTGTATTAGGCAACGTTTTCAGATGTCTCATTAGGTATGCCTGACTTCCTTCTACACTATGTTGATATACTGCAGATATAGACTAAGTTACCCAGAATGGATTAACATACTGTCTTGAAAACACGTTCATAATAATGAATCGGAATTTCAGTATTTTATTTTTGACTCAGTCTTTCTAGAGGGGAAAATATTTCAGCGTTTCCTGAATAAAACTCTTCCCTATTGAAATGTTAGACGGTACAGTGGAGAAGGTACTTCTGAACTAATGCTGCTTTACACGAAAAAGACAAACACAAACCGTAAAGATAACTCCAACACCCCCCACCCCCCAAGCTTCATGGTAACTTCCCATGCTCGCAACCACAAGCCCTCTTTCTGCAGCCCTCTCTGATAAACCTGCCGGCCTGGCTGCCTCTCCCTTCCCATGCAGGTCTGATCTGCGAGGCTGCTGAATGCAGACACTGTACTGCACTGTGAATGGACAGCCAGGTATTTTATGAATGGAGCGGATCACGTGCTCCCAGCACCTCCCCGAGCTGATATTTCCCACATAACTGTGTCAACAAGCAGCGAGCAGCACATATTAATACAGCAGGTCCCAGAGACCGTCCTCTGCCAGCCGCTGGCTGCAGGCTGCTCCTTCGCGCAGGAGCAGCCGCTTTGGGCACTCCGCAGGGCAGGTTTTGCCGCAGGTCAGCGGTGATGACGGCGATATTTTTTTTTCGCCTTTTTTTTTTTTTTTTTTTTTTTTTTATGAATGGAGATTGTGGTATGCAAATGAGAGCGATTCACAAAAAAGGAAACATGGCGGCGGCGGCCCCGGCTCCCGGCCCCGCGGGCGCCGCAGCGGCTCCCGGCCGGCGAGGCCCAGCCCGCTCCGCGGCCGGCAGCGCGGGGCCCTGCTCCGCTGCCCTGCGGGGCTCCGCGCCCCGGCGGGGCTCCGCCTGCGCTGCTCCTCGGGGAGCCGAACGCCGTGCTCTGAGAAGCGCACGGGAGGTGCGCAGGCTTTGCTCAGAGGAAGGCAGCGAAATGGGAAATCCGTCTTTCCGGCCGAGGAGAGCCGCCCGACCCCGGCAGCTCCTCACCCACCTACCGCTACCTACACATACAATGGGCGCACGCTCCCTCCCCAGCGCCATGGCCGCGGCCGTCACCCGCATCATTCATAAAATCAGCCTGAGCAAACACCGACATCGCAAATCGTAACGCTAAAGCTCGGAGGCTGCAGCGATCAACCTTAAACTTCCCGGTAATAGGAAAAGTTTCAAAATACTTCATATTCGTTTTTCAATGCCATAAAGAACTCGTATGTTTTCTGACAAATATTTATCTCCTCCGACCCAAGACGTATTTCAAAGGCAGATTACACGCAGGGGGATACAGCCGCACACACACATTCTCCTTTGTATTTCCTCCAAACCAGTCACATTAAAAATATTAAGAGATCCTTAAACTGTCCCCTTCCTCTTTTAAAAAAATTAAGTCCCAAGTGCTCATTAAAAGGGAGGTGGAAAAAAAAAAAAGGCTTTAGGGTAGGTTTAAGCTGTATTTACACTGACTGACTCATCCAATTAAAATTCAGGAGCAGTTTCCTGCAGGATGAAGCTCCCACACACTAGTTTCCATGTGAAATATCTACAAGTAATAGGATATTATCAGATGTGGTACGTGCCGATACCACTTCGGGCATTCAAACCCCATCCTCCCCTTCCAAGACACCATCGTTACCTGCACCGTTTTCTGCCGAGCTTTAAATACACCACGCTTTTCTGGCCGATGGCTCGCAGCCCTTTTAAACCAAGCTCCTTCACAAAGAGGGAGCTTCTGGGCTTCCATGTACGCGAGCAGAAATGCGCAGTACGCGCACGGGGAGGCCAGGACACGTACGTGCGCGGGCAAAGGCCCCCGCGGGGCGCGGAGCCGGGGGGACGCGCCGAGCCCCAGCCCGATCCCGGGGCGCAGGGGAGAGGCACCGCCGCGGCGAGGGGGGACGGCCGCTTACTCGTTGTTAGAAGTCGCCGTCTCTTCGCTCATTTTCTCCTCACCGCGATCCGACAGGGAGACGGAGCAGCACCGACGCAGCCAGGGCGCAGCCAGAACTCACCAGAAACTTCACCATTGTTACCCCCCCGGCCTGCCGCCCCCGGCCAGGGCACGGGCAGTGCTGCGGAGTGAGGGAGAGGGAGGGGAGAGGGGGCGGGGGGGGGGGGGGGGGGGGGGAGAGCGATCTTTATCCTGGAAACACGAAATCCTGTAGTCCGGCGCCGGAGCGTTATTTCCCCTGTCTTTAGAGATGATGATGGTGAAGGTAGTGGTGGAAACAGCAGCAACAACCTCGGATCTTCCGCTCTTGAGCTGCTCCCAGTTAAAGGGGAACAAAGTGCTGGAGACAAGGGAGGGCTCCCCGCCGCAAAAAGCTGCACCGCACCGTCCTCCCGCTGCAGCTCATCTCCCGCTGCAGCCGCCTTCGCTGCTGCCCTTCTCCTCCTCCTCCTGCTGCTGCCGCCGCCGCTCGGCCGCCTCCCCGCCCGCCCGCCTCCCGCGCCCAGCCGGGGCAGGCGGCGGCGGCAGAAATTCCTCCAGACACCGGAGCCGGCACAGGCCGGGGCAGGCGCGGGGGGAGTTGTGTGGGGGAAAGGGGGGCAGAGAGGCTCGGCCGGGCTCTCCCACCTCCTCCAAAGCGACGCCGAACACTGCGGAGGGAGGACGAGCCGGCCCCAAGGAGAAGGCTGGTGACGGGGGGGGAGGGAGGCGTTTTAAACCAGCCTGGGGGTGGGAAGGGGGGGGATGGAGGAGAGAGAGGATGCGTCACGGCTGTTTGTGTGAGAAGAGAAGCGGGGAGGGAGGGGAAGAGGAGCTGCCAGGGCGAGAGAGGAGCCCCCGGCCGCAGGACGAGGGGAGAGGAGGGAGAAGGCCCGCGGGGAAGTTGAGCGGCGGCGCTCCCTCCTCGGCAGCAACTCCATTAGCGGCCGCCGCCGCCTCGGCTCCTCACAGCCGCCTCCGCCTCCTCCTCACAGGAAAACTGGGCGGAAGCGTTGACTTCAAGCTCCTTCCGCCGCCACAGCTTGATCCAAAATAACCACGGGGGAAAGGGAGGAGGGAGAAGAAGGAACCGCGAGGGGAAGAAAGTAATCCCCTTGACCCAGCGCCCGCCGCCGGACGGGCCCGCGCCGCCGCCCTCACCGCGGCGCCCGGCGGCTGCCCTGCGCTCGAGTTTCCTGAAAGTAGTTCCCTCCCCTCCGGCGCTGCCTCACGCGCTTCCCGAGGAGCCGCCGCCGCACACGCACGCACGCCACAGCGCCGCGGAGGGATACGCCAGCTGCCCCAGCGCTGCCCTCCTTCCTGCGTGGGGGACGCGGGGCAGGCGCCGCGCGGGGGGCGGCCGCTGCCGCTCCGGGCACCGCCGGTTCCGGCCCCGGCCCCGGGCGGGCGCGCAAGGGCAGCGCGGCCGGGGGCCCCCGCTCGGCGCGGGGCCGCGCAGACCCCCCGGGGCCGCCGCTGTGCAGCCGGGTCGGTCGGCCCGGGGTGTGGCGGGAGCGGGCCGCTGGCGGATGAGGGGGCCCGGCCCGGCAGCGGCCGCGGGGCGCGGGCGGCTGAGCGTCGGCGGGGGCCGTGCCGGGCGCCTCCGCCAGCGGGCCGGGCTTACGCTCTCAACTACTTGTTGTAAGCCGAAGTGAATGGAACCGCTAAGCGTGGGGCAGCCCGCTGGGAGCCGGTGGCGGGGGGGTCCCGCCGCTGCCGGCCCGCTGTGGCCGGCCCGGTGCCTCCCGCCCCGCTGTTGGCCGGCGGGAGCGCGGCGGTGGAGCGGGCGGAGGGCGAGCCGGAGGCGCGGCGGTGTGACCCGGGTCTGCGCTGGAGGGGAGCCGGGAGGGGTCCTGGCCCCGGCCCCGCTGCGGACGGGGTGCGCTCCCTTCGGGAAGGGAGCCGTCCTGTCATTAGCTCCTTCGCTTTGTAAATTGAGTGGCTCGAGGTGAGCGATGGCACGGGAGGGCGTGTGAGAGCCCGGCTTGGCCTCTCCCGAGGCACACCGGAGCGGGGGCGGCTGCAGTTGATGCAGGTGAGCGGTGAAACCCAGCCGCAGCAGCAACCAAACCCAAATCCCTTTTCAGGAACTCGGAAGGTAAATGTGTTGCTTGATCTGATGGGAAAGCGGAGCGGTGTTGCAAACCCCGAGGACTAAAAAATCATGAGTCAGACCATCAAGTAAATTAGATCATAATAAAAGATTATATTGCGGTTTTGTCTGTCGGTTGGATTTTGATTTCTTCCTGCCTGCTCTCTGTGTGCATGCTTGACAACTGATACTTCTCATTGTCCGAAATTTATTGAGTAAAATACTGTGGTGCTACTGTAAGAGGCATCATTTCCCCAACGCACGTTCATTATCCCTGGCTCTTCATGTACTTCCTCGCATTTTGCAGCTGCTCTCCAAGATCCTTCTCCGTCAAGTCTAATCCCACTTTGGTTTTTCCTGCAACTGGGATTTCTTCCCAGCACTGGCGGTGCCATAGGAGCAGCGATGAGCTGTTCTCGCTTCCTGTTTGAAAAAGATGGGGCGAGCTCCCTTGGCAATAGAAATGTGTCCGATTCCCACACTACTGTTGGTTGGCTGCTTTTCCCAAGGAAGGAGGAGACTGGAACATGGGAAATCGGGAGAAGAGAGTTTTCACCCATTTTGAGGGAACCTGGAGAGCTTCACACCATCACAGGCCAGACTACAAACTTCCATCATCTGTTGAACGCACAGAAGCAGGGCAGTATTGCATTTAACAAGGGTATTTGTTAAGAAAATTCTTCCTTTTCACCTGAGGTTCAAAGTACACTTTGTCTATGGGTCTTGATGATACACAAAGATTTTTCTTGAAGACTTTTCTTACGTGATAGAAAACCATAAGAAAATAGGAGTGAGGAAAAAACATACATGGTTTCAGTCAGGTGTTTGTCATGGGGGGTGGTAAGTTAATGTATTTTAAACATAAATCTATTTTTATCTTACATAGCAGGCGAAAAAGGCACATTTTGTTTCTGCATACTTTATGTTCATTGCAGTACTCCTATGGATTGAAATTCCATGTTTCTATAAAAGGGTTCTACCATAAACATAATGGAACAATTATAGTAAACTGCTCTCACGCTCTGATAAAAGCCCTGTAACATGTTTCAAGCAGCACACATCTCAAACCTGCAGTAATAAAGCTTGCTTCCTTTTCTGGGAGGCTTTTGGGAAAATTTCCAATTGTTTTGTAAAAACATTCTTTTTTTTCTAAAAGAGTACACTCAAAAATGGATCAGTTGTTCATGGCACAACCTCATCCAAATACTAAAAATACATTACAAACCCATTTTTGTACCATTTTACGATTCATATGAATCAAAATGAGTATTTGATAGGACACCCCTCAAGTGTTTTGAAACTCAGCTGCAGGGACATGATATTATTCTACTTAGCAATGAGAATCCTTTCAGAGAATTTCCTGTCTTGTGACTGGCAGATAATGTGACTTCCTGCTAATTTAGTTCTCATGTTCTACTGGCTTCAAAGTTGAAATATTTGGCATTCTGTAAGCTAATGGTTTTATTAAGATAATTTGATTAGTATGATGAATGCTCAAGAATCAGCCCAATTTGTCAAGTGGTGGTTGTAGCTTTATTCACTGCACCTGAAGAAAGAGGTATGATGATGACAAGACCAACCATTAATCTGTGGTGTTTTGGGGTTTTTTTAATTCCTTAAATATATTTCATGTAAAAAATATTTTTATCATGGCAGTTCAATAAAATGAACGGGTTTCTAATATACCACAAAGAATTCCAAATAATTTTGGTCTCTTTAAGGTTTTCATGAGTGTCTTTATTAAGAATAAAATGTGTATTCAGTTGTCAACTGAAAATGTGAGACATCCTGCGACATTTATTTGTCTGTGTGGAGGAGGTAAGGGGAAAAGGACCCACCTGTGGTAGCTCTTCAATTTCTGCAAGCAGTCTCATGCTGCAGTTTGTGTAGCAGAGGTCTGGCAAGCTGCTTCTCTCCCTCCACCTTAATATCATCAAGACGACAGCAAATGTGCAGTGGTGTGTGTCTTGATTTTGAAACCTTGTTTGTTTACCTCTGCCCAGGCTGGAAAGACTGGAGAACACAATTCTGGAGTATTGGTGTCCCTTTGCCGAGCAGTGGTTGGTTTCAGGGCTTTTTTCAGGTTGGGGTTTTTTTTTTGGGGGGGGGGGGGGGACAGAAATAAGTGGTCAGGTGTTTTCAATGCAAATGGTTTATTTCAGAAGTAGGTTTGAGCCCTGCCTGTGCAATCAAGGCAGAAGCAGACTAGGCATGGGTGCCACCATTCAGAAACCTCAGAGAAATGACCACTTTGAGTCCCAAGTACCATGTGTTCTGAGGTACTGTCTTTCTTTGTATATTCTGTGCCTCTGCTTTCTGTTGTGACAGACTTTACAATTTAAGCGTCCTGAGCTGAAATATGGACTTCCTCTACGTGACCTGGAAAAGGAAAAGATACCTCTAAAAAGCTAAGCTTCTAGTACATTTCACTAGAGCAGCTGAAGTGCACTCACTTTTGGTGTAGGGTAGGTACAGGGATGACTCCTTAGCTAGAGACCAGGTATACCCAGTACAAAGTGGGGCAAATGTGGTTTAAAATTATGACTTTTTACATTGCTTTTGATGTTTTCCTATATCCAATGCCTACTTTAGTTGCAGCTTACAAAAACTAATGTGTATGTCAATGCCAATGCTCTGCTGTAACCTTTTGATAGCTGTGGACCTCTGAGCTGCAAATAGTCTCTGGCCTCGCTTCAAAAGAGACCTTTTTAAATAAGAAAT
This sequence comes from Falco biarmicus, assembly GCF_023638135.1. Lineage (NCBI taxonomy): Eukaryota > Metazoa > Chordata > Aves > Falconiformes > Falconidae > Falco > Falco biarmicus. Next base: position 17,982,267 of record NC_079294.1, on the reverse strand, counting down.
GGGGAGGCGACGGTTACTGCTAAAGGACAATGAAGGCAATGTATATAATTATGAAGCCATGTAACAGAAGAAGAAATCTGTGTAAGCAAAATAATAATCTGTATTCTGAACTTCTGTATTTTTATAAATTTTACACATGTATGCATCCCAAACTCAAGAGCGTTTGTCCTTCTGTGACTTAAAAATGCTTAGTCTTAAAAATGCTCAGTTACCCAGGAGTAATTATGATGAGGCAGCAGTCTGCTCTATGTTACAAAGCATACTTACTTGACTAACTGGAACTAAAGCATTTCTCATATACTACCCCTGAATGTAGAGCCAGCATACATATGGCCCAGTATGCTTATTCACAATTCCTTGACGCGTTTCCACATGTGTCTGTGAATGTCTCTGATGAAAGAGGTGCTCAGGAGTGGCCATGGAGTGTAGTAGGACTCTGAGTCTGTGGCAAAAGAATTATATATAGAAGATGTATTAGGGAGTTAGGTTGTGAGATTGAGTCAGTCATTGCAGACCTTAAGTGACCAAATCTGAATTGAGGTTTTAACTCCTAAATATGGAAGTTTTGATCTCTGCCTCCACAAAACACAGTGATGCTTATATTTGTATCCAGATGCTAATGATACAAAAAAAAAAAATGGTAAAAAAAAAATTACAAAAAAAAAGGAGATCGGGTGGTCATTCTGCCGTTTTGAAGAAAACTATTAGAAGTCATTTAGGAATTTCTTCTGTAATAGCTTTCATTCAGAATCCTCGTGTGAGTTAAACACTAGGTGGTCATTACACATATAGAGCTGATGAAATCTATATTAGTATTTTTTTCTTTCAGCTAAGTCAGATTTTGTTAAGTTCTAACCAGAAATCCTGTTACTGCATACAAGATAAAAAAGTTGTTTGTTCTACTTGATGCTAGTGTCGCAAAAGATGTTTTCCAGCAAGATACAAAACCATGTTAGAGGGAAATCCATATTAATTCCAGTGTATTTGAGATGGATCTAACTCATCAGAATATCAGTTTCATAAAATATTCCAGTTACTGTTTTGTAATAACCTAGAAATATTTATACTAGATAGAAAAATGCTAGTGATTTTTGCTGCATGTTGGGAAAATGGAGACCCAGGTGGGAGTATGGGGGGAACAACTTGTGTGTTTTCAGATGTATCAGCTGTTGTACCTTTGATGTGGCTGGTGTGGCTGATGTTGCAGTTGGTGATCTGTGGTATCAGTTCTTCAGGAACTTTATCCTTTTTGAGCATGCTTACAGGATGTTTTGGGATAAGCATATGTTCGGGTTTTGTGATACCTTATATGCCTTAAGGTATGGCCTGCTAGGGCAGCATTGCCACTGAAAGAAGCAGGCTCACCTTCCTCCTGCTCTGCTCCCTTGCCTGTCTTGCACCTTAGGTAGCCCAAGTGTTTGTGTGCTGAGCAGTGAACTGTGCTAGGAAATTAACCCAGATTAAAATTAGTGTGGGAAATGATTAGTCTTTCAGTATTTCCAGTTAACCATGCAATTACATAAACACTCGTGCTCCTCCAAGAATGGATACCATGGAGGGGGAGCAAGAAAATGGTGGCAGTGCAAACCTGCTTTTTATGGAGGCAGTGGTGATATGTGCCAACCTAAAGTGTAGCTTGGTAAAATACCACAAAATTTGGGTAAATAAAAGGAAGAACAGAGACAATCTAAGTACACTGAAAATTACTGCAATCTCATTTGTTTGCTGATGGTTGTTTTAAGAAGTAGGTATTCTGTGAAGAACACACAAAAATCTTCTTTGGAATCTCATTCTAAATTCAATATAATCTTTTATGTGTTACTCTTTTTTGGACTTTTTGGACTGTTATTTTCAATACTCACCTAGAAAATCAGGCCCCAGGATCCTCCAAAGGGAAAGTCCCAAATATATTCAGAAATTACAGTGGTACCTGCTGGCCAGCAGCTGTGGGCAGATTCATTGCAGTCATTTCAGTCTATATAAAATAGGAACCGGAGACACATTTCTGTTCCATATGTAGAAATGTGTTGTCTAGGGGAAACTGTGGTCTAATGCGCCAAACACAGAATGGCCCGTCAGCAGTTCTGTTTCTCCTCCCAGCCCTGCCGCTCCTGTGTTGTGTGATCTTTGGCAATTCATTTAAAAATCTGCAGGGTATGGCATGATTGAACAAGAGCTTGCAATGTAGTTGAAGAGATTTCAGCTGAGACACTGTGGTCAAGTGTATGCAGACTTTAATTCATTTCAGGGCACAGCTGGGAGATGAATTTCAATTTACCTCTGCAGGGAGTTAAAGCAAACCTGTTTCTTTTGCACTAAAATTAAAAAGGAGCATTTACACAATCGTTTAATATGTTCAGCCATGAGGAAGTTCCTACATCACTCAGCTTCCATGGGAGGCCAATTCTTACTCCACCCTGGTTTCTCTCACTTCTAGAAATGAGAATGGAAACATCCACTATATTTTTAAAGTTGCCTCAGAGATTCAAACTCAAACATAAGTCTCTCAAGTTTTTCCATTCCAATAGAAGCAGAAAGGAATCAGAAATGGATGTGCAAGATCTGAATGGTGTGTTAGCTCAAGTGCAAGTGAATGTTGCACATAGTCTTCACTTTAGAAAATAGACTGTGTGTTACCAGGATTGCAAAGAGAGAACTTGCCTTGTACCACTTCAGGTGCCCAGTTACACCAATGCCTTCTTCCACCATGCGTGTTATTGCCAATTTATTGAAATTGTGTAATACGAAAGAATGTTAAAACCTGAGACTTTCTGCATTGTGCTTATTTCTTTTCCTACAAATGGGCTTGTGCCACAAACCAGTGTGACAACTAAGCTGTATGTGCCATTATTTCTAGGAGCCACACAGAGTTGTGCTAAATTAACTAATGGCATGATTATACCATAAAACAAATTCAATTAAACTGTTATATGTGTATGCTGCCTCTTGTAGAAAAGGTTTAACTCAGGGAAGAACAAAAATTTAAAACAGCAATATAAACTAATTTAAAAACTCAAGCATCCAGTATAGAAGTTTTTCTTCGTATTTATGCTGCATGTTTCCATTCCTCCTTCTTTACTACAAAGCAAATTCATCCTTTTATTTTAAAAAGTCACCGTCTTTCTTCTTAAGTAATGGAGATTATGAATATTATTTTAGAATTCTAGTGTACTTCAGTTCTGTGATATTTTTAATTCCAATTGCCTAAGAGATTTTTCTTTTGCCCATGAAGTTCTTGAAGCAAAAATTCCTCTTGCTTACTTCCCCAATTCAAGCCCATCATGTGTAACCCTAGAAACTCCCTGCTTCTAGTTATCAGCACTCAGACTAGGATGTGTCTCTGGTTTAATAACTAGCTTAGACCAGACACCCAACTTCAGATGGCTAAACGAACCCTACTTATGAGCGCTTTCTATACTTTAAAAAACGATCAGTCTAGCAAATTGGTATAATACTCTAGGGTCTTTCAGATCCTGAATTACTCTGGTGTCTCTCAGCTGAGAAATAAAACAAGGTCCTGATTAGCAGTGTTTATTAAAAGCCCTGTGGCACTTTTTGCCTGAGCTGACTATAGATGGGTAATCACATCCACGGTTACATAACGAAGATAAACATTTCACGGCATTATAAACTCTCCTGCTGTGAAGCATAAGCCACCCACCAACTGCCTGATTTTAGGAAGAACCCTCTCTATTACATAAGTGTTCAGTATGGGGGTTTCTTGCACCTGCCTCTGAAGCATCTGGTACTTGTCACCTTCAAAAACAGGATTCGAGACTCGATGGACAACTAACCTGAGCCAATCTGGCAATTTTTATGTAACCGAAGGCCCTTTGTGACAGCAGGACGTGTCATAGTTCTCGCCGATATATCTGCCGAGTTCCCAGGGCTATTTAAAATGTGCATTGTATGTTCTTCCTTAAAAGCTCATTTTTAAGCTGCTTGATACAAGGTAATATTGTAGGAATCGCTATACAAATGTGCAAATGAGTGGGACTGTATTCATATGTGTGATTGTGGGTGACTTTTAAGTACATTTCTGTTCATGAAGAAGCAATGAATTGCTAGCAGAGAAAGTGGGAGTGCTATTACATAAGTTGGAGCTATCCAGGATATCTTTAACTGGTTCTCATAAGCTTTGTGCATTTTCCCTTTCTTCACAGAAAGGGCAGAACAGGTGTAACTGTTTAACATTGGCTGCACGTCACCCTAGATTCAACTCCTCCCTGCAGTGTTTAGCTAGTGTGGATTCCTGATCGCTCTCACAAACAGATCACACAAATGCCCCAAAATGCTTGTGAAAGAATTTACACAAGAGATCTGTATCAGGGGATTTTTATCATTTATAGGAAGAAAAATTTTAGACACCTTCTATTGAACTAATGTCTTTGATTTCAAAGCAATCTTTACATCTGAGATAGGAAACCTGTTATTTTTCATGAGAATGTATTGGGCTCTGGGACGGTAAATGTTCATACTTAAATCAAAGTATTTTCTTTCCAGCCCATATTTAAATCTCACTGCTGAGTCTGAGAGTTAATCACATGCATAAAGCTAAGCACATTCTTGACCGCTTTACGGCTTTAGGATACTGCAACTTGCTGCCTGTATTAAAACACATCTAAGCATTTCCTAAAGTCTCCTAGCGCACAGCAACGCAGTGAAACGTTTTATTGCGGGACCTTAACAATACCATATCTAATTGAAACGAAATGCTCTTTACATAAAAAAAATGGCAGCATTAGGTGCTATATACATGTTCCTTGGTAATGATATTTAATATTTTAAAGATCAGATGAATCTGAAACTCTCCAACCAATAGACTCCGTGAAAAGCTCTCCAAACATTTTCATCCATTGCTGTGGGTTCCCAATGTATCGGCTCTTTGTCTTTTTCCTGGTTGCAGTGATTGCAACTGTCACTGAGTCACACAGCTTGCTTTGGGCCTGCAGCCAATTTGATTACAACAACTTGTGAACCATAAAAAGGTAGTCTGAGCTCTCAAAAGAGAGCTGAATTATAAAGAAAAAGGACACACTAAATCCATCTGAAAAAGACTGGACTCAAAAAGTATTTTTGCATCATTCTCACTATTTTCTCAAGAAAGAAATTAGTTATTAATGGTGAAATTAATTCTTTTGAGATGTCACAGGCAGCTACAAATGAAAAAGGTTTTGAAGCTGCATGTAGTCTATCAGATGTTAAGGCAGTACCTCATTGTGCAGAGATCACAGAAACGCAGGTTTAGGGGCAAAGGCATCAAAATAATTTCTTAGTTACCTTCAGTGTATTTCAGTGTAACTTACTTCTCAGTAGAAGGACGGTCACCAGCCTGTGTAGGAACATTTGACATCTCCAGGGTGTAAACAATAAAAGTAACAAATTTCTTTATATAGTAACGTTTACATGGATGGTCTTTTACAGAGGATGGTAAATGTACAAGGTAGGAAAGAACTAAGCTGTTGTCTTTTGGGGGGCCCTGGAAACACTATGATTAAAAATAATATCACAGCCTTTTTGGATGATTGACTAAAAACTTTTCTCCCTATCTTCCACAGTGCAGCATGGCTCAGATAAATAATTTTGGGGAAAAAAATACTTCAGTTCCCAATGTTTTAACCCATATATTTTAATTGCATGAATTCAGTGGGGGTTGGGTGCATAGATAACTTCTAAAGGTTTCAGCCCATCTGGCAAAACACCGCTTCAATTTAAAAATTAAGTTTTGCATTAGGTACGCTAGAAGTATTTTATAAAATAATGAGCAAGACATTAGATGTATGAGACGCCACTGACATGAACACCTATGTTATATAATTTTTCTTCTGTAGTAACCAAACTTCATGTTAGAACAATCCAACTTATTTCTCCTCCATAATCACAGTGGGAAGCCGATGCCTATCTTCATTCCCTAATTAGGGGAAAACATCCTCATTTCCAGCCTAAATTTATTCATGATCAGATTATACTCACGTGTTCTCATGATAACACTGTCTGCTAGCTTAAATAGTTATTTTCCCCCTTGATATATTTATAGTCCATCATGATGGGTCCCCATACTCTAGACCACAATCTTCCATTTTCTTCTCCTGTGTCAGGCTCTCCATTTCCAAGACCAGTTGAACAGCCCATCTCTGCAACTGCTATAGCTTCAATTCATCCTTCTTGAACATGAAATATAGGAATTGTGCAGAATAGTTCATATGAGGTATTGCCAGGGCTCTGCACTAACGCCATGTCTCTGATAGAGTCTATGAATGCATTTCTCTTTTTGGAAATAGCAGATTGGTAGCTCAAATAGCTTTATGCCCAGTTAATGTATACATCTCATTCTCCTCCTGAGTCACCCCTAGCTGAGAAGCTCAGATTTTATAGTAGAACTTTTGTTCTTTCTGAATGCTTGAATTTGGCCTTTGAATGTCGCTTATTTCTGTTACTCCAGTCCTCAAAGTTACCCAGTTTTTCTGGTGTGATATCCTCTGTTTTGATCACTTTGCTTTGTGGGCCCATCTCACAACCACAGACATTTTCTGTGACATCTACATCCAGCCAGATGCAAATAAGACTGATCCCAAGAACAGTGCTTTAGGAACTCCACTAGCTGCCTCTCTCCAGCTTGATGCTTTGTTTTCAACATTTGATAAGAAACATCTGCACTTTGTAAGGTGACATGGGGACCATTGTTCTTGCATGTAATTTTAAATGAGATTTTAAGATGCATTTTGTAAACAGAAGAAGTAGAGGCAGGATAATTGATTTTTTTTTTTGTCAAAGAGATTGGAATCCTCATTCAAAGCCCTAGAGCTATTTTGGTCCGTCAGAGTTCCCCCTCCTCCCTCAGACTGCTAGCATTTGCAGGCAATTCACTAGCCTGTATGAGAGCATTTTAGCAAAGTCAGGACAATTAAAGGCAAATAAACAATATTAATATTCAGATTAAGTACAAAGAAGTATAATCTATTTCTGATGCTTCATTTGATTTAGAATTCAGATTAGAAGGCTTCAGAAAACCTACAGCTTGTCTCCCCTTTCATCCAAGTTTGAATAAAAACTATGAAAGTAAAACTAAAAGCCTTTGTGAGAAAGAAGGTCGTCAGTTTCATTCAGATCCAGAAATTCAAATGCATCTGGGAACAGTAAGGTAGCAACCATAGTTTCTGATTCAGTTTAATCTGCAAATCACAAAGCTGCATCAGAACTAGCAACAATTTATATAATTCTTTACAGTTTCAGTATACAAGGCAAGACATAAAGACTAAACTAACACCTGCTATCTGCTTTCTCTCATTTCTTAGATTGTAAACTGTTTGAGGTAGGGCTAGTTTTAAGATTATTGTGTTTCCATAGTGCTTAGAAAAATGGGATCTTACTCTTAGTTGGTACTATTGAAGGAAACACCATTTCTGAAGAAGTATGGACAAAACCTGCCCTGTTGTCAACTAATCATGGATAATAGTAATGCTTTACGTATTTCCTCTTAGCGTCCACATTCTGTAAAGGCTTGGGTTTTTTTAAGATCTTCTGCTGTAAATAACAAAGTACATGTATTTGCTGTACGAAGAGCAGTGTTCAGTTAATGTAATGACTAAATCCAATTCACAAATACACAGAAAATTGTAAGGTTTTAGAAACTATTTTTAATTCTTTCATCGTACACATATGCTGTAACACGTATGATATGGCATCTCTGGTCTGTATAAGAGGATAAGAGGATTTTAAACCCTATTCTTGATTTTCTGAGACTGATTAAAATGCTTCAGCACAGCTGAATTGTGCAGGTGTAAATTGTCTGTGTGTGGGAGGAAGAGACAGAATTGCTTCTCTTCAGCCTGATCTGACTTACACTACAGCAAACAGCCTTTTCTCCTTTATGAAATGTGTGGTAGTCAAGAAGCCTCCTGCTTCTCTTGTGATCTGGGGTACTGACAGAGTGTTTCCAGTTATTCATTCTAGATGGGAAATGCAGACAAGTACAATGCAGAACACATGGTTGGAAATGTGGTCTGTTTCTTTTGTGGAATTCTTCCATTGCTAAATCAATCTTCTCCTAAATGTCTGAAATGCCCTTGTTTTTGAGCTGTCTTTCACACACACATACACACACTCATTCACAGACATGTGTGTGCACAGATATGCATACATATGCATGAACATGTATCTGAGTTGTTCCTAAAAAATGAAGCGTTTATAAATTAATAAACCTTTTCAGCTTTTTTTCTACCATGATATTATATCTGTTTGGCAGGCTTTGATGCTGCTAGTGTCAGAGTGTCTGCGGGGCTCAAAGATCTGGGCTTCATTTACACAAGCAATTGAATGTGCACACAGAGAAGAGTAATCCAATAAAGAGTGGAAGTCCAATAGTGTTTGCAGGTAGAAAGGGGAGACACCTACAACTATTATCTGTCCATTGCCTGGAGATGAATAGGGAGACTAGACTGTAAGTGAGGCACTGAATCATATGCCTGAAGATATGTCTTGTATGTTTTTTCCTGCTGTGAGTTGCCCAAGGTTGTACTGAGTCTTTGTGGCAAGAGCATGACTTGATTCCAGATCACTTGATTTCAGTCTAGTATGTTAACCACACATTATTCTCCTACCATTACTAGAAACAATGTACCTGAAAATGCTGTGTTTCTGAGATTGCTTGGAACTGTTATTTGGCTTGACTGTCTATGAATCAATTTCAAACAGTAAGAGGGGACATATTAAAAGTGCATTGGTAAAGCATTTTGGGAAACTAAGAAATTTTGAAAGCCCCGAGAGGGAATCAAAGAGCAGAACTTTCTTGGAAGTCCATGGAGAGAGCAGCTGATGGACATAAATTTTAGAGACAACTCAAATCCTTCTAGTGTGCAAGAGCAATTGTCAATGTAAAAGCAAATAGCCTTTGTTTTTTCAGTCACTTGACTAGAAAAAAACTTGCTGTTCATAGAACACAGACTACATGGAGAGCTGCAAAGGGCCATCCAGTGGAAAATACACTTTGAGAATGTTCTTCGGACTCTTGTCTTTTCAGATTCCTGTCAATGAAGTCTCAAGATACCACCTCTTTGCTGTTATGCCCTCCTGAATGAATGCAGTAATTACCTCTATTAAAATAGCAAATACCATTTGAGGAACACTCCTATAACAACAGTTCAGGTCTCAAAACAGAAAGTACATTTTATATTCTGGAATGAGGAGTCATCAAGCAAAACAGTCATTCAGAACATTTCTCTCTTTTATGTCCCCTGATTTCCTGAAACCATCAGAAAGATTTTGCTGTGTTCTGTTTCATGGTGTTAATGGTCCAATAGGTTAAATGGTATTTGTTAAAAACTTTTTTAAAGTCCAGGAATAGACAAACTGAGACAAAGATGTAGTAGAAAGAATCAAGGAGGACATTTTTCTTGGTGTGGTGCTAAATCTCTTAGTACTTACAAGCTTTCAAAGATCAGCTGCTGTATTTTGCAGTGGAGAATTTGGGTACAATACCTAGCAGTAAGTTTTTGCTGGTTGTTACTAGTTTAACATTTATGTAGGTAACATTGACTGTAACAGCTGACTTGGACTTTCAGACAACAATCGTGTATGGCCTACTATTCCTGTATGTGTTTTCAAGTGCTATATGTTGTATGAATCCCACTGGCAGGTATTTTCTGTCGTCCACTGTATTACTTTTGTAACAAATGTTACAAATATTCTAACTTCCAAGTATGCATATGTTTACATGTACATTTTCAATTTTGCTTTTAGAAATGTTACTGTATTTTGTATGGCTTACAAAAGGTTTAGGATCAAATTTCTGCCTGGTGTGAGAATGTAAATTTATGTTACTGGAAGTTTATGGCAGTGATAAGCATATAGGAAATGTAAAGAAAACATATTCTTCTAGATTACAGAAAATATGCTCTTTGGTAACTTCTGCCAACCCAGCAGTGCAAGGGACATTTCCAGAGGAGACATTGTTACTGGGAATATATAGTTTTGCAATAATATGCTAGCAAAACACTCTCTTGATCTCATGATTTAGTTATAAGTTAAGGCAGCCCTGAAGTGGTCTGGCCTTGCGACCAAAAACTTCAAGACCTGGGGAATGTAAAAGGAGTAGCTTCTTGCCACTACTGATCCTCTGAACATTTCAGCTGCATTCAGCTAGATCAGGATGGTTTTCTTTTGTCCTTTAATCTTTCCAACAACTCTTTTCCCTTCCTCCAATACTGTCTATGCTGTTGGTTTTTATTTTGTTTTCCATTAGTAATAGAGCCATAATCAGTAACTTTCAGGATCAGTGAGCAGCTGACATTTGCTTTGGGATTACCTCAAACTGTGAGACCCTTACTACCTCCTATATTGGCCACAACCATATTTCACTGCTTATATAGATGCTAGCTACTGTATGGTGATTACTTATATTAAATTAAATGCATGGAAGAAGCTTTGCCAGCATCTTAATGAATCTTCTGAGAATGATTCTCTTGTGGTTTAGCTGCCTTGCTGTAGCTCCCAGATCTTTCATTTTCAAATCCACCACTTAGTTTTCCACAGACTTTTGTCATTTGCTCACAGATAAGGTGAAGAAATATGAAGTCTGAGAGTTGGTGCATGCTGTTGCTTTCCAAATCCCTCAAAGTTTCTTCAAACGCTGTAGACCACGGCAAATCTCTTAGGCAAATCAAGCTATTGTAAATGAAAAAAAAAATCAGATGCAAAAAATGCTGATGTAAAATTATATACATTTATGATTAAAATGCTCTCATGAAATACAGAAACACACAATATATGCTGCTCTCAAATTACTCACATGATTGCTAAAGTCATCCTGCTATTCTTAGAAACAGTTCTGCAAACATTTATTTTGCTGTACGATCACAAATAAATCCTACTTCATCTCAAAACCCACAAAGACTCAGAAGCCCTTTCTGTGACACCTTTGGATTGATCAGGATACCCCATTCCATGATTTTGGATGAATCACTAAGTCTTTTTGAGCAAGATCGTTACTATCACGGAGCTATCACCCAGATAATAGAAATGATGCTATCTCTTCTTATTGCTGACTGAATAATCACCAGCTGAAAAAAGCAGTAGCTAGTGTCAGGCAATACACAAAAGGCAGGAGAGTCAATATTCATCAGACAATGTGATGAAGAACTGAACTGGAGTGTTCTCTAGCTTCAAATAATTCTCTTTATGTTTAATATTACATTTTTAACATGAGACTGAGCAAGCGTATAGTTATTCATGTGGAGGTTCTTTACATAAATCATGGTTCTCAGGCTGCACCTCACAAAATGTGATCAGCTTTTAAAGTAAAATCCCTTTACTGGTGAGCTTGTCTGCAGAAAATATTTTAAGGAGAGATCCCCTATACAGGATATGACCTCTTCTACTCCTGTTTGTATCCACTTGAAAGCTCTCTTGCTAGGTTTCAAAATTGTCCCTGACTTGGCTTCATACTTTCCTGATTTTGTATTCTGTTCTTCTCATCCCATCTATTTCCCAGTTTTAGATTTTTCTGCCTTTTCTTTTTCTGCCCTTTTCTTCTGTGAATCATTCTTCCATGTGTACTACATATCCTTTCTTCCAAACAAATGTGGCTGGTAACTCTTCCATGGAAACTAGAATTGGTGAAAAGTGGAGTAACGCTCCTGAAAAAGCTACATTTTGACATTTTCATAAGGGTTTCACTGAAGATCTTAGTTCCTGCTTTAGACACACTTCCTTTGCAATCTATTAGTGATTTAGTGTATTGTGTGATATATAAATCTGTCACATTTTGTAATGAAAAAATACATGAATAAACAAGTTCCTAATAACCAGAAAGAGGAATTATATCTTCTTGGAAAACAGAAATGTCCATAAGACTGGCAGGTACACAAATGGTCCCTCAGACTTCCTCCAGACAATTTGCATGAGAAAGCCTTCCCTAGTAAAGCCATGCAATCGTACAGTGCAGAATATTCCTATGAGGCATCTGCTTGGGGTTTATTTTACTACTTCCATGTTGTGCTATTTTAGCATGATCATCATTAGGCTTTTGAGGTCTGAAATAAAATGATATTTTTTTAGCATAGTTATAAAACACTCACAGCATGAAGTCCATCACTGCCTCCTCATACACCACAAGTTAGGAAATGGTGTGGGATCACATTTGCTTGTTGCTATTTTCTTAATGTCAGTTGTATTTTTTTCAGGGTTTTTTTTTCATTTACAATCCATGTATTTTCCATAGAGGAGGGTGAGCTGCCAGAAACCAACACACAGAAAGCTATTCAAGATATATGAACAAGAGGCAAAAAAACCAAACCCAAAAGGGAACTCCGAGGAGACCAGTGCTATGTTCTGTGAGAAGGCGGCAGTGGAACACACTGATAAAAAGTAACTTGTGCCCATGCTTCTTCCTCTTGTTTGAAATGCAGTATGAGATGCTGTCTGAGATTAGAAAACACTCAAAACCAAATCTACGTATGCAACTAATTTAAACAAAGGGATGGGAGGGATGACTAGAACAGATCAAACGTCCAAACTGTACTTTGCCACAAGAAAAAGTGTGGAGCTGGGAGTGGAGTGGGTAAACAATTTAGTCCATATGGTCTAATTATTGATGTTCAATGCCTTTGTCATCTGCCAAGCACAGGGAGATGCAGCTTGGAAGCATGTTGTCCTGGCTGAACTTTCTGATGGTTGCCTTCCCCATATTTCTGTTCAGAGAGTGATAAATCACCAAGGACTACTGCATAACAACTCTTTTTTTCTTCTTGCTCAGGGAATGGCTGTACCTCCAGTCCCCTCCAATTATAGCTTAATACGGAGTCTATAGAGAGAAGAACAAGAGGGCAGATGGTCTGCTTACCTGTCGCACTTAGAGGGGTGCTTAAAGCAACATAACTTTTCTTTTGATTGTGGCAAAGATTCAGTAGTAAAACCAGATTGTCCTTGTGAGAGCCCTTGGGTCAAGGTAAGCTTTCTGCCAGTGGGACACATGCATGAGGCCATGATGAATTTGCCCAAGGGTAGTGGTAGGAGTCCCTGTGTTTAGGGAACTGGGCCAGGCAAGGTCTAGAAAATGGACCTTGCCGTTATGGAGAGACTGATATTTTCCCACTGACCATAACTGTTTAAAGTATCCCAGATTCTCTTGGATTATAAAATAAGTATTGTGAAACACAAGGGCAGACTCTTTGATGGAGTTCCCCTGGAAACAGGAAGGAAAAGTCAGTAGGAGGTACAAAACAACCTAGAATTCTTGGGTTTAGCTTTCAAATAGTGCTTAAATAGTTGATATCACTGTTATTAGTTCTCATGAGCTAAAGCTTCATCCTGGGAGTCGTGCAGCATGGAGACATCGCTGGCAGTCTTCTCCTTGGGATTCAATTCTGCACAGGAGTGCGGGATGGAGGATGGAGGGGCTGTGCAACCAGACTGGCTGGTAGCGAGCACAGGTCAGCTGTGCTGGAACAGCATGGTGTTCATCCTCCAGGTTGTCTCATTGTTCTTCTGGTGTTTTATCACATCAGTGTAGGATGTGTTTTTCCCGACTATGAGAAATAAATTTAACTTGCAGTACTCTTATTACTCAAATGGGGTGAGGCATACATGTTTAATATCAGTGCTGGCATTTTTGGAAAGCTTTGTAGATTATGTTTCCTGCTGTGTTCAGAATTCTCATCTGCTCAATAAAACAGTTTCTACCCCTGTCCACCCCCCAGGCAATCACAATTGCCAATTTTGAAATCAAAATAATACAGCTCTTTCGAGCTTGTTACTCTTAGAAAAGGCATATCTAGTGCCAGTACTAATAAGCAGATTTAAAGCCAAGCTTCCGCTTCATTCAGTCACACATTTTAATCAAACTTCCAGAATCGAGTAAAGCATTAAGCACACTTCTTCAACTACTCATTTTTAGTGAATTATTCAGTAAGTATAAAGCAATAATTGGCTACCATATGTTGTGACAGGTAGCCTCCCCCTCCGCTAAGCCACAAGTATGAATATCGAAGGAGCCACTGAATTCAGACTCAGGTTGTTAGTGTATTGTCATACAGAATTTTTCAGGTGGGCCAATAGCTGACCTCCACTCATGGGCAAGAACTTTTTAATCCACAAAAGGATTAAACATTCAACTGATATTTACATGAATTTTACTAGCAAATTCAGCAAGATAAAGATTCACTAGTAACTCTCAAACCAACCACTGGAAATCTAAGCACAGGCACTTTTACCGCCCAGACTTTTATCACTTCTGTGTTATTGGTTGCAGGTAAGTTCAAGTCTGTGGGAGGGCAAATATCTCTCATTTAGCCCTCTAAGAAAGGTGCTTGTATACAATCTGCAATTTGCACCTCCATACTTCAGTAAAAACAATATGAATAGCTCTGATCAGTGCAGGAAGCTATATTGTGCTCTAGAGCAGCCTAATCAATTGCCAGTTCTTAGTTTCCAAATCAAAGCTGTTTATTAGATATCCAAGAACAAATGTGTATGCATGCAAGTCTGATTTCTAAAGGAACTCAAATAACTTAGAAATAACTCTGCTTACTAAGAAGATAAGCAAATCCTAGGCTATGAACACCTGAAGTAACAAATATGTTCCCAGGCTGAAAGTCTTGTAAGTTTGCAGGGAAATTTAAATGGTATTACCATTACAGTTCCGAATGTTTGCCCTTCCTCTGTATGGGTGTAATGACAGTCAGACCGACAGTGATCAGAATAATGAAATCATATAGTGATAATACAGCAAATAAACATTACAAATAAAATCATATAATTTCTTTCATTAATTCTGCATGGCATATTCTCTGGCTAAGTATGTCAATGAAGTGCATAATACCTCATCATGCAGATATTACATTTGTTAAATGAACTGAAACCTGATCATTTAATTAACAATTATCTGGCTGCGTAAAAGACTTTAACTCCATTTGAATATATTAAAATATACAGTAAAGATTTCCTAGGTTTTAAATCCACGTTTTGAGCAGCAAACAGGGAATAACTCTGCCTGTGTGTGATATTATTATCCTGGAACTTCTGCTTCCTATCAAAGAGCAGTCCAATTGGTTGTACTGTTAAGACTGAAGTGTTACAAATTTGGGGAGCCCTTTGCAGATTGGTTATCTGTGCATATTTACCAATTGTCATCTTAATGTATGCATGTTTCTGACACAAACGCATATATATACAACAGGAGACGGAGAGTTATAGGTAACCTCTAAATAAGTAACTTGATAGGACACCTACATACAAAGAGAATGTTACCTTAAGGACAATGCATCATCTATAACTATTGATATAAATATATCTTTATCTATAGCTTTACCATAATGGAGGAGTCTGTGTTGACTGCATATTTTTTTTACAATGAGGATAGGAATGTTCAAATAAGTCCCCTTAAGGTAGATTTAGACATGCTTATTGAAGGCGTTCGTGTGCTGTTGAGATTTTATTCTCACCATTAACTTGAATTAGCCTATTTTTAGTGCTGAAGAAGAGACAACTGATGTAATTGTATCAAGTTTAGAACAGCAGCTCTCCCCACTTAGGCACAGGTAATAAAGCACTGAAGGTAGCACAGTTACCAAGGGTTTCAAGAAGCTCTTAGTTTTGGTTAAAGGATAGAAAATAGGTTAATTGATTTTATTCATGAATGAAAACAATTTCAGGCTGGTAATGCATCAAAAAACCCAAAAGCCATTTCAGAGTTGCATAGTAAAAACAGTCATATTTTATAGCTGAACACAAATATATTGTCAGCTACTGCCTGACCAATTATGAATTTCTGAAATGGAGCTCTACAATCACATTGCCCCACAAGAAAAGGAACAGAAGAGAGGAGTTTTTCTTACTCTGATACCTGGCAGAGTCTCCAGTTTAGTCACTCCTCTTTCCTAAAGAGCAACATCTGGCTGCTAATGTGTTAGCGCTTATCTTAACGTTATTTTTAAGATTTCAGGAAATACATCCTACAAAAACTGCTGCGGGTAACAGGCTTAGTTCTAAACAGAAACTCACAATGGTACTTTCCTCTGACAAAAGGAGGAAAGGATTTAATATAGAATATTTGTACAGTCCCTTAGAATTCCCTTGAAGTTTTTATGCAAAAGACATACTAGAGATAGAAGTTAGTTTTAATAATGAAACTTTTATGATGATCCTTTGATACTGTGAAATATGATTTCCTTCCACCTATTTTGTACGTTGAAAAAAGAGAAGAAACTAAGTTCTGACTTACATACCGACTACCAGGATCACTTACAACTCAGAAATGATGGTACTAACAAAAAATTAATGAAGAGAACATGTTCAATTTTTTTCAAAACAGGATCTTTCTAAAGCAAAGTTAGCACTAGTAACTGATTTTAAATATGTTCCTTTTCTTTTTTTTTCATAAAAGTAAATTTCTTCCTAAACCCTAATTAATAGATTCTTTGGCCCAAAGCAACATGACAAGTAATGAAGCTGCAAAATAAGTAACAGTAAAAAATTCTTTGTTTGTGTGTGAATTTGCACATTTTGTCCCATAGAGCATGTCATATAAGCAGAATAATACTTGCCCTGCCTTTTCTTCTTGAAGTCCTGTTTGTCATTGCTCTTTATCTTGAGTAATGATTTACACTTGAACTGAGTGTAGAGAGTGTAGAATAACTTCTCCACATTTAGGAGCATTTTATACCCAGTTTAGGCTGGCATTTGTGCAATTGCTATGCAAGAAGAACAATGAGTGAAGCCCTTCAACTGTAAAAATGGATGATTCAGCAAACTGTTGCTTGTATGAGTCACCCGTACTCTGCTGAGCAGATTTTCACTCTTAATGACTCTGCACACCATCCCGAGAAAGCATCCTGAAGAAAAGCTGTGAGCAAAGTAACACCCATCGCACCCCGGCTTCGCAGGCAAAGAGTACCTATCACCCACAGTCAGCTTGTCTGGATTTAGCTGGCATGTTATAAATTGGACACATTCAAATACAGATTTGTCTTGCTACAACAAAATCCGTAATTTCAGGCTTGTTGTCCATGTACGTAAACCCAGCATTGGCAAGTAAATCTGCAGCGCAGAATAGCTTTATTTAGCAAATCACTATTTATCACTGGGACAAAGCCCATTCCTACCAAACAATTTGAGCAGTTAGGCTGGTGACCTTATGTTTGAACAGAAATCCTAGGTGAAGGACTTCTTACGCATCCCATATAGCATGAAAGGACAGAAAAGCCAAAAGAAAAGTTCAGAAAACGTTTTAAATGCCTTTTAGAGCCAGATTTAACTGCTGATCTCTGACAATGTAACTGTTTAGTTACAGAAAAGCATTCTATAATTGTCTTGTTTGTAAAATACTTTCTGGAATGACCTCCATGTAAACTGAATTCCCAGATCAGTTGTGTTCTCCATATGAGCAAAACTCATCCGTTGAAGTTGTGGCTTTTATTCTCAAATAGAAGTTTTCTGTGCAGGTCATAACAAGTTCAATCCTAAATGAGAAACTTTTCAAAGGTTGTGTCCAATTACAAACCAGTAATTTAGGTCAGCGTGACTGTGTAGCCAATTTGTAAGGCAAGATGATGCAAGGACTGGGTAACTTCAATCACCGCAAAAATGGTATTTTTAAAAAATAAGCCTAATTTTTTCAAGGTTGGTTATTTCTATACTTGTTGAATTATTTATACTAATAAAGAGCACTGCCCAGTCCAACATTCTTTGGTTTCTTATCTACCCTATTTACATAATTGGCAATGACCTGCATGTGCAAAGCAGCAAAGGATTCATTCACTGTTCTGTGTGGAGAGGCAACTGCAAGAACTGCACGTTGCCTTTTAAAGTGGAGGTACTTTTTGATTAAAAAGTGCTTGACTTGACAAATTCCAGTCTTAATTCTACAAACATACATACCAAATGTGGAAACCTTTTAAGTCCTCTGATATTTCATTTATATGCCAGATCTCAGACTAAAGGTGAACAAGGGTATCCATTTTGCTGGAACTCATCAGACTAGTCCTCCATGCCATACATCAGCTAGCAAATACATCTATCACTCATGAATGCCTAATTACTGGGAGGGCAACAAATGCAGTTCAGCCAGTTTTGACACCTACAAAAATGCTTTATTTTTGTGCCTATGATGAATGGTATACAAAAAAAGTTTCTTCTTTTCATGTATAGTTGACATCATACTTCTTACTTTGATGAGTAAATATTGTACATATCTCAAGCTCACAAAATATCTAACTTTAAAAATCTTTGCCTTACTACCTAAATGATAGTTTGGAATACTCATTACGCTGAGTCCAGAGGACATGGGTTTTTTTAAACCAGCATCTCTGAACATCTGCTTATATGCAGGACAATCTTTAGGGTAATGTATTTTCAAAATCAAGTACTAATCACGTTCACTATAATAAAACTCAGGTACTATAGAAACATTTCACTGGTTTATCTTGTAATATTTTACAAAGAAGTAAAGTTTAACACCATTTTCTAGCTGGAGAAACTGAGTGTGAGAAAGATAAAGTGACAAGACTGAGGCCATGAAAACAGCTAAGCAGAGACAGAAACAATTGAAGCTGTCTGTGTGGCAGTACTTCAGCCACATGCATGAGTGGTTTTTCTCATTTTGGATACAAGAGATTCAAACATTGGATTCTGCTCTGGGTTTTGGAATTTTGAGTTGAGATCTCAGCTAAGATCAGCCTCTAACTGATTTATAGTTATTTAATACTGGGCTATTTTTGGAAGAATGGAAATATACATATTGTGTTTCATATATTGACTAATACTGAAACATGCTTGAAATCACAAAGAAGAGAGGGTAGCTTAACAGGGAGGTGAACATAGCTAAAAAAAAGTCTTTACATTTACTAAATTGTGGGTCTAGAATACAACACACCAGAAGGTGACAGATTGCATTCTCCTTCAAATGAAGTGATTCTGGAAAAGAACAAAGAGTGGGCAAAGAAAAAGCTTTTCATTCAGAGAAATTAAAGGGCCACTACTTAGACACCACATTTCAGGCAGAGATGAGCCTGACAGGCACATACCCACTTTCTCCCAGACAGCTGTTTATGCCCAGTCTTTGGAAAAGGGAAAACTGAAGATGTTGTAGCCAGTGAAGCCACTCTCTGACCACCTGGGAATTCCCTTTATATAATAAAGCCTCTCAGCAGTTAAAACTGTTTTGTCTCACTGGAGTAGTGCAGAGCTGCTAAGCTGGCCTGAGGGTCAGTGTCTTCATATTACAGAGGAGGAATTCAGAGACTACTCAAACTATAACATCAAGTAAAGAAACCTGATTTGTGGCCTTCATAAATCCAGTCTTCTATTTAAAGAAGAAAAAAGCTTTCGGATTGATTAACTGTGCCAAGGAGGGATTTGGAAATACCGGAGTAGAAACCTCTGGCATTGCTCTAGTTCAGAAAGATAATTGTTAAGTAAACAGAACTTTCAAAGCAAGAGCTTTGCTCTACATAGCAAATAAGCACTTAATCAGGTATGTAAATGGAGGAGAGGCATCTCAGGCATTTTCTGAAGGTAATTTAGGGGCACTTAGGACTGCTGCTATGTGCTCAGGTTGGTACCCCTAGTAGATTTATAGAAGTAGTCAAAAGATTTTAAGAAACTAGATAAAGGTTCTTCAGAGCTACACAGAAGATTGGAGATCACTGTGGAGATGCTGAAATTGCTGGGAGGTACTTCAGATTTATTTATCCATCTTACTCCTGGAAAAAAAGGCTCTGATCAGTCCCACGTTTAAGAAACATGGAAAGATTCTTGCTAAAGCAGAAAAAGGATAGTAGGAAAAAATCAGAGAAGAAGCTGTGTAATAAAGAATTGAATTATGCATGCATGTATTTGAAGTTCTATATTTAGAAAGAAAAGATGGCAACAAGGAACATGAGGAAGTACTGAGAAGAGGATGCAAATGTTCTGTGGGGAATTACTGTTGCTCATTTCTCTTTGTCAGCTGGTTGGTCTGCTTTCGGGCGAATTACTGAGAAGATGTGTCAGAAGTTGAGTCTCTGTCACTGCAGGGATTCTGCTTAAAGGTGGACTTTGCACGTGTAATTCACTCGGGTCTGTTGCCAGTGGAGGGATGGTTAAGAAAGGTGGTGTCCAAGTTCATCAGGAAGTGTAGCAGCACAGGGACCAGCAATGCCATCTGGCAGGGGAGCACTGAACGCTGTACCCTGGTACCTCCCCTCTTCCACACAACGCTGCTGCCTGTGGGTCTGCTCTCTTAGCTGATGCAGGGCCACCTCCACAGCAGGGGCTCCATTGGGTTTTGGGTGCTGTTACTGGAAAAGGAAGTGATGTGGGTGTTCTTTATGGAAAGGATTACATGGACTTGTCTGGTATTTCTCTAGTCAAAACAAAGTGTAAGTTCACTTGGGCAGCTGAGATATGGCTCCTGGAAGCTGGAAGCTACTTCGTCATGTTCTGTCCTCTACCATGCATTTCCTGTTTGACAGCGGTCACCACCAGTTTCCATGAATACTTAACAGGATGCAATTTAGATGTTTTTTCCTATGTATACACTGAACATATTAAGAATAATCACATTAGTGATTTCCCTCACCTTTTTTTTTTTTTTGAGTATTGTGAAGGAAAGTGATCTCACCTCCAAAACTGGATTAAATTTGTCCAACATATTTTTTTCAAATGTTGACTTACGCATCCATAACAAGAAATCAGTTGCAAAACTAACAGAATTTTCTTGTTAACTATTCACGTTTCCAAATGGAATTAAATTGCTTTTAGGGACTGTCTCCCAAATAAGTAAAGCTAAATTCAATGGATAAATTGAATAATATTTTACACATCTCTTCAAACAAAAGTATCTTGTGTGCAAAAAATTAATAACAAATATTAAAAAAGCACTTAGATACAAACATTTAAAGCCAGACTGAGACTTCCACCCATACAATAAAAGATATGTACCACCAATGTAGGATAATTCAATGGTTCTTAAAGTTACAGTCTATTATAGTCTGCCAATCATTTTCTAAATCTGCCATTAAAACCACATACCTCACTAAGAGAACTTTTTTTCTTAAAAGGCGGAAAACCTGTTATTTTTGTGACCTAAAGCCATATGGTCTCTCTCAGACTTTCCTCTGCAGCACAAATTCACTTGTATTATTGAGATTAATTCTCTGTTCAGTAAATGCTTGTGAATCACACCTTTACCCATCTGCTATCCTGTGTCAAAGAAATGGCATTCCTATATCTACAAGCATTTTATTCGCCTAAGGTTTTTGAGTGCTGCTCTCAGACTACATTTTCCACAGATTTAATTTTTATTGATTCTTCCATTTCATGTCTGTCTGTCTCATGTGCTCAGTCTCTTGCGGTGGATACACTAAAATGTGATTGTAATGGGTGAAGTCACCAGACTGCTGACCTGATTCAAGGTACATTTCTGAGAACACGCCAGATGATCCTATTTTAATAGAAAATAGGTCACAAATTGTCCCCCACGGAAGTTCTTTGCATTGCCATTAAGCAGTTGTGCTTGTAAATATGGAAATACTGCTTTAAAATTTGTAATTAACTTTATTCTGACAAAAACTGATTTTCTGTCCCCATGATAATAACGTCCTCAGGTTGTTTGCAAATTGGTTTGTAGAAGACAGTTCTGTGTTTAATTTTAATTCTTTGTAAAATATTTTTTGCAATGGTGTGTACATACAGTTTCCAATCTTATGCTGAGTGAAAAAGGTAAGGTTGCTCTTTAGGAAGGAGACATTCCTTTTCTCTGCTTGTATATGTATGTGTGCAGAGCTTTACATAGTCCTTGGCGATGCCAGTCCTTTGCTGGAGCTTACAAAGCCAACTGTATAATGAGAATAAGTAGACATTAGGAGGGGAATAGAGAACATGAATCAAGTGGTTTATGTTCCCGATGACTTGTAGTTTTTAATAGATCCAGGTTGAAACTAAGTTGGCATCACATTTAAAATATCCCAAGATCTGTTCTTGTTCCTGTTTTCAGAGGTCTTGCCACTGTTATGATAGAAATAGAAACTACTGGCTTTACTTCCCATGCTTTGCTTTTCTTTTTTTCTTTTTGCTACGTAAAAGGCTGCTGACATTTCAAATGACAAATCTAGTTTCCTCCAGTTCTCAAAAGAGGAAGCCTGACTTCAGTGAACATGTGAAACAGACATTGCTGCCAAGTGGAAATGGTGCCTTTTTGGGTTAAAGCTTCAAAGAAGGGATCCTGTATTAGCAGCACTGAGTTTACTGCATATCTTGAACACAAAGCCAGATAATGACCTTCAAATCTGAATATACAGAAGGCACCTTTACTAGCAGGTCTCGCAACTCCCAGAATGAAAGAGGGTTTGGCAGCCAAACTAAGGAAGTTCTGCAATCATTCCCATTTCCATTAGACAAGGAAAAGCTACACAGAGGTTAAAAAGGGCAATTTAGGTGGGTGGTTAAGGTGGCGTGAATATTATTTTTACCTGTCCTTTCAGGTGCGGAGAGCAATCACTGGATAGATAAAGTCACAAGCCACAAGGATCATTTGGTGACTCTCTACTTTGTTAAAGCTGAAGTGGCAGGGAATCAAGAGCCCAGTGTGTGTGTGGATTTGTAGAGTTAAGGCCACCCATTAGTTTCATGGCAAAGCCTCATGTTATCTGAAGAGGGAAAAAATTCCTTGTTTTAGTGAAAGAGCCTGCACTGTTTCTGCCTTATTTCTCTCTACAGGGTTCTCTTTCACAACCTTTACTATGACCGGGTTGCAAATTAAAAGGCAGGGTAGGGAAACATAAATTATGACCTATGGTAGAGAAGTTTAAAGCAAAGAGATATTTAAATACAAGTGAAAATAAAAACGAGGCAGTATAAGTAAAAGTAGAGGTCACATCTACTCAGCACAGTCACTGTTGTTTTTATAGTGGGAGTGACAATGAACTCCAGCAGAAGCACAGATTCCAGCTGTGTTCACTGCTGCTCAAAGATAGAATGTAACAGGTATCTCTGCTGCCAAGAGCTTCTACGTGCAACCTAGTTTTATTCAGCTTCTTCACAGAAGAACATGTTCTAAAAGAAAGTCATCGTTCTTTGAAAGAGGGAAGACACCACAGAACGTTACATACTGTCACTAGAAGAATTGTGACAGAAATGCTTTCACTGATTCTACTGCAAAGAGAACAAATTTATATTTATATCTTTTTTTTTCACATAAATCTCTTTAGAGATCATGTTATTTGCAGTTCTCAGGAAAGTACAGCTTTTCAAAACCCCCTTTTGAGAAAACCATATATAATTATGGAACAGCACTGAGTGGCCCTAAAGTAAAAGTGTCCAGTGTGTTCTGAAAAAAATATATAATGTTTAGGACACTGTATGAATCATCTTTATTATCACAAAAGGAAGCATCCAATTAGAAACAGACATCTGAAATTTTGAGTGAGGGCATGGTAGACCACAGAGACTGGTAAAGTGGGGAAAAAGCATAATAACATGCTTGTGTTAGGCTGGTGTACTATTTAGTACCAGTGCAACTGTGGATCAGAAGAATGTTACTTGCCAAATAATGTTTTTGCTTTAGTGGTCTGGATACAGTTACAGAGTAACTGTGAATGACAAGCCTGGCATATAAAAGGTTAGCAGATATGACAATCTTGGCATATAAATGGTTAGCAGATATTCATTCCACAACTTAGGCAGCTGTCTGGTGCAACTCGATATATTTTGTAAGTAGTTTTCCATATAAAATGTCTCGCAGAAGGCTTTACAGCTAATCATCCTCTGTATATGCATACACAAGAGGATGCCAGTTGCAATATAATCCATATTTGGCATATAGAGATATAGTATAGGCAGAGGCCAGTGAATTAGTATCTACTGTAAAAGCAGACACTCGTAAACAGCAGCTAATTAAGAGTTTATCAGCATGTCACTATGCACAACAAACCCTAATATTTCAGTAAAGCATAATAATGTGTGCAAACTCAGCTGTCATATCTTATCAGATTGGAGGCTTATGGGAGCTGAGGACATGACACTGCACACAGCACTGTGCTGTATGTGGGAGTAACAGGGTAGAGTATGACAGGATGGTTCTGCTCTAAATCCTCATCACTGCTTACATTTTTCAGAATTAAAACTTGAGAAAAATTCTTACTCTATACAACCTTTAGTGAGGTGAGGCATTGGGATCTTTTTACTAAAAACAGAAAGCAAGAACTAAGTGTACAGTATTAATAAGAAAAAGCAGTCTACATTATCAGAAGACAGCTGCTTTCACAACACCAAAGAAGCAACTGAACAAAGGAACAACATCAGTAACTGCTCCTGGACATTCAACAACATACATATGATGTGATTGTATGAAGTATGTAAGCATTTAGTTCTTTCAGTGGGAGAAACATGGCAGAAATAAAGTGGTACTTGTTATGCCAATATGAAGAATATTTTCATTTCCTTCTGTTTTCTGTTAGTCCTACAGAACTCTTATTTTCCTAACCACAAAGTAGCAAAGATTGCACAGGAACAATATGAAACGGATACTTTCTGTTTAATGCTTTAACTTGTGTTCCCTCCATCAGAATCACTAATCTTGCAGCTTCGGGCTCATTCAAAGTTCCACAGCTTTGCAATATTGCTGAGGGGTCAGCTGGGACAGGGTGAAGGTATACCAAACGATCAGACTTCAGTCTGGCAGCGGCGAGTCTCTAAATGTCTGATATCAGTATCATTACAAAAAGTATTGTTTCCCAGTCTTCTAGATTCGTTTTCACAGGATTGGAAGAAGATTCATTACCCATGCCTGACATCTTTCAAGTGGACAGCCTGGCTTCCAGATTGCCAGGGGTATTTGACAGAAACCACTGCTGAAATCCAGGAACTCTGAAGGAATGGGAAGAGCCTTTGACCTGGAAAACCTTCTTAAAGAAAGGAAAGAGACTGTCCTTTCTGTCAATGCAGAAAGTAGACCTGATGGAGCTGTTTGCCTTTCGAAAAGGGGAAATGTGACTCTGAGCTACATCAGAATCCAACTGACTAATTTTCATATTTCCAACATTTATTAACAAGGACCGACTGTTTACAGTCTCTATCAAATGCAAGGAGTAGCGGCCATCAAATGAAGGTATTAGCAGCTGAGTTCAAAGCAGAACGGGTAGCAGACCTGTGGGAACTTGTTACCAAAGGCCACTGTGGATGCAGGAAGTTTACAGGGTTGCAGGGAAATGTTGATTGACTGGGAGAGAGATCTGTTGATGGTTTACCGAACAAGCAGTATCAGGTTTAGGAAGTCTTCCAGTCTGAAAGAATCGAGAGGCTGGGAGAGTGCTAGAGAGTATATTTTTGATCCATTTTTACTGAGTTTTATGCACCTAGTTATGGACATTTTTGGAAATAGAATATGGGGCTAGACAAACCCCAGGCTCTTCTGTTCTTATGTAAAGAAATTACTGAATTACAAACTGCTGGTTATCAGGATCTTCCAGATACCAGGGAATGCTGATGATATACTCATCCTCTTCTTATATTCTTCTCTAGGTCCCTGCTGTTGACCAGTGCTGGAGACAGGAGGTGGGGCTACATGGACCTTCAGATCTAGTATAGCTGTTCTCATACTCAAGAACAGCAATCTAATTCAGGATACCACTCTTCCAGTCACCTTTTTTACCAAGACTGTTCAGAGGCATCTACTGGCATATCCTACTACTTTTCATCTGTCAAATAATCTCTGTGGGTAATTCCAGAAAAAGGAAGTAAAACCAGAGTACTTAAGAGAATGCCTGTGATCATGGCTTGGCTCCACAGCTACAAAGCTTTGAACACCCCCTGCCTCCATTCAGTCTCACAGACTATAAAACCATTACAACTGGTCTCAAAAATGTTAAGAACAGTTGTTTATATAAACAACCCTTTTATCTTCAAACAATGTCTTTTGGTCTAAATACTGCACCTATGATCACAAATTTCTGCTTATTATGTGGCTTAAAATAAATAAACAAAGGACAATAGAAAAATTGCAGTAGGCCCTTTTGCTTAATTTCCTGAAAATACAGGAGTGGCTTCTTGGTGGGACTTTCCAGACGTATGTACTCAAGTCAGTTTTCTCTGAAACCACAAAAATGTCTCAAAGTTTATGCCTGTTTGTAATTGTGCATTTTAGAACATTTCTGATTCTCTGTTAGTCAGAACTTGATGAAATATTACAGGAATGTGTGCTTCATTTTTTTTAATGCTGAAACTAACAAAGGATGATTTTCAAAAAATATCAAAGTCAGGCATCTAAGCTCTTTTTCAGAAGTGACTTTTCCATTCAGAAGCCTAAGTTCCAATGAAAATTAAAGTCATGTATTCATGAGATGTCTAATCAAGGAAAGAAATGTTTTAAGTAATTAACTAGGACTGTTTTCACACTGAAATGTGAAGTGTCATCTAAGGTCACCAACTAAACATGTAGGAAAAGCTTTTTTCTACTCGTATTAGTACCATGTGCAAAATATATGGAAAAAGGTCTACAGAGATTACCAGAATGGGAATTTAAAATACAATTTTTATAATGTCAGAACGGAGAGACTTGTTTTTTCACAGTCTTCTACATTATGGAATTTATTAGCATCCATGCTTAAAAACACAGTGTGTAGGAGTTTCCAAAGGTCCATGGTGATTTTTAACAACCATAAGCAACAAGGTAGCAAATCTCCAATTTCAGCACCCTCTGTATATCATTGCTTTCTTTTTCACCAGGTCATGGTTGAAAGTGCCGCTTCCCTGATCCAGTGAGGTCTATGTATTTTTCATGCTGTCCATAAACATGTTGCAAATAAGTTGTGGTCACATTTTTCTGGTTTCATGTCAGACACTGTAAATCTAAAATGTGTCAAACTTCGTCCTCCACATGTAAAAAGCCTCTTCTGTATGCTTAAAACAGCAAGTATTCTGCAATGTAATTGTTTTATTAGTCATATGCATTTATTATTTAATTGAAGATATGTAAAGATTTTGCAAGAAGGCACAATGAATGTAGTTTTACTGAAAAGGCTGGTAAATTAAATGGCAGGGTTTTATTATGCTAAATATCACCGTTCACTATCTTGCTCCTGTAGTTTGAGTACATGCTTTCTAGAAGTTTTCTTCATACTGACCCACTGAAAGGAGTTCCAGGATTCCTTTAATGAAAACACATTAGACTACGAAGAAATCTTGAGTTAAATGGGAAAGAAGGAGAGTGTAGGTAAAACTTCAGAACCACGTGGCTATACTGCAGAAGCACATAACAAGTGGCACTGCTAGGGAACATTGAAATCCCTTAATCTAAGTGAGCATCTGATTGTATACAGAAATGATACAAAGACTGCGTTTCTAGTGTTCAGTAGGATCACACAGAAGATAATTTCTCAGTAAGAGCAGGAAGAAAGGAAGGAACTATGAGCCAGAAAGGAGAGCCATTAATGGCTTTTTTTTCTCAAAATAGCTCAAGGGAAATGGCAGCTGAGAGAAGGAATTCAGTCTAAGAAGCTTTTGTGAATTTGCATGGGAATTGATCAGTTGTGAATGAATGTACTTGTCAATTTTTGGTACAATTTACTGGAGGAAGATGTAAAAGCACAGTCATTTATGACTCTGATAATGTAGAAGTGCTTAAATTCATTTTGCTTAGTTCTTGCTAGCTACCTCTAATTGCTGATAAAATTCTACATAAAACCTGAAGAAGGTCAGGTCTCAGGCCGGAAAACTTGAGCCATTTTTGTAGATTACAGTTTCAGTCCTGGTTTTAAGCATTTCAGAACATATAGCTCAGATTTTTGGCTGTTTTATAAATATCTTGAGAGTATCTGGTACAGAAATGGTCTAATTCATCTGTGAGATGAAAGACAAA
Source organism: Falco biarmicus (assembly GCF_023638135.1). Classification (NCBI taxonomy): domain Eukaryota; kingdom Metazoa; phylum Chordata; class Aves; order Falconiformes; family Falconidae; genus Falco; species Falco biarmicus. The sequence continues at coordinate 17,954,441 of NC_079294.1, read as the reverse complement.
AGAATGTTTACTCTGAAATCCAGTACATCTTACAGCCCCATTCAAAGAATAAGCTTCTGAAGTAATTGAAGAAACAGATAATCTACCTCCGGAAGAGTACAGGGCAAGTTGGTCACTTCTAAAATGAAAAAGAACAGATCTTCCTAAATTTGCAAAAGAATGATTATTTGGGTCTATACATTTTTCATAGGTGTCTTGACAGAAAACTGTTCACAGCTGTTGATGTCAGATTTTAGCCTCTACATGCTCACTTGTCATGGAAGCAAGTAGACTGACGAATGGATTTGTATTGGAATAGCTAAGACAGAGGTGATCTTAAATACAACCACTGAAAATACTAAAAGGACACTTAAGGAAGCGTTGGGAAAATTCTGCAGTACAGTGGGTATGTAACACACCTCAAGGACTTCCAGGAACCAGACTTCTGTACTCCTTGATGTCTCCTATATGCCCTTAATAGAACAAATATTTCTGTGACCTAGCTTTTAGTCATATATGTTTATCATCTCATTGAAGAATTCTGGAAATTTTACAAAAGAAAGCACAAACAGGTTGCTATCTACCCATGTAACATCCAGGAATTGTCTCTTCACATAAAAGATGACCCTAATATTTTTTTATAATGCCTGCCAATGGCTAGACAGAGCAATACGAAATATGTCAGTAAATATGAAAGTCTGATCAACAATATGTTGCAAGCTCAGTCTTGAGATGCTAGAATCAAGATTTTATTTTTCTGTTATCTAAAGCATGGCATTTATTCCTATATAAGATGAGTATGAATGGCTACCAAACCAGACTTTCACTTTGATTACTGAATGTGGAAATACATAATGAATTTTTGCTCCATCTATTGTTAGGTTAAATTTCCCATCAATCCATATTGGGAAGTCTTTATTCAGGGAGGAATAGAAGGGAAACCTCTGGAACCAAACTAAGGCAGATTCTAATAGATCATTTGTACTGTTTGTACACAGTGAATTTGTAGCCACCCAGCCCTGTAGATTCTGCAAGCCAAAGTGAGAGACCCTCAGTCTGTGAAGACAGAACTTTGCATGCACTTGCATCCACCTTTACCACCATGCTAGTGAGCCTTCTTGATAGCAGCTGCAGAGGTAGCTTCAAGGAATATTATGCTTCTGCTCTGCTTATCTTCATATTAGTTTTTTATAGAGAAATCCAGAGAGGATTGTGATTCAGAGAACAGCTGCTTCCTTGATTCGCCTCTTCCTGTTCTCACTCAAAGGCTGCTGTACGTAAGCAGAAGGGCATCAGCAGGCTCACGGGCAGGGAGGGGAGGAAGCCATGCCCGGAAACAAGTACTGCTTTCCTCAAAACACAGGCAGAGAGACACTTAAATATACCTGCTTCTTTTCGTATTCAATTCAAAAAGGAATTTGACTTGAGTGCAGCATAAAGATTTTTGGACACTGAGTAATATCCCAATTCCAAAGTAAGAAAGTCAAAGGAAATAGCGTCATTATATGTAATGACTCCTACATTTTAAAATATCTGTGAAAATTCTTGATACAGTTAGTAAGGAAACATACACTAATTGTATGATTAGGCAATTAGAAATTGCCTGAAAATTGTCGAGAAAATCTGGGTTAGAGTTTATATCCCAGTCAAAATATAATATCCCGATGTTTCACCAACACCTGGAACCTAGTATGCATTTGGCTACCTGTGGTAGGCAGAATTGTTTAATTTAGCTTTCTATATACAGCCTGTAGGTTAGGAACAGAGACAGTACTCTGCAATTTTAGTGATTGTTGTCTGTTTACCATAATTACAGAGATATTTTAAACTTCCGCATTTTGTTGTAGGCATAATATTAGGTAGGGAATAGCAGCAGAACATTTTGAGTAATCTGTTATTGTGGACACATCCTGAAGACCAGCTGATGCTATATTTAGTCACTATGTGGTTAACTGTGACTAGACTGAGGATGTTTTTTTTTTTTGTGTTTGAAGTTGCAAATGTTGATTTTTGCAGTCTGAAATGCCTCAATTAAAGAAATAATAATCTTAGTTTTAATTCGAAGCTGTGCATATGTACACACACATGCAGATTTTTCCTTTTACTTTCTGGTGACTAGTTTATATAGCTGTAGCTCAATTTAATTCAATTAAGTTTCTCTTCAAGCAAACTAGCTGAACAATATAAAAATATAAATTCACATCTGACTCCAATATAACCTTTATTAAGGACATATCCTTAACATATAGTTTACATATATATATTCAGATCTAGATCCTGTATCCTGATCTTGTTCACACTACATAGAATCAAACAGATAACACTCTAAAAGAAGTTTAAGAAAAACATACACAAAAGTTATTCAGCCAGGTATCTTTAAAAATAACAACTATAGAGGTTAAAAAAAACCCAAACAAACTTTTTGAATTGGTGGGATTCCTAGCTGCAAGGATGTGATTTGGCATTCTGGGTTAAGCTGTGACTGCTGTAACCTCCTCTTAGTTTTATGGCTACTGTAAGTACCAGCAGCAATTGCAGCCTCTGTTCAGGGAAGTTCAGGAATTCCTTTTCTACAGACTGTGAACCCACAGACACGGAGGGATAGGGAAGGAAGCTGAATCATGCTGTTTCCTCTGCACAGGACAGTACAGTTAGTAAATTAGAGGCATTATTTGCAAAAAAGCATTGGCGAGCTGTGAAACAATTTCAATTGATTTTGGGCTAAGGCTAAAGTTATGCTTTTATCAAAGGTTCCATTTATTGCACTGAAGCCACAAAGGTACCTTGAAATGTTGTCCCTAAGGTTTACTGAGATGTGTGATTAATGAGTGTTTATATAATTTCATTATATGTGTGGAGCCTACATCTATATAATATCTTATTTGTTTCTCTGTAATTTTTTGATTTTTGATAAACGGCATGGTTGCTCTTAGTAAGATGTACATTATGTATCTTTCTTAGGACACAGGGATCACCCAAAAAACTCTGGCTTTCAATGATCAACATCACATTCGTAATTCAACATCACAAACCTTACTTACAAGAAATATTCATTTTGCAGCCATCAGTCAGTGCTCCCAGATATTATTTTTCCCAAGTCTGTCATGACCTCTCTGCAAGAAATTCCCCTTCCTGCTTCTCTACCAGTAGAATGGTTCACAGGGATGCTTCCTAACCCACATCAGGCAAATCCAGGAGGCAAACTCAAGTGTTAGCTAAAGTGTTCTGCCTGTTTTTAACACTGTGAGTTCAGGAGTGCTGAAAGGAACCTCTATCCTGACAAGCAGTGAGGACCAGCAACCTTAAAAACAAGAGAGGTGAAGCAGCTGGAGCTATAAAATCTACATAATGGCGTAAGAATTGCAAATTGCTCCTGCCCTTTTCAAAAAAGTAAGTCGTTGGCTGTTTAAGTCATGTAGGTACTCCTGAAAGTTTTACCCGTTGTTAGCAGGAAATGATCCATGCTTCCAGGAGATCCAAACATGTTAATTAAGGGAAGATCCTAGGCATTTGGGGAACACACACAGTGCTTTCTAGCTTACAGTGTGTACTCAATTCAAGGAACCAGTCTCGAGATAGTCTGAGACAGTATCCTTTGAAATACACACTGTATTTCAAATCCTCAATACCATTTATTATTATTCTCCATATCCCTGCTCCTTTTTGGCCTCCCCACTTACTGGTAGCAACCTTAGCTCTGAATGTATCAGAATTCTTTTGCCAGCTTTCTTTCAAAAATAGTCTTTCAAAGTGCAACTTAGCTGCTTCACTGCCCATATGCCTCAAGCCTCTTTCAGCTACTCATGAACCCTGTGATCTGTGCAGATCTATCTCTGCTTCTAATCGAAACAGTCAACTATTTAGCAATGACTATGGGGCATGCTTACAGAAGGTGACTTTAGGGATACATAGGGCTACTCTTCCTCAGTCATCTACATTAAATGGAGAGAGAAGGCCTCAGGAGTGAGGACTGAGGATGATAAAGAGACTAGAATTGTCAGCTGTCAAATGCCAAAATGTTTAATGTTAATCCCATATTATGTACAGATGAGAAAATCCTGCCTTCTGAGATATTCATAAACCTTCCAAAACTGCTTTGTAAAGTACAGGTAGTTATAATTATCCTTATAGTACAACTGGGGTAAAGGCACAGAAAGATATAAAGATTATTTGAAGACATGAAACATGTCAGCATCAGAAAACATGGTTGTTTGACTTCTGTGTATCATTTGACCCCCTTAAAGTGCATACCTTCTCAAGGCAAAACCTGTGTAACAGTAGGTAAGACAAGAATACAGTTTTAGCTAAACAAAGTTATGTGGCAGAGTCAGTATTAATCATGATTGATACTGCAGCCACTCCAATCCAGCTGTACCACATTTCCATCTAAGATAAATAAAATCTTCTTCCTATATTATCTACCGGCCACACCCATATGACGTTGTAGTGATCCCTTGTGCTGTTCAGTGGCTTATATACACCTTAGCAGAATCTGTCATAGAATCACAGAATGGTTGAGGTGGGAAGAAACCTCTGGAGATCATCCAGTGCAAAGCCCTGCTCAAGCAGATTCAATTACAGCAACAATTCCAGTTGCTCAGGGCTTCGTTAAGGTAAGTTTTGAGTATCTCCAAGGATGGAAACTCCATGACCCTTCTGTGCAACCTGATCCACAGTAAAAAAGTTTTTTTTCTTATATGTAAATGGAATTTCCTGTATTTCCATTCCTGCCCATTACCTACTGTCCTTTCACAGAGCACCACTGAGAAGAAACTGGCTCTTTACTGCCTCTCACCCCCAATTATTTATACACATTAATAAGATGCCCCTTGAGCCTTCTCTTCTCCAGGCTGAAAAATCCCAGTTCTTTCAGTCCCTCTTCGTGTGGCAGGTGTTCTAGCCCCTTAATCATTATCATGGCCCTTTGCTGGACTAGCTCTACCAAGCCCACATCTCTTGTATTGGGGAACCCAGAACTGGACCTAGCACTCCAAACATGGTCTCAACAATACTTAAGAGAGGGAAAGAATCGCCTCCCTTGGACTTTTGGCAATGATCTTCCTAAGGTAGATGAGGTTGCTGGCTCTTGGCCTTCTTTGCTACAAGAGCACATTCTGACTTTTCTTCAACTTCTTGTCCACCAGTATGCCCAGGTGTTTTTTTGCTAAACTGCTTTCCAGCCAGCTGGCTCCCAGTTTGTACTGGTGTATGGGGTTATTTCTCCCCAGATGCAGGAGTTTGCACTTCCTTTTGTTGAACTTTATGAGATCCCTGCCAGTCTGTTGAGATGTCCTTTAATGGCACAACAGTCTGGTGTATCATTTGCAAAAATTCTGAGGGTACATTCTTTCCCACCATCTAGATTACTAATGAAGATGTTAAACATTATGGGGCATTAGCATAATTTGTATGACCACACTAGGAAAAAGATTAGTCTGGAAGTGCCTGCAATGGATTATAACAACCTACTTCTGTTTGTGCTGAAAAATATGATTTTATAATTGTTTCCTAAAAAAGATGAGACGCTATCATTTTTCTACACTACCCCCCACCCCCCCACCCCCCCCACCCCCCACTCCTTTTTCTCCTTTTCCTTCCAAGCAGGAAGACTCAATACAATTCCTATCTGAGTGACCTTCTTTATTTTTCCTTGTAGTTGTTCTTTTTCATGGTGCATCTCATTTATTGCACTCAGACAGCAAGGCAGTGTCTACCAGCTGCCAGCTGTTTAAAAAAAATAGAGAAGAACCGTCCATACTAAACCATTTCTCTGTCTTTCATGAAAAAAGTTTGCATTCTGCACAAAAAATTCATTCGTGGTGTAAGGGAATTGACGTCAGTACTGTTACACCCAGGATGATTTCGGCCCTGCATATCTATTATGCAATACTTTCAGATGCACAATTCTGTGATGAACAAATGACTGCCAGATGTGAAAGTAGTATTTTCTCCTTTTTTTGAGGCCCATGAACAAATTCTCATGTGTGGACTGTAAACTTCCTCAGTATATATATGTGCATACATTTAAAAAATAATTATATACAAAATATTTAAAATGGTACCGTAAGAAAGAATAACAAAGCTACATTTATTGCTCTTGAGAAAAAAAAAGCTTTTATAACCTCCTTTCATACATGTGATACGGGCTCCTCCTTCCTTCCTTCCCGCCAGGCAGAAACTGGCAATTTCTACCAAAATACTGACCACATCCAGCTTTGGGAGAGAAGCCCCTGGCAGGAAAAGAAGATAAGATTGGTGACTTGGCCTTCTCCTGAAGTCATGATGGAATGCTGTAGAAAGAGACCTATAGCTAAAGATGATACACGTCAACAAGATGTGTGGAAGAATCCAGTGGCATGAAGCCATCCATCAGCTTTCCAAGTATATCCACAATATTTTGAAATGAATCATAGTAAAAAGCCACAAAGTTTTCAAAGCTCTATTTCTGCATTTAAACATCTAAGGACCTAAAAGTCTTGCATATTCATTATTCCTAAGGATTTAATCATGAATTCATGAGAGTAGGTCACTGCAATTACATGCTTTGCAAGGATACTTCACCAAGTACTGTGTTCCTTCCATCATGTTGATTTCCGCCCTTTATGAGAAACATCTTGGACTGTTGGTTCTTCTTGAAAAGATCTTCCCACCTAAACAACTCATTTTACAACAGCTTCTTTTGCCAACTTGTCTAGGATCCTAATGCTACTGGTATTGCCTTTAGCAGTTTACTGCAGAAAATAAATAGCTCAAGTGAGGAAAAAAGTTCCTTCCTGATCATGTTTTCACTGCATTTTATTGAAATCTCATGTTCTATAAATGTGAGTGATAAGTAGAAAGCATTTCTTGCTTTAGCCTTTCCTCTATTTTAATTTGTTCTTTGTGCTTGTATTGGGTTTGCGTGGCAAGGTTTGGCGGGGGGGAGAAGGGGGGAAACTACAGGGGTGGCTTCTGTGAGAAGCTGCCAGAAGTTTCCCCCATGTCTGATGGAGCCAATGCCAGCTGGCTCCAAGATGGACCCACCACTGCCCATCAGCAATGGTGGTAACACTTCTGGGATAACATATTTAAGAAGGGGGAAAATATCTGCACAACAGCAACTTCAGCTGGAGAGAGGGGTAAGCCTATGCGAGAGCAGCAGCCCTGGCGGCACCCAGGGCAGGAGGAGGCCGGGGGGCTCCAGGCGCCGGAGCAGAGACCCCCCGGCAGCCCGAGGTGCAGCCCCCGGTGCGGCAGGCTGTGCCCCCAGCCCACGGAGCCCCCGGGGGAGCAGACACCCCCCCGCAGCCCGCGGAGGGCCCCACGCCGGGGCAGGGGGTGCCCGAGGGAGGCTGTGACCCGTGGGCAGCCCACGCTGGGGCAGCTCCTGGCAGGGCCCGTGGCCCCGCGGGGAGAGGAGCCCGGGCTGGGGCCGGGCTGCGGGCAGGGCTGGGGACCCCGCGGGGACCCCCGGGGAGCAGCCTGGGCCTGAGGGGCTGCAAGCCGTGGGAGGGAGCCATGCTGACACAGTATGTGAAGAAGTGTAGCCCGTGGGAAGGACTCACCCTGGAGAAGTTCATGGAGGACTTTCTCCTGTGGGGGGGACCCCACGCTGGAGCAGGGGAAGCGTGTGAGGAAGAGTGTGAGGAGTCTTCCCCCTGAGGAGGAAGGAGCAGC